>NC_141539.1:138577500-138900000 GCF_021556685.1 Rattus norvegicus
CAGTTTGTTAATCAATGTCTTTTTATTGGGGAGTTGAGACCATTGATGTTGAGAGGTAGTAAGGAATAGTGATTATTGCTTCCTGTTATATTCATATTTGGATGTAGATTATGTTTGTGTGCTTTTCTTCTCTTTGTTTTGTTGCCAAGACGATTAGTTTCTTGCTTTTTCTCGGGTGTAGCTTGCCTCCTTATGTTGGGCTTTACCATTTATTATCCTTTGTAGTGCTGGATTTGTAGAAAGATATTGTGTAAATTTGGTTTTGTCATGGAATATCTTGGTTTCTCCATCTGTGTTAATTGAGAGTTTTGCTGGATACAGTAACCTGGGCTGGCATTTGTGTTCTCTTAGTGTCTGTATGACATCTGTCCAGGATCTTCTGGCTTTCATAGTCTCTTGTGAGAAGTCTGGTGTAATTCTGATAGGTCTGCCTTTATATGTTACTTGACCTTTTTCCCTTACTGCTTTTAAAATTCTTTCTTTGTTTTTTTTGTATTTGATGTTCTGACTATTATGTGATAGGAGGAGTTTCTATTCTGGTCCAATCTATTTGGAGTTCTGTAGGCTTCTTTTATGTTTATGGGCTTCTCTTTCTTTGGATTAGGGAAATTTTCTTCTATAAATTTGTTGAAGATAGTTTCTTGTCCTTTAAGTTGGGAGTCTTCACTCTCTTCTATACCTATTATCCTTAGATTTGATATTCTCATTGTGTCCTGGATTTCCTGTATGTTTTGGACCAGTAGCTTTGTGCATTTTACATTATGTTTGACAGTTGTGTCAATGTTTTCTATGGCATCTTCTGCCCGTGTGATTCTCTCTTCTGTCTCTTGTATTCGGTTGGTGATTCTTGCATATGTGACTTCTGATCTTTTCCCTAGGTTTTCTATCTTCAGGGTTGTCTCCCTTTGTGCTTCCTTTATTGTTTCTATTTCCATTTTTATATCGTGAATGTTTTTTCCATTTCCTTTACCTGTTTGGTTGTGTTTTTCTGTAATTCTTTAAGGGATTTTTGTGTTTCCTCTTTAAGGGCTTCTATTTGTTTACTTGTGTTGTCTTGTATTTCTTCAAGTCAATTATCTATGTCCTTCTTAATGTCCTTCATCATTATCATAAAATGTGATTTTAAACCCAAATCTTGCTTTTCTGGTGTTTTGGATATCCAGTATTTGCTTTGGTGGGAGAACAGGGCTTTGCTGATGCCATGTCGTCTTGGTTTCTGTTGCTTAGGTTCCTTGCTTGCCTCTCACCATCAGGTTGTCTCTGGTGTTGGCTTGTCTTGCTGACTTTGAAAGTAGCTTGGCCCTCCTGTAGGCCTGTTTTCTTTCAGCCATATCTGGGAACAGAGAACTCTGCTCATAGGTGTGTAGGTGTTTTTGACAACTGGCTTTCAATTCTTGACACAGACAGAACACTGAAGGGTCCTTCCCTTGACTGCTCCTAAATCCCAGTGCCCAGGGGTCAGAGATGGCATTAGGTGATTTCCTCTTTCATCCGGAATGTGGGCAGAAACTATGTTTCTTTTGGGTTCTCAGGAGTGTCCACAGTTCTGAGGGTCCATCTCTCTCCACCACGGGATTTGGGTTCAGGGACTTGTCAACTTTCTATTGTCTTAAATCTATGTCCAAGCAACATTCTCTGTTGGCTATCCCACAACAAGATTTCATCAAAGTAGTGGTCCTGGGCTGTATCTTGATTGGTCCAGTACATGCCTACCAGTAGAATGCTCCATGTTTGAGCCCTGTCATCATATAAACTAGGTGTAGTGAATATAAGCCTGTATTTCCAGTACTGCATACGTGAAGGCAGATGGATCAGAAATTCAAAGTGATCTTTGACTACATAATAAAAAGTCAGAGGCCAACCTGGGATATACAAGAATTTACTCCCCCCCAAAAAAACCCCAAAACCAATACCAAATAAGATAGCATTCTGCTTGAAGCAACTATGTCTAGCCACTGTGGCTAAACATCAAGTTCAGGGTTTTTCAGAGTGTCAGAGATGAGTGCCCAAGGTCCTTCCAAGAAGTAGAACAAGTGGCAGATGATAGATGCATGATAGATAGAGGATAGATATAAACAGTAGATAGACATAGAGGATGGTAAAGATAGAAATGATATGCAGGCAGACAGCAGAGGGACCACAGATTTTAGACCTAGATGACAGATGGATGATACATAGAAATCTTGTAGCTACACCTCCAGTTGCAGAAGGCTGGTTATTGTGATAGTTTGTATATGCTTGTCGAAGGGAGTGGCACTATTAGGAAGTATGGCCCTATTGGAGTAGGCATGGCATTGTGGGTATGGGCTTAAGACCCTCATCCCAGTTGCCTGGAAGTTAGTATTCTGCTAGCTGCCTTCAGATGAAGATATAGAACTCTCAGCTCTAATTGTACTATGCCTGCCTGGATGCTGCCATGCTCCTGGTTTGATGATAAGGGACTGAACTTCTGAACCTGTAAGCCAGCCCCAATTAAATGTTGTCCTTTATAAAACTTGCATTGGCCATGGTGTCTGTTCACTGCAGTAGAACCCTAACTAAGACAGTTATGTAGACAGATATAGACTCAGAGCCTGGGGAGGGACTGAAGTCTTTTAAAGAACTGGCCACTCTATTGGAGTGTACACTGGCTCATTTTTGTGTGTCACAAGCTAGAATCATCAGAGAGAAAGGAGCCTTACTTGAGGAAATGCCTCCATGAGATCAGCTGTAAGGCATTATTCAATCAGTGATCACTGGGAGAGGACCCAGCCTGAGATGGGTGGTGACATTCCTGGGCTGGTCATCCTGGCTTCTGTAAGAAAGCAGGCTGACCAAGCAATGTGAAGCAAGCCAGTAAGCAAGACCCCTCCATGGCCTCTGCATCATCTCCTGTCTCCAGGATCCTGCCCTGTGTGAGTTCCTGTCCTGACTTCCTTCAGTGGTTATCAGCAATGTGGAAGTGTGAGCCAAATAAACTCTTTCTTCCCCGAGTTGCTTTTTGGTTCTGGCATTTCATCAAAATGTGAAAAACCTGAATTAAGACAGGTAGGAACTGTGAGTGTTAAGTTTGATATTCCTGGGACAAGGCAGCAGGATGGAACCTGAGGCAGGAGCTGATGTTGTGACCCCATGCAAGATTCTTCCTTCTCTGATATAATGGTTCATTTGCTTGTCACCTTGATTGGATTAAGTGGTGGCATTTCTTAGGAGGGGGTCTTCTCAGAGGTAATTAGATTTGAGAGCTCTGAACTAATCAGTTGGTCAACCTGTGGTCTGACAGATTGAGAATATGATGGCGTTATGGGGGGTAGTGAATGGTAGAGAGAGGACCTAGTAGAGGGAATCACTTAGGGTGTAAATTTGGAACTACATCTGTCCCTGGACACTTTCTAAATTCCACTTGTAGGTTATGAGCCAAGATATAGCCTTGTCATGAGAAAGAATGTTGAGGAAACTGGCTTGTTCCTGGAACAGGGGCCAATATCCAGGATCCAGGCCTACCCTGAGTACAGGAGCCAGTGTTCATGGAAGTGGCTATTGATGGCTGAAGAGCAAGATCTACTTGCTACAATAGACACTCCTTGCCTGTGTGTCCAAAGCTTGGCAAATATACAGCCATGTGGACAGGAATAGTGTTACTCCTTGGCCCTGGTTATACCCTTATCTCTCAGATTCCTGTCTGTAGCAAGTAACAAGACACTGGCACATACCACCACAGAGCTTCCCATATCTGCATTGTCTTCACAGTGACAGACCGATGTCTCTTAAAATGTGAGCCAAAATAAGTCACTTTTTGTTTCCTGTCATGTATTTGGTTACAGTAGTAAGTTTTAAAGTCCTAAGCTCAGGACACTGATATATGTGTACATTTGGATACCGAGTTGGACACTGGATCAGTCTAGGGTATCAAACACAGTAGGAGGAGGTCCTTGGAGAGGGGCAGTTTGTACACAGATGCACACACAGGGAGGAGACTGTAACAATTAGTCAGTGGATAGTGTATTGCTTCTACAAGACAAGGGATGGCTGAATGCTATGACTGCACAGCTAGGTGGGGCACAGGACTGACTCTTTCTGCAACATGGAGAAATCTAACCTCAGATGCCATATCCCAAATTCTTGGCTTCCACAGTTGGCAGAGAATGGAGTTCTGCTTTTCAAGCAGCCTATGGAAACTGGTATTAGAAGTTGAATGGCGGAAGGCCCTGGTGTAGGGACCGGAACCAGGGAAGATGCAGAGCTGAAGTGGCGTGTACTGCTCCTTGGCCAAGAAAGGCCATTTCAATCGGCTACCTCATGGCCTCAAGGGGCTTCTTCAGTTCCTTTAAGAACGTATTCAGATCAACCAATTGATGCCGATGTAACAGTGATAGGTTCTGGTCCTGGAGGATATGTTGCTGCCATTGAAGCTGCCCAGTTAGGCTTTAAGACAGTCTGCATTGAGAAGAATGAAACACTTAGAGGAACATGCTTGAATGTTGGTTGTATTCCTTCAAAGTCTTTATTAAATAATTCTCGTTATTACCATTTGGCCCATGGAAAAGATTTTGCATCTAGGGGAAGTGAAATACCAGAAGTTCGCTTGAATTTAGAGAAGATGATGGAGCAGAAGCGTTCTGCAGTAAAAGCATTAACAGGGGGGAATTGCCCACTTATTCCAACAAAATAAGGTTGTTCATGTCAATGGATTTGGAAAGATAACTGGCAAGAATCAGGTTATAGCTACAACAGCGGATATCAGCACTCAGGTTATTGGCACCAAAAACATCCTTATAGCTACGGGCTCAGAAGTTACTCCTTTTCTTGGAATCATGATTGATGAAAGCACCATAGTGTCTTTTACAGGAGCTTTATCTTTAAAAAAAGTTCCAGAGAAGTTGGTTTTTATTGGTGCAGGAGTAATCGGTGTGGAATTGGGTTCAGTTTGGCAAAGACTTGGTGCAGATGTGACAGCGGTTGAATTTTTGGGTCATGTGGGTGGAATAGAAATTAGCATGGAGATATCTAAAAATTTTCAACATATTCTTCAAAATCAAGGATTTAAGTTTAAACAATATACAAAAGTTACTGGTTCCACCAAGAAGTCAGATGGAAAGATTGATGTGTCTGTCGAAGCTGCTTCTGGTGGGAAAGCTGAGGTCATTATGTGTGATGTATTCTTGGTTTGCATTGGTCGATGGCCCTTTACTCAGAATTTGGGACTAGAAGAGCTTGGAATTGAACTAGATCCCAAAGGTAGAATTCCAGTCAATACCAGATTTCAAACTAAAATTCCAAATATCTTTGCTATTGGAGATGTGGTTGCTGGTCCAACGTTGGCTCACGAAGCAGAAGATGAAGGCATCATCTGTGTTGAAGGAATGGCAGGCGGTGTTGTCCACATTGATTATAATTGTGTGCCGTCAGTGATCTACACACATCCTGAGGCTGCTTGGGTTGGCAAATCAGAAGAACAGTTGAAAGAAGAGGGTGTCGAGTTCAAAGTTGGAAAATTCCCATTTGCTGCCAACAGCAGAGCTAAAACAAATGCTGACACAGAAGGCATGGTGAAGATTCTTGGATATAAATCAACAGAGAGAGTACTGGGACATATTCTAGGACCAGGTGCTGGAGAAATGGTGACTGAGGCTGCCCTGCATTGGAATACGGAACTTCCTGTGAAGATATAGCTACAGTCTGCCATGCACATCCAACCTTAGAGAAGCAAACTTGGCTGCATCTTTTGGCAAACCAATCAACTTTTAATTAGAGGATTGCTTTTATTAAAATCTGGAAGCTTTTGTCAACATTACATTTTTGAACAGGATTAATCTCCCAGTCCCAAGAATTTGTAGGATGAAATTATGAAACTTCTGGAAGGTATTTAGTAGGGTTCGAACAGAATGGAATAAACTTGTATACCTATGTAGCAAGAATTTTGTTCCAGTGCATTAATGCAAAGAGAAAGCGACATATACTAGCATCCTGGGAAGTTTTTGACCTGTTTTCATACTGTCTATGAGATTCAACATCACTGAACTAGCACTCATAGATTTTACCTCTAATTTTGTGGAGGTGAGTCTGTTGACAAGGAAGGAGTCGGAGAATACATGTGAACAACTTGAGGAGAACTGGCCAGGTTACTTTAAATTTGGTTTTCATATTGGAAACGAGTCAGTGACTAGAACAAGATTCAAATATGTACAAACAACTTACATAAATAAAGGTGATTGTCTCTCATTTTATTTAACTTCCAAATTCCTGGCAGTTTAGAGGTAGAACTACGTGTTTAAACATTAAGGTTATAGGTCTGTAAGTCTAAATGAAGATTCTGTCTACAGAACTATTAAGTGGAGACTTATGATTATACCAGGGAATGAAGATACCAAAATAAACATGTCTTAAATAAAAAAAAGAAGTTGAATGGCATAAAACTACAGAGGAGCCTAGCCCAGGTGCCCTGGAGAGATGAAACACGATGGGTCTCTTGCAGCTCAGCTTTCTTAGCCGTGGAGTGAACAGTTTTTAACCTGACTGTACTTTTCTCAGTCTGCCAGAGAGGTCCAAACGTCCCCAAGAAGCAGAAGGGAGATGCCTGCTTTTACTGTGGGGTCTCAGGGAAGTTGCCTGCCTTGCCAGTATCTCGAGGCTTAAATGTTATCAACTCAAAGCGCTTATTCACCTGTCTTGCATACTTTAGAGCGAGGCTGGTTTGGTCATATTTTGGTCCTGAGATATATAGAGACACGGTTAGCTCTTGAAGGCCTAGGACAGAGACATTCCCTTGTACTCCAGGTTCCACTGCTCCTCATAGTAACTATAACTATGTTCCAAGCATCTGGCTTTAGCTCAGCTTCTCAGCAGGTCTGGACCCAAGCCCAGATTCTCTGCAGCTCACTGTGCAGTAGGTACTGGTTATGAGTCAAATGGCACACTTTATTGCCTGTCATTGTGTGGCTCCCAAAGCAGAAATGCCACTTACAGGAATCAGATGCTTCTCAGTCCCAGGTAGAACGCTTCTCCCACAACAGCAGAAGCTGCAGTTGCATTGCTAGCCAGGTCCACACTGCTGCTGCAACTGCACCAGAGTTTGTGGCTAGTCCAGTCCCTGAGTCTCCACCACACTCCTCTGCCAGGGCCTATGTAGCCCTGCATCTTAGGATGTTCCAGCTACAAAACTACGCCTTGGGAATGCAGTGAGAACAGACCACCCTGACACTACTGAGCTCCATCTTTCTTTCCCCAGCCCCCCGATCTGCCTCAGAAAGTCTGTTACCCTGTACCAGCGCAAGTGGAGGCCATTTCCACCAGACTGTCTTCTCTACTGCAAGTTATCAGGCTATAACCCTCACTCAAGCTACAGCATCTGTTCCTCTCATATGGGTGGTTCCTATCTTTTGCTTCCTGACTATCCCTCCCTCATGGCCACCATGGCCTGCAAATTCAGAATGACTCCCAACCATAGATCATCCCCACTTGATTATGGGATAGTTGGAGGGGACTTGAGCTGAGTGGTTTGTGCTTTGGGAATGTTAGCATGTTTTGTGTGTGGTGTGTGTGTGTGTGTGTGTGTGTGTGTGTGTATGTATGCATGTGTGAGTGTGTGTGTACATGTGTATGTATGCATGTGTGAGTGTGTTTGTGTACATGTGCATGTATATATTTGTGTGTGTGTGTGTGTGTGTGTGTGTGTGTGTGTGTGTGTGTGTGATTTTTGTATAAGGAGAGTGGGGGCTGGTCCACACAGGAAGAACAGAGCGAGTTGTACAATGTTGAAGGATGTTTTATTATTATTTTAAAAAGATGAACAGGGACCTTAAAGACATGACTGGACTCCAGAAAATTTAAAGAAAAAGCTGGCAAAGCTAAGCTTCAGGTCAGTGAATATCTCTTGGAGTCCCCTAAGCGCCAAGAACTCCCCCCAAGCCCCCCACCCCCCGCTTTCCTTCCAGAGTTTCTCCTTTGACTTTGTTGGGGGACTCTGGCCTGGCATTTGCCTTGATATGAAATGGAGAAACAGTCACGGCGCCTCTCCAATGCCAGCGGTCAGTCAGCCTCAGTGCCCCAGGCCTGGGCTCTCTCCTTGGATGTTTACTCTAATTGGTGTTCTCTGCTGTCAGTGGCCCAATCTGGATGCCGGGCTGCAGGAAAAGCCCACTCCTGCCTGGCTTTCAAAGCATCCTCTCTTTTCCCCCATGTTGCTCCTGGACCACCTTCTGGACTGATCAGGGTGTGTTCATCATGCTCTTCTCCTACAGACTTTTCTGTGTTGCTCAGCCACTGCTCAGGGGCTCCTGCACCTGCTAGGGCCCAACAGAGACTATGAAGCTGAGTATCTCTCTAGATCATCTGGTGAGGTAACAGGGTCTTCAAGCTGTGGAGTCAGCAGTGTCTCCGATGGGATTTTATATCTGGGAATTCATCACATCGCATGGATGGCAGGAAGAGGCATCTTCACAAGGAGCCCCATCTTACAGTCCAAGAAGTGAGAGTTCACTTAGGTGTCAGAGAAAAACATGGCAAGGCACTGGTCGGGTGAAGGCCGTTAGAATCACCTTTGGTAGTCTTTCCCAGAGAGGTCCCTTTGGGGCCTTCTCAGTCTCAGAGATATATGGAAAGTCCTCCTCTCCCAGAGAAGCATGTTTTTTCAGAGGACTGTGTAGACAGGATTGGCTCTAAGGCTCATCTGCTTCTAAATGCATGCAGGTGATGCAACCCCTCCTGGGAGAGTGCCTGGCTGAGAGCTAGACACCATGTAGAAGAAACACAGCAATTTTGGCCTATCCATTGTTCTGGCTGTGGTAGTAGTACTTGGGTCCTGTTGGCTACCGTCTGTGGTAAAGCCTGCTCTCCACATGCTCCTTCCAATGTGGAAGGGATGTTGATAGCAGAGTGAGAGCCATAAGATCAAAGAATGCTGAGATGAGAAGGCAGTATAACCTGTGTGTCTGGTTGTTCAGCAGCATGGGCTTGGTCCTAGAGGGCTAGCAAGCTCTGGCGCCTTCTGTAGAGACAAGCTAGGCACCTTGCCCAATCATGTTTCTGTAGTCAGGGACCATCGTCTGCTTCACCTGCACCACCGAGGAGAAGATCCACTTCACCTGCGAGGTGCAAAAGTGAGATGTTATGTGCCTGACCTCACTCTCCTCCGTCTTGTACACCAAGACAGGGCAGTCCCCAATCTTAGGGTGTCATACATCTAGAGTGAGGATAAAACAGTGAGATCACAGGGCGTGCTGTGAGTGGAGTTTTGGGATGGCTTATAGCTATAGCAAGGGGGACATTGTAGGGACAGCATAGGGATCTGGTGAGGACCAGGTGTAGAGTGGGGATCAGCCACAGGAACAGTGTGCAGCGAGTATTGGAGACAGTGTAAGGATAGGGTGGGTGACAACTTGGGGGAGCATCAAGACAAATTAGAGACAACATGGACAATGTGGTTACAATATAGAACAGAGGGACAAGGAGGGAGTGGCATGAGTACAGCATATGACTTTGTGGAAGATAGCATATGATGATGAGAGAGAGCTTGAGACGGTATGGGACAGGTAGGGACATCATGGGTCACTATGGGGATGGCTTGGGTATAGTGTAGATATTGTGGGGATGGTGGGGGAAATGGGGCTGACCTTGAAGAGTGTGACAGAGGCGCTGTAGCACACACTGAGCAGGAAGAGGCTGATGAAGATGGTGATGGTTGTCCAGAGCCCGTCCAGCTCCCCGTCTTGGGCCTCAGCACAGGTTTCATTCAGTTCCAGCTCTGCACAGAGAGGGCAGTCAGTCCTTGCCCCAACAAAGTGGGGCTAGGGCCATTCCCTGTGTGACAGGAGGCTGTGTGTAGACCCAGGAGAAAGCTGCAGCCTGACTGGTCCAGCAGACCCTCCCTGGGGCCATCTTTCTTTTCTGTTCTCTCTAGATCAGAAACTCCAGCTCCCCAAAGTGCTGCAGTTTTGTCCCTGAGCTCACCAGACACCCTGGACATGATGGTGGTCTGGCCTGTACAGTAGGTCATTCTGTGTGTCCCCACCTTCAGTTCTGAGCCTGGCTAGGGTGAGTCAAGTCTTGAGACCCCTGTAGGTAGAAGCTCTGCATCCTGCCTGATCTACTGCCTGTCTCCTGGTGACTGAATTCAGAGGGCCAGAGTGAGGGTAGAGCCCGTGTTTGGTGATGCCTGGGCTTCCTAGAAGGTCCACATTGGGAAGTGAGCCTGGTTATACAGCTATGGGAGAGTGTTAACTTTAAGGGATGAAAATAGGGAAATAGGGATAGAGGGTCAAACTGGGTTTAGGGGTACTTGTGTGTGTTAGGGGTAAATGGTTAGGTGTCCATGAGAGATCTTTCATCTGCACTGGTCCAAATGTGGACATTTAGATAGTGTTTAAGTATATCCGGACACTAAGATGGACTTGGTGGCTATACAGGTTGCCTAGGTGAGGTATCAATGGGTGAATGTATGCTTGGAGGTACCATGAGGTTTGAGTGATGCTTAGCAGGCTGGTTCTAATAGTTCTATGTGGGTATCTGAGTAGCCACTTCCTTGGGAGCAGCTAGAGTCACAGGTCTCAGTGTCTTGGAGCTTAGGTCTGAACGGATGTCATATGGGAGGTAGTGTCCTTCAGAGAAGTCATCCCTATCCCTATCTCTGGAGGTCTGGCCGAGATGAATGGACTTCATGTATGACTAAGACTCTGTCAGTGTCACAGCTTGCCTATGTAATGCACACAAGACCTCCTTGGTCAAGATAGGTGAGTTGTGGTAGAGGGAAGGACAGACAGACGAAGGTGGGGTTTGTGTTGAGGTGGGAGGCATTCCCTATGCTGATTTTTTGGGATATTTTCTATAGTTATTTCCAGTCCCATCACAGAACAGTTGCTGGTTGTGGGGAAGAGTATGGAGAGGGCCCCTTGGGCCAAACTTAGTATCCAGAGAGGGAGGATCTCTGGCAAGGCCAGGTACACTTGCATGCTCTGGGTCTGGCAGTGTAAGACCTTGTTCTTTCTTGGAGGGTAACTTACACCTTGAACCCTGGCCAGACCCCACAGCCTGTGGCTGAGGCATATCGTGAACTATATACCATATAAAGAACCAGGCTAATCTCACAGGGTCCCATCTCTGGGTGCTTTATTTATAGGATCAGGGGTTAGGGCTGGTGTCAGTGTCTTGTAAGACCTGGGGTGTGGCTAAGCACTGTGCTCATTTACCAGGAGAGCGGGACAGGTTCTTCTGTGTGTGGTGGTTATGAAGAGCCTCGTGCACCACAGAGCAGGTATAAATGTCTCCTCGCATCCAACTGTCCGTGTCCACACTGAGCTTGCTGTAGAGGAAGTAGGACTCATCTGAGTCCAGCACGGGTAGGGTGTTCTTGTAGTCCTGCTCCAGCTCCCCATTCCTTTCCCACTCCACACTGATGGATGGGGGGTAGAAGCTGGTGACCATGCAGGTGAGGCTAACCTTATTCTTGGACATTTGTTCACGAGGTGGAGGAAAGGTGTATACTTGAGGTGTCCGGGCTTTTCCTGTGGGGTTAGAAGCAGACACAGAGGTCATGGCCGTCCACGCAGGCATTTATTCTTACGCCCATCCCAGCCCCCATGAAGTCAGCCTGAAGTTCCCACCTCTGGGTTTTGAGATGGTTTTCTCGATGGGGCTTGGGAGGTCTTTGTTGTTGACCTTGCATTTGAACTCCTTGCCGCTCATCCAGTCCTGGTGCTGGATATGGAGGGTACTGACCACTCGGAAGGTACCGTTGAGCTGCTCCTCATGGGGTTGTGTCTGAGCTGTGAATACTCGTACGTTGTCCACAAACCAGCTGAACTGGACGTCTGGCTCCTCCTCGCTCACATCCACCACCACACAGGTGACCTTGGGGGTCAGGGTGATCATGAGTGTATCCTTGGGCTTTGGGGGGAAGATGAAGACAGATGGTCTACCCAAGTTGTCATCACCTGGTGGAGAGAGATAGGGTGGGTCAGCAACTGTCCTCCATCATTTGGCTGTTTGGGACGATCATGTCTTGGAACTAAAGGATACTTAAATGACTTACATGAACAGATATCTGTGGGGGGTCTGGGCTTGGGTCTTCTGGGCTCTGCAGAGAAAAGACTGGGCATTAATGGGGCCTGGAAGGGAGAAGGCAATAGTCTGGGGAGGAGAACGATGGCCCTAGTGTTGTCTCAGGCCAAGGTGTTCCTGGATATGACCATTTACAAGTTGAGACCCATGTCCACTTCTGTGTGTCCCTGATGTGAGCTACTGGTAGTCATTCCAGAGGACCACTTTCTGAGTGTGAGGAACACAAAAAGAAGTTTCTAGGAGGTAGACACAAAGGAAGCCCACTGCCCTGATTGGTGTTGTCTCTCTGCCAAGGTCTGTTCAGTTTGGTTGTTCTATACAAGGGGTTGACCCCAGCCTGACCTCCTGATTAAATATTATCTCCCTTGGTCACCCTCTTACCAATTCTCTTGATCAAGTTGCTTTTGGTGGCTGGGTGGGCTACGCTGCAGGTGACGGTCTGGCTGGACCAGGTGCTGGAGGGAACAGTCACCGAGCTGCTGAGGGTGTAGAGCCCAGACTGCAGGACAGCTGGGAAGGTGTGCACACCGCTGGACAGGGCTCCAGAGTTCCATTTTACGGTTACCGGCTCAGGGAAATAGCCTTTGACAAGGCATCCTAGTGTTACCAAGGATCCAGATGTGCCACTGCATCCAGGGACCAAGGGATAGACAGATGGGGCTGTTGTTCTGGCTGCAAGATAGGAAGATGTGTGAGCTTATCAGACAGGGCTGGATCCAGGCACCTGGAGGAGTTCTGTCCTTGGTCCTACAAGGATGCCAGGCTTCTGCAAAGAGCATGCATATCACCTAGACCAAGGCATCACCTTGACGGTTCCAACTGCCTTACCTTAGACCCTCTCCACCCCAGGATCACCAGCTAGGCTTGGCCAGTTGAACTTCTGAGCACGGCTCTATTCCAAATGCATTTTCAGAAAGCTGGTGGATGAGTTCTCCATGTGTTTCCTATGTCCCGCTCTAGAGCCTCTTGCATCTGTGTCTTGAGGCTGTGCACGTCATTCGTGTTTCCCTTCAGTGAGTCTTCATTGCCTTCCCTGGCTCTGCCTGTCCTGCTATGCTGCCTCTTGCTGTCCTGGTGTTCCTTTGCTCCCTCTCCTGTGTCACTGGTGCCAGCTTATGTGTCTGGCATCTGTTTTTAATAGGCCTTGTTTTTAATTTGTGGCCCTGGTCTCAGGTCTTTCACACATTCAGGTCCATGACCTTGGTCATGCAGGCTAAGCCTTCAGAGTTGGGTTTGAGCTAAAGAGAGTGAACAAATCCCACTCCTAGGCTCCTGACTCTTGAGTCTACACTGACTGCACGATGTATGGGACACTTCCTCAGCCTCTGGGTTACTTCAATTCCTAAATCTGGGCTCTGGGCTCTGCTTGACCTTGGTACTCTTTGAATCTTCTTCCTTGACTTCTGAGGTTCAGCAAGCCTGTCATGAACCTTCCCATCATGGGCATCCCTGGTCTGCCCTGTCCTGACTTCTCTGGATGTCTCTGTGCTTCTTGTCCTCTGCAGCGTGTTTTATTAATGGATATCTAATGAGCTCAGCTCTAGTTCCCCTACTGCCTCTTCTCTTATCCTGAACCCCACACTCATCCCTGCCTTCTCCTGTGTCACTGGCGCCAGTGTCTCCAGATCCCAACGAGTCCCCCTTTTCTTTCTAGAAGCTTTGAGCCCCTGAGTTTAGGATATGCTGCCATTCACGAGGAAACTGGTTGTCAGGCTATATTCTCTCCAGCCCAGGTCTCCTTCTCTTAGCTTCAGGATCATCCTTCTTTTAACCATAGCTGCTGGCTCCTACTGCTCATACCCTGATATGCCCCCCGCCCCCGCCCTGTGCATCCAACTCTATACCTAACTTCTGTAAGAGTTTGACCTTCCTACGGTATGTTCCTCTTCATCTCCAGAAACTAAAATGGGCCCCCAGTTGAGAACTGCTGTCTATATTGTTCCTCGGAAATTGTTAGCTGCAGGGACTTTCCCTGCCCTGCTTAGCCAAGGCCCTTCTTGTCCCTCATTATCGATTCTCTCTTGCCTGTGAGTTAGACAGGCCCCGGGCACTTTCCCTTTCTCTTTCTCCATCATTTCCCCCTCCATCTAGTCCTTGCTCACAGTCCTATATCCAAACCCAGCTCTTACTATTTTCTTGCTAATAGGTATATACAGATACGAGGTGCAGAGCGGCTATAGGAGCGCTGACACAGCAGGGAGGTGAGATGACCAGTTTCCCTAAGCTGTCTCCTGTCCTCTCGCCTCACTGGATTCCCAAGCCCTCAACTGTCACCTCCTGACTCATCTCAGGTCTTCAAAGGCCCTGGGCTGGTTCATGTTTACTCTCCTGCCACAGCACTCCTAGTCGCCCTGGCTAGAACTACTGTGTTCCTGTGCTTGATCTGGTACCCTAGCACTAAAACCTGCCTCAGTACACTGTGGTCATTCACACTGGCTTCCCACACAACCACATGTCCTGGTTCCCTGTAACAACACAGTCCACTTTCCCACACTCCCATCTGCCCCAGAACCTTAGCAAGTGCTTGATCTGCGCCCCGTCCCCACCCCAAACTTCGACGTTTCCCAATCACCTTGTACATACTCAGCCTGGTCCCTCCAATTCCTACCAACCCATTCCCCTGTGGCTGCTCAATCTATCCTACCTGCTTGGTTCCTCTGCTCAAGAATTACCCCCTACCCTGACTCAGAAGCTGTATAACCTGGGACCTGTGATCTGACAGCCCTAGCTCCCCTGTGGCTCATCAGAAAGGTTATTCACATTTCTACCCACCTCAGTTCCCCAGAGGTGCCCAGCCTGGTCCCTACACTCCACCTACCCCAGCTCAGCTGCAGCTACTCTCAGCTTGATATCATATACTTCCACTTACCCCAGCTGCTCCAGAACTACCCAGCCTGGTCCCCACAGCCACACCTACCCCAGCTCCCCAGAGCTGCCCAGCCTGGTCCCCATAGTCACACCTACCCCAGCTCCCCAGAGCTGCCCAACCTGGTCCCCACACACCCACCTACCCCAGCTCCCCAGAGCTGCCCAGCCTGCTTCCTACACACCCACTTACCCCAGCTCCCCAGAACTGCCCAGCCTGGTCCCCACACACCCACCTACCCCAGCTCCCCAGAGGTGCCCAGCCTGGTCCCCACAGCCCCACCTACCCCAGCTCCCCAGAGCTGCCCAGCCTGGTCCCCACAGCCCCACCTACCCCAGCTCCCCAGAGCTGCCCTACCTGGTCCCCACATTCCCACCTACCCCAGCTCCCCAGAGCTGCCCAGCCTGGTTCCTACACACCCACCTACCCCAGCTCCCCAGAACTGCCCAGCCTGGTCCCCACATTCCCACCTACCCCAGCTCCCTAGAGCTTCCCGGCCTGGTCCCCACATTCCCACCTACCCCAGCTCCCCAGAGTTGCCCAGCCTGGTTCCCACACTCCCACCTACCCCAGCTCCCCAGAGCTGCCCAGCCTGGTCTCCATAGTCACACCTACCCCAGCTCCCCAGAGCTGCCCAGCCTGGTCCCCACAGCCTTGCTTAACCCAGCTTCTCACAGCTTCCCAGCTTGGTCCCCATATCCACACCTAACCCATCTCCCCAGAGCTGCCCAGCCTGGTCCCCACACACCCACCTACCCCAGCTCCCCAGAGCTGCCCAGCCTGGTCCCCACACTCCCACCTACCCAGCTCCCCAGAGCTGCCCAGCTTGGTCCCCACAGCCACACCTAACCCAGCTCCCCAGAGCTGCCCAGCCTGGTCCCCACAGTCACACCTATCCCAGCTCCTCCAGAACTACCCAGCCTGGTCCCCACACCCCCACATATCACAGCACTCCCAGGACTACTTGGCCTGGTCCCCATATCTCACCAACCCCAGCTTCCAAAGAGCTGCCCAGCCTGGTCCCCATACCCCCACCTACCCTACCTCCCCAGAGCTGCCCAGCCTGGTCCCCACACACCCACCTACCCCAGCTCCCCAGAGCTGCCCAGCCTGGTCCCCACAGCCCCACCTACCCCAGCTCCCCAGAGCTGCCCAGCCTGGTCCCCACAGCCACACCTACCCCAGCTCCCCAGAGCTGCCCAGCTTGGTCCCCACAGCCTCACCTACCCCAGCTCCCCAGAACTACCCAGCCTGGTCCCCACAGCCACACCTACCCCAGCTCCCCAGAGCTGCCCAACCTGGTCCCCACACACCCACCTACCCCAGCTCCCCAGAGCTGCCCAGCCTGGTCCCCACAGCCACACCTACCCCAGCTCCCCAGAGCTGCCCAGCCTGGTCCCCATAGCCTCACCTACCCCAGCTCCCCAGAGATGCCCAGCCTGCTCCCCACAGCCACACCTACCCCAGCTCCCCAGAGCTGCCCAGCCTGGTCCCCATAGCCTCACCTACCCCAGCTCCCCAGAGATGCCCAGCCTGCTCCCCACAGCCACACCTACCCCAGCTCCCCAGAGCTGCCCAGCCTAGTTCCCACAGCCACACCTACCCCAGCTCCCCAGAGCTGCCCAACCTGGTCCCCACACACCCACCTACCCCAGCACCCCAGAGCTGCCCAGCCTGGTCCCCACACACCCAGCTACCCCAGCTCCCCAGAACTGCCCAGCCTGGTCCCCACACACCCAGCTACCCCAGCTCCCCAGAACTGCCCAGCCTGGTCCCCACACACCCACCTACCCCAGCTCCCCAGAGCTGCCCAGCCTGGTCCTCACACACCCACCTACCCCAGCTCCCCAGAGCTGCCCAGCCTGGTCTCCATAGTCACACCTACCCCAACTCCCCAGAGCTGCCCAGCCTGGTCCCCACAGCCACACCTACCCCAGCTCCCCAGTGCTGCCTCAGCACTGCTGTTGGTGCTCAGGTTTTCCTGAGCTCCATGACCACCCTCTCTCCCAACTCCCCCTCACCGAATACCTCTGGGATCCCTGGAGGTGTTCAGTCTGGTTGTCCGAGTTCCCACTTACTTCAGTGTCCAGGTAACATCTCATCCTGTTTTCCTAAACTCCTAGGACTGTCCTGAAGCTGTGGAACTGCCACCTGGCTCCCTGTAGATTCTCAGCTTGGTTCCCCATATTGGCACCTGCCCAAATCTCCTTTAGCTCTCATCCTGGTACCACACACTCTCACCTATCCCTGTTATCTTTTAGCCTCTCAGCTTGGTCTCCCACCCACCCAGCTTCCTCAGCCCCACTATGGCTGCTCACTCAGATTCCTTAAGTTCATTCTCCTCTAGTTCTCCCGTAGCTGGTCAGTCTATTTTCCCATATTTCCAGCTACCTCGGCTCCTACATAATGGTTTATTCAGGTCCCCTAAGCTCCCACCTGCCCCAGCTCTCCTGTGGCTGCTCAATCTGGTACCTTAAAATCTTGGGTACCTCAATTCCTCTCTGCTGTTTCATAATTCCCAGAGCTTCTGAGTCTGTCTTTGTCCTCCCAAATGTCCAGCTTTCACAGCTCACCTGTAGCTGACTCACCTGATCCTAGGAGTTTCTTAGACTTCTTCCTGCCAATCTTGGCCTATTTCAGCTCAAGTTTGCCTCTGCTTCTCATCTCTTCCACACTGAGCTTGATTCCCAAACCTTAGAGATACCACTCTTGGCTTTGCCAGCACGCCTAGTGTCCCTCTTGGATGAACTATCAACTCACCTTTGTCAGCCCTAAAGATTTCTGCTGCAGAGCTCTGGCTCCTCTGGACACCTCCTCTCTGCTGATTTAGCTGATCTGGTCCTATAAGCTTCCAGACAGACCAAGTTCATCTCACAGGCCTCCTGATGTAGCCCATCATCTCCTTGAGGCTGACTCTGGTGGTGGTGGGAGTATTAGTAGTAGTTATTGTTGTGTGTGTGTGTTCAGATCCACTGGCCCATGTTCCACCCTGTGGCATTCCTAGACCCCTGTCTGGTCAATGTTCTTCAGGCTGTCTTACCTATACAGCAGATGGAACCCCTCCACAGTCTTGTATCTCAACTCCTTCCCACTCTTCCATGGGTTGTTGGTTGTTCCGTTCTGCTGATATTCACCACTGACCCAGACCTCCCACTGTACTCTCCTTTCTCTGCTGATACAACTCTTGCGTGGGAAATATAAAAGTGACTGTCTCTTTTCTTGCTTTGGCCCATGTCTGCCAGGAGCTTAGCTCTGGGATCCTTCCTCTCAGGAGCTGCAACCAAATTGTCACAAAGGTCTGAATGCCACCCCATACCCATCTCTGCAAGGCTAAGAACAGGATTGAAACTAGGTGTCAGAAGGTACTATCTAAAGTTCCCCTTTTTTAGGGGTTTCTGTGTCAGGGGATAAGGGGAGCCTAGATCAGGTCGAAGCTGCATCACGTGGATGGGTGGGGGTGGATGAGGTAGTACCATTGAGACCCAGGGGAGAAATCAGGAAGCCTGGCCCTTACCTGCTTCTCTGTGTTCATAGCCTCCTTAGGTTCCTGGGCTGGCTGAGTCTGTTCTCTGTCTTTATCATCTCTCTGGATAGGGAGGCTTTTTATTCAGGTTAAAGTCCAAATATGGTGGCAGTGTCTCCCAGTTCTCTCCAGACAGTGCTTCCTTAGGGGAATCCCAACCAATCTGTGGTTTAGGAAAGAGAATGGGGGCTGACAGCAGGTGGATAGAACACAGAGTATGAGCCTGATGGTGACCAGAACGTGTTAAAGACTTCAGCTCACATTCAGGAATAGCATAGCTACAGAAGGAACCTGTGCTAGTGGCCAGGAGGGGCCTTTGGTTATACTTTGAGAAGACCTAGGCAGGGAAGGTCCCTGGGGCTGGCTAATATGGCCTGTCCAGAGGACAGGGAATACACCGAGACAGGGAAAGGAAAGAGAAAAACTGGTACAGCAATGTGGTGTGCACAGGGCAGTGGATTGCATGGGGAGAAGGGAGGGATGATGTCATAGAACCAGACAGGCATGTGTCAGAGGGTGAAGTGCAGGTTAGAAGAGGGGGGCAAGGTCTGCAGGGTTCTGGGACTGAAGGGGATGCACCAGGATCACAAGGGATAGGAATATGGCCATCTTCTTCAAGAATGGTGGTAGACTCTAAATTTGAAGGCTGAGGGTTCCTGGAAAGAGAGAGTTCCTTGGGAGTAGAGACAGCAGCACCAGTGACACAGGAGAAGGCAGGGGTAAGTGTGGGGTTCAGGATAAGAGAAGAGGCAGTAGGGGAACTAGAGCTGAGCTCATTAGATTTCCATTAGAAAAACACGCTGCAGAGGACAAGAAGCACAGAGACATCCAGAGAAATCAGGACAGGGCAGACCAGGGATGCCCATGCTGGGAAGCTTCATGACAGGCTTGCTGAACCTCAGAAGTCAAGGAAGAAGATTCAAAGAGTACCAAGGTCAAGCAGAGCCCAGAGCCCAGATTTAGGAATTGAAGTAGCCCGCAGGCTGAGGAAGTGTCCCATGGGCATCGTGCAGTCAGTGCAGACTCAGAGTCAGGAGCCTAGGAGTGGGATTTGTTCACTCTCTTTAGCTCAAACCCAACTCTGAAGGCTTAGCCTGCATGACCAAGGTCATGGACCTGAGTTTGTGAAGAGCACATGGGAACTGAGAGCAGGCACCACTAATCGGGCCACACACCGGCTAAGTTGCTTTGTGATTGTTGGGATAAGACATCATGTCTAAAGTAACGTATAAAAGAAAGCATTCATTTGGGGTTGATTGTTTCAGAGGGTTAGAGTTCATGACTGTTATGGCACAGTGCATGACAGCAGGTAGGGAGGCAGGAAACTCAAATAGTAGCTGAGAACTTACATCTTGATCCACAAGCCTGAGGCACAGAGAACTAACTGGGAATGGTATGGATTTTTGAAACATCAAAACTTATTGCCAGTAACACAGTCCCTCCAAAAGGCCACAGCTCCTAATCCTTTCCAACTGTGGACCAAGTATTCAAACATATGAGTCTAAAAGGATCATTCTTATTTAAACCACCAGATAGGCTCCTGGCCCTCGTGTGTTCCTGGCCATATCAGAGTGCACTATACATTCAGCCCTGTGATAGAAGTCCCTGTAGACTTTTAAATTCTCAGCACAATTTAAAAGTCCAAAATCCAAAGTCTCTTCTGAGACTCAAGGCAATGTCTTTATTGTAAGCCCCATAAAGTACTAAAGAAAATTACATACTTTCATCATACAGTGATACTGACAAATATATTACCATTCCAAAAGTGAGGAATGGGGACATATTGAGGAAATACTCAACCAAAACAAGAGTGAAGCCAAGCGGAGAAAACTCCAAATCCTGTAGCCTTTTATAACTTTATCCAATGGCCTATCAGTGACTCCACACAGGGAGCCCGTCACACACTTGGCCTCATGAACTCTTCAGCACAGAGGAAGATCCTACAGTCCCTTTACTCATGTATCCTTCATGACTCTAAAGCCATAGCCATATAATTAATAATGCAAAGTTTAGCTGTCCACTTGGTATAGAGCTTGACTCCCTCCTGGAAATTATAACCAAAAATAAGTAATTCCTAGCATGGTCAGGCCTCTCACAGCAATAACACACTCCTTGATACCAATTTCTTTCTTAGTTATTTTTATATTTCTCAATTAGATGCTATGATCAAGTTAACTTATAAAAGAAGACATTTATTTAAGGGTTTACAATTTTAGAGGGTTAGAGGGCATGGTCACCATGATTGGGAGCATGGCAGTAAGCAGGTAGGCATGAAGGTGAAGCCGTAGCTGAAAGCTTACATCTTGATCTACAAACACGAGGTAGAGAGAGCTAACTGAGAATGGCATGGGCTTTTGAATCCTCAAGACCTGCTTCCCGTGACACAGCCCCTCCAACAAGGTCACACCACCTGATCCTTCCCAGACGGTTCTACTGATTGGGAACCAAGGATTCAAACACGCGTCTACAGGGGCCATTCTCATTCAAACTACTCTGGACAGTAACAAGTCAGGGAAGTAAAAAGGGAGATACAGGACTGCAGGAGCCTAGATGGCAGGGAAGGCAAAGTTGACAAAGAGGATGGAAGGTCAAAGGAGGGAACTTCACAAAGACACGGACTAGTCAGGAAACCTTACAGTGGAGTGGGGTCCAGACAACGTAGATGAGTAATTCAAGTGAGCATCTGCTGCTAACAAGCCCAGTTTCTGAATTTTGCCTGATCTTCCCAAAGGGCCAGGGAGGGCCCTGGGAAGGATTAGGAAGATGTCTTCCAAGGTCTTGGGTCCACCTATGTCTGATAGGGCACTCACATATTCCTCCTATATTGTAGCCAGAACCACAGCCTCATGCTTTCTTTCTGGATCCTGGCTGTGGGGACATTTCTGACTCCATGGTGATCTGGGGATGCCTAGTCAAAGGCTAGTTTCTTGAGCCAATGACCATGTCCTGGAACCCTGGAGCCCTGTCAGGTGGTGTGCCTGAACAAATGTCTATGTCCTAGAACCTCTGTTTCCTGTTCAGTGGTGTATAATCTTCCTACCTGTACTGAAGTCTGGATTCTACTCCCGCAGTGGCTCAATGACTAATCCTGGCAGTGCCAGGGCTAACAAGACCGTCATCTGCAATGTAGTCTACCTGGCCAGCAAGACCAAGTGGACAAGGAAGTTGGTAAGAGGGTAGCTTTGGGATTGAGGGGTTCACTGATCAGACTAGATCAGACTCCTGCCTAGACAAATCAGGTTGGGCAGCCTTTACCAGGGAAGGTAACGTAGTTCAAGTTGATAGGAGCTCCTGTTTGTATGTCTTTTGGAGTCTGTTGATGTACCTTTCATTCAAGGAGTGAACCCTCATGTTGGAGGCTTACATGCCATCTTCTGGTCACCCTACTTGTCAAAGATCATATTGAGAAGCAGCCTGACCTGAACTTACATTAGAGTCAAGCTCTTCCCCTCCGTGGCTTGGTGCCTTCTCTTTTTCAGACCTCATTACTTCCCACTCTTCCTTTTAGAATATCTGGGGGCTCTGAGGCCAAGATCATCAAGTGTCCCATGTGTCCAGATGAATCACTTAGCTTTGCTTCCCAGCTCCAAGATGAGGAAGAGTACCCAGGCTGTAGGGTGTCTCAGGTCCTGAGCCATCTCCACTTTTCATCACCAGCTCCTGAACTCCTAGGGTGAGAAAGTCTATCTTCAACTTTCATCCAAAGTCCAAGGATGTCTCTGACTTCCAAGATCATATATATGGCCCTGAGCCAGGAGGTCCAATTCAACTGGTTCATGAATGATAATCAGGTGCACATGGCTCAACTTGCAGGCCTGCAAGGAGCAATACAACAGAACCTTCCAGGTAATCAGCATTTTTAGCCAACATTGGCTGAAGGGCAAGGAATTCAAATGCAAGGTCAAAAGTGGACCCTTCTCAGTCTCCATTGATAAAAAAAAAAAAACCCCACATGATCATCTCATTAGATGCTGGGAAAGCATTTGACAAAATCCAGTAGATTGAAGTATTTTTTGGGTATATTGCCCATGAGTAGTATAGTTGCATTTTGAGATAGAGTGATTCTCATCTTTCTGAGGAACTGCCATACTGATTCCCATAGTTGCCTTACAAGCTTGTGTTGCCACCAGCAATGAATGAGTGTTCCTCTTTCTCCACAGCATCACTAGTATGAGCTGTCATTGTTTTTGATATTAGACATTCCGACAAATGTAAAAACGAAACCTCAGAGTACTTTTGATTTGCATTTTTTTGATTACTAAAAATGTCGGACATTTCTTTAAATGTTTCTCAGCCATTTGAGTTTCTTCTTTTGAGAATACCGTTTAGATAAGTACCCCTCTTTTAAGTTGGGGTTACTTTTTTTCTTGATGTCCAGCATTTTTCAGTTCTTTATGTATTTTGGTTATTAGTCCTCTATCAGATGTGTGGTTGGTAAAACTCTTTTCCCATTCTGTAGGCTGTTGCTTTGGTCTGAGTGACAGTGTCCTTTGCCATTCAGAAGCTTCTCAGTGTCATGAGGTTCTATTCTTCTTTTTCTTTTTACTTTTTTAATTAGATATATTTTTATTTACATTTTAAATGTTATTTCCTGTACATAAGTCCCTTATACCCTCCCCCTCCCCCATACGGGTGTTCACCCCCATCCACCCCCTTTACCGCCCTCCGACTTTCCCCTGCACTGGGGGTCAAACCTTGGCAGGACCAAAGGCTTCCCCTTCCACTGGAGCCCAACAAGGCCATTCTCTGCTACCTACTCAGTTGGAGCTCTGGGTCAGCCCATGTATAGTCTTTGGGTAGTGGTTTAGTCCCTGGAAACTCTGGTTGGTTGGCATTGTTGTTCTTATGGGGCCACAGCCCATCCAGCTCTTTCAGTCCTTCCTCTGATTCCCCCAAAAGGGGGTCCTGTTCTTAATTCAGTGGTTTGCTGCTAACATTCACTTCTGTATTTGACATGCTTTGGCTGTGTCTCTCAGGAGACATCTATATCTGTTCCCTTTCAGCATGCACTTCTTAGCTTCATCCATCTTATCTAGTTTTGGTGGCTGTACATATATGGACCACATGTGTGTCAGGCTCTGAATGGCCATTCCTTCAGTCTCTGCTCTAAACTTTGCCTCCATATCCCCTCCTATGGATACTTTTCCCCCTTTTAAGAAGGAGTGGGGGCATCTGCATTTTGGTCATTCTTCTTGAGCTTCCTGTGGTCTGTGGATTGCATCTTGGGTAATTCAAACTTTTTGGCTAATATCCACTTATCGATGAGTGCATACCAGGTGTGTTTTTCTGTGATTGGGTTACCTCACTCAGGATATTTTCTAGTTCATTCCATTTCCCTTTGAATTTCATGAAGTCATTGTTTTGATAGCTGCTCAGTACACCATTGTGTAAAAGTACCATATTTTTTTGCATCTATTTCTCTCTTGAAGGGCATCTGAGTTCTTTAGAGCTTCTGGCTATTATAAATAAGGCTGCTATGAACATAGTGGAGCATATGCCTTTGTTGTATGTTGGAGGATCTTTTGGGTATATGCCCAGGAGAGGTATAGCTGGGTCCTCAGGTAGTGCAATGTCCAATTTTCTGAGGAACCTCCAGACTGATTTCCAGAGAGGTTGTACCAGCTTGCAATCCCACCAACAATGGAGGTGTGTTCCTCTTTCTCTACTTCCTCCCTGGCATTTGCTGTCACCTGAGTTTTTGATCTTAGCCATTCTCAGTGGTGTTAGGTGAAATCTCAGGGTTGTTTTGATTTGCATTTCCCTGATGACAAAAGATGTTGAACATTTCTTTAGGTCCTTCTCAGCCATTTGATATTCCTCAGCTGAGAGGTTTTTTTTTTTTTTTTTTTTTTTAGCTCTGTATCCCATTTTTAAAATAGGATTATTTGTCCCCCTGCAGTCTAACCTCTTGAGTCCTTTGTATATTTTGGATATTAGCCCTCTATCAGATGTAGGATTGGTAAATATCTTTTCCTAATCTGTTGGTTGCCGTTTTGTCTTAATGACAGTGTCCTTTGTCTTACAGAAGGTTTGCAGTTTTATGAGGCCCCATTTGTCTATTCTTGATCTTAGAACATAAGCCATTGGTGTTCTGTTCAGGAAAATTTCCCCAGTTCCCATGTGTTTGAGACTCTTTTCCATTTTTTTTTTGTATTAGTTTGAGTGTATCTGGTTTGATGTGGAGGTCCTTTATCCACTTGGACTTAAGGTTCGTTCAGGGAAATAAGAATGGATTGATTTACATTCTTCTACGTCCTGACCTCCAGTTGAACGAACTCCATTTGTTGAAAATGCTATCCTTCCACTGGATGGTTTTAGCTCCTTTGTCAAAGATCAAGTGACCATAGGTGTGTGGGTTCATTTCTGGGTCTTCAATTCTATTCCACTGGTCTATCTGTCTGTCTCTGTACCAATACCATGCAGTTTTTTATGACTATTGCTCTGTAATACTGCTTGAGGTCACAGATGGTGATTCCCCCAGAAGTTCTTTTATTGTTGAGTATAGTTTTCGCTATCCTGGGTTTTTTGTAATTCCAAATGAATTTGCAAATAGCTCTTTCTATCTCTATAAAGAATTGAATAGGAATTTTGATCAGGATTGCATTGAATCTGTAGATTGCTTGAATTGCATTGAATCTGTAGATGGCCATCTTTACTATATTAATCCTGCCAATCCATAAGCATGGGAGATCTTTCTTTCTTCTGAGATCTTCTTCAATTTCTTTCTTCAGAGACTTGAAATTCTTGTCATATAGATCTTTCACTTGCTTGGTTACAGTCACACCAAAACATTTTATATTATTTGGGACTATTGTGAAGGGTGTCATTTCCCTAATTTCTTTCTCAGCTTGTTTATCCTTTGAGTAGAGGAAGGCTATTGATTTATTTGAGTTAATTTTATTCCCTGACACTTTGCTGAAGTTGTTTATCAGGCTTAGTAGTTCTCTGGTGTAACTTTTGGGGTCACTTAAGTATACTATCCTATCATCTGCGAATAGTGATATTTTGACTTCTTTCCTTCCAATTTGTATTCCTTTGACCTTCTGTTGTCTGCTTGCTCTTCCTAGGATTTCGTGTACTATATTGAATAAGTAGGGAGAGAATGGGCAGCCTTGTGTAGTCCCTGATTTTAGTGGGATTGCTTCAAGTTTCTCTCCATTTAGTTTGATGTTGGTTACTGGTTTGCTGTACATTGCTTTTACCATGTTTATATATGGGCCTTCAATTCCTGTTCTTTCCAGGACTTTTTATCTGGAAGGGGTGTCGAATTTTGTCAAATGCTTTCTCAGCATCTAATGAAATGATCATGTGGTTTTTATCTTTGTTTGTTTATATAGTGTATTACATTGATGGATTTTCATATATTAAACCATCCCTGCATCCCTGAGATGAAGCCTATTTGATCATGATGGATCATTATTTTGATGTGTTCTTGGATGCGGTTTGCAAGAATTTTATTGAGTATTTTTGTGTCAGCTTTCATAAGGGAAATTGGTTTGAAGTTCATTTCTTTGTTGGGTCTTTGTGTGGTTTTGGTATGAGAGTAATTGTGGCTTCATAGAAGGAATTTGGTAGTGCTCTATCTGTTTCACTTTTGTGGAATAGTTTGGACAGTATTAGTATGAGGTCTTCTATGAAGGTCTGATGGAATTGTGCACTAAACCCATCAGGTCCTGGGCTCTTTTTGGTTGGGAGACTTTAAGTAATTGCTTCTATTTCTTTAGGAGTTATGGAATTGTTTAACGGTTTATTTGTTCCTGATTTAAATTTGGTACCTGTTATCTGTCTAGAAAATTGTCCATTTCCTCCAGATTTTCAAGTTTTGTTGAATATAGGCTTTTGTACTAGGATCTGATGTTGTTTTGAATTTCCTCAGATTCTGTTGTTATGTCTCTCTTTTCATTTCTGATTTTGATAATTTAGATACACTCTCTGTGTCCTCCGGTTAGTCTGGCTAACGGTTTATCTATCTTGTTGTTTTTCTCAAAGAACCAGCTCCTGGGTTTGTTGATTCTTTGTATAGTCCTTTTTGTTTCTGCATGGTTGATATCAGCCCTGGTTTGATCATTTCCTGCCTTCTACTCCTCTTGCGTTTTTTTTTTATTTGCTTTTGTTTTAGAGCTTTTAGGTGTTCTGTCAAGCTGCTGACATATGCTCTCTCCTTTTTTATTTTGAAGGCACTCAGAGCTATGAGTTTTCCTCTTAATACCACTTTCATTTTGTCCATAAGTTTGGGTATGTTGTATCTTCATTTTCATTAAATTCTAAGAAGTCTTTAATTTTTTCTTTCTCTTCCTTTACCAAGTTGTCATTGAGTAGAGTGTTATTCAACTTCCATGTATATGTGGGCATTCTGTAATTATTGTTGTTATTGAAGACCACCCTTAGTCCATGGTGATCTGATAGGATTCATGGAATTATTTCTCTCTCCCTTTGTATGTTGAGGCCTCTTTTGTGACTGATTATATGGCCAATTTTGGAGAAGATACATGAGGTGCTGAGAAAAAGGTATATCCTTTTGTTTCAGGATGGAATGTCCTATAAATATCTGTTAAATCCATCTGGTTCATAATTTCTGTTAGTTTCTCTATGTCTCTGTTTAATTTCTGTTTCTATGATATCTCTATTGATGAGAGTGGAGTATTAAAGTCTCCTAATATTATTGTGTGAGATACAATGTGTGATTTGATCTTTAGTATGGTTTCTTTTATGAATGTAGGTGCCCTTTTATTTGGAGCATAGAGCATAGATATTTAGGATTGAGAGTTCATCCTGGTGGCCATTTACTTTGATGAAAATGAAGTGTCTTTCCTTATCTTTTTTGATGACTTTTGGTTGAACGTCAATATTATTTGATATTAGAATAGCAGCTCCAGCTTGTTTCTTCAGACCATTTGCTTGGAAGGTTGTTTTCCAGCCTTTGTCTCTCAATGTCTGTCTTTGTCTCTGAGGTGTGTTTCCTGTACGCCTGGGTCCTCTTTATGTATCCATTCTGTTAGTCTATGTCTTTTTATTGGGGAATTGATACCGTTGGTGTTGAGAGATATTCAGTAAGAGTGATTGTCGCTTCCTGTTATTTTCATTGTTTCAGGTGGAATTATATTTGTGTGTCTCTCTTTTGCTTTCATTTCAAGGAGATCACAGTCTTCCTTTTTGTATGGCATAGTTTCTCTCCTTGTGTTGGAGTTTTCCATCTATTGTTCTTTGTATTGCTGGATTTCTAGAAAGATATTGTGTAAAGTTGGTTTTGTCATGGACTATCTTGGTTTCTCCAAGAATGTTAATTGAGAGTTTTGCTAATTGTTAATTGAGAGATATTGTAGCCTGGGGTAGCATTTGTGTTCTCTTAGGGTCTGTATGACATCTGTCCAGGATCTTCTGGCTTTCACAGTCTCTGGTGAGAAATCTGGTGTAATTTTTATTGGTCTGCCTTTATATGTCACTTGACCTTTTCCCCTTACTGCTTTTAAGATTCTTTCTTTGATTTGTGCATTTGGTGTTTTAATTATTATGTGACAGGAGTTATTTCTCTTCTGGTCCAATTCATTTGGAGTTCTGTAGGCTTCTTATATCTTTATGGGCATCTCTTTCTTTAGGTTAGGGAAGTTTTCTTCTATAATTCTGTTGAATATATTTACTGGCCCTTTAATTTGGGAGTCTTCACTTCCTTCTATACCTATTATCCTTAGGTTTGATCTCATTGTGTCCCGGATTTCCTGTTTACTTTGGGCTAGGAGCTTTTTTGTTTTACATTATTTTTGATGGTTGTGTAGATGTTTTCTATGGTATGTTCTGAATCTGAGATTCTTTCTTCTATTTCTTGTAATCTGTTGGTAATGCTTGAATCTATGACTCCTGGTCTCTTCCTTAGGGTTTCTCTCTACAGGGTTGTCTCCCTTTGTGCTTTCTTTCTTTTTTTTTTCACACTTTCCCCCATATTTATTAACTTGAGTATTTCTTATTTACATTTCGATTGTTATTCCCCTAACCCCTCTCTCTCCCCTTCTACATGGGTGTTCCCCTCCCCATCCTCCCCCCATTACCGCCCTCCCCCCAACAATCATGTTCACTGGGGGTTCAGTCTTAGCAGGACCCAGGGCTTCCCCTTCCACTGGTGCTCTTACTAGGCCATTCATTGCTACCTATGAGGTTTGAGCCCAGGGTCAGTCCATGTATAGTCTTTAGGTAGTGGCTTAGTCCCTGGAAGCTCTAGTTGCTTGGCATTGTTGTTCATAAGGGGTCTCGAGCCCCTTCAAGCTCTTCCAGTTCTTTCTCTGATTCCTTCAACGGGGGTCGGTCTCGTTCTCAGTTCAGTGGTTTGCTGCTGGCATTTGCCTATGTATTTGCTGTATTCTGACTGTGTCTCTCAGGAGAGATCTATATCTGGCTCCTGTCGGCCTGCACTTCTTTGCTTCATTCAACTTGTCTAATTGGGTGGCTGTATATGTATGGGCTACATGTAGGGCAGGCTCTGAATGGGTGTTCCTTCTGTGTCTGTTTTAATCTTTGCCTCCCTATTCCCTGCCAAGGGTATTCTTGTTCCCCTTTTAAAGAAGGAGTGAAGCATTCGCATTTTGATCATCCATCTTGAGTTTCATGTGTTCTGTGCATCTAGGGCAATTCAAGCATTTGGGCTAATAGCCACTTATCAATGAGTGCATACCATGTGTGTTTTTCTGTGATTGGGTTACCTCACTCAGGATGATATTTTCCAGTTCCAACCATTTGCCTATGAATTTCATAAAGTCATTGTTTTTATTTTATTTTATTTTATTTTATTTTATTTTTTTTACTATCTTGAGTATTTCTTATATACATTTCAAGTGTTATTCCCTTTCCCGGTTTCCGGACAGACATCACCCTCCCCCCTCCCCTTCCTTGTGGGTGTTCCCCTCCCAAACCTCCCCCCATTGCCACCCTCCCCGCATAGTCTAGTTCACTGGGGGTTCAGTCTTAGCAGGACCCAGGGCTTCCCCTTCCACTGGTGCTCTTACTAGGATATTCATTGCTACCTATGGGGACAGAGTCCAGGGTCAGTCCATGTATAGTCTTTAGGTAGTGGCTTAGTCCCTGGAAGCTCTGGTTGCTTGACATTGTTGTACTTTTGGGGTCTCGAGCACCTTCAAGCTCTTCCAGTTCTTTCTCTGATTCCTTCAACAGGGGACCTATTCTCAGTTCAGTGGTTTGCTGCTGGCATTCGCCTCTGTATTTGCTGTATTCTGGCTGTGTCTCTCAGGAGCGATCTACATCCGGCTCCTGTCGGTCTGCACTTCTTTGCTTCATCCATCTTGTCTAATTGGGTGGCTGTATATGTATGGGCCACCTGTGGGGCAGGCTCTGAATGGGTGTTCCTTCAGTCTCTGTATTAATCTTTGCCTCTCCCTTCCCTGCCAAGGGTATTCTTTTTCCTCATTTAAAGAAGGAGTGAAGCATTCACATTTTGATCATCCGTCTTGAGTTTCGTTTGTTCTAGGGATCTAGGGTAATTCAAGCATTTGGGCTAATAGCCACTTATCAATGAGTGCATACCATGTATGTCTTTCTGTGAGTGGGTTAGCTCACTCAGGATGATATTTTCCAGTTCCAACCATTTGCCTACGAATTTCATAAACTCGTTGTTTTTGATAGCTGAGTAATATTCCATTAACCACACAAAGACCCAACAAAGAAAGAGAACTTCAGACCAATTTCCCTTATGAATATCGACGCAAAAATACTCAATAAAATTCTGGCAAACCGAATTCAAGAGCACATCAAAACAATCATCCACCATGATCAAGTAGGCTTCATCCCAGGCATGCAGGGATGGTTTAATATAAGGAAAACCATCAACGTGATCCATCATATAAACAAACTGAAAGAACAGAACCACATGATCATTTCATTAAAGTCATTGTTTTGATAGCTGAGTAATATTCCATTGTGTAGATGTACCACATTTTCTGTATCCATTCCTCTGTTGAAGGGCATCTGGGTTCTTTCCAGCTTCTGGCTATTATAAATAAGGCTGCTATGAACATAGTGGAGCACGTGTCTTTTTTATATGTTGGGGCATCTTTTGGGTATATGCCCAGGAGAGGTATAGCTGGATCCTCAGGCAGTTCAATGCCCAATTTTCTGAGGAACCTCCAGACTAATTTCCAGAATGGTTGTACCAGTCTGCAATCCCACCAACAATTTAGGAGTGTTCCTCTTTCTCCACATCCTCGCCAGCATTTGCTGTCACCTGAGTTTTTTTTTTTTTTTTTTTTTTGGTTCTTTTTTCAGAGCTGGGGACCGAACCCAGGGCCTTGCGCTTCTTAGGTAAGCGCTCTACCACTGAGCTAAATCCCCAGCCCCGTCACCTGAGTTTTTGATCTTAGCCAGTCTCACTGGTATGAGGTGAAATCTCAGGGTTGTTTTGATTTGCATTTCCCTTATGACTAAAGATGTTGAACATTTCTTTAGGTGTTTCTCAGCCATTAGGCATTCCTCAGCTGTGAATTCTTTGTTTAGCTCTGAACCCCATTTATTAATAGGGTTATTTGTCTCCCTGCGGTCTAACGTCTTGAGTTCTTTGTATATTTTGGATATAAGCTCTCTATCAGTTGTAGGATTGGTAAAGATCTGTTCCCAATCTGTTGGTTGCCGTTTTGTCCTAACCACAATGTCCTTTGCCTTATAGAAGCTTTTCAGTTTTATGAGATCTCATTTGTCGATTCTTGATCTTAGAGCATAAGCCATTGGTGTTTTGTTCAGGAAATTTTCTCCAGTGCCCATGTGTTCCAGATGCTTCCCTAGTTTTTCTTCTATTAGTTTGAGTGTATCGGGTTTGATGTGGAGGTCCTTGATCCACTTGAATTTAAGCTTTTTACAGGGTGATAAGCATGGATCAATCTGCATTCTTCTATATGTTGACCTCCAGTTGAACCAGCACCATTTGCTGAAAATGCTGTCTTTTTTCCATTGGATGGTTTTGGCTCCTTTGTCAAAAATCAAGTGATCATAGGTGTGTGGGTTCATTTCTGAGTCTTCAATTCTGTTCCATTGGTCTATCTGTCTGTCTCTGTACCAATACCATGCAGTTTTTATCACTATTGCTCTGTAATACTGCTTGAGTTCAGGGATAGTGATTCCCCCAGAAGTTCTTTTATTGTTGAGGATAGTTTTAGCTATCCTGGGTTTTTTGTTATTCCAGATGAATTTGCAAATTGTTCAGTCTATCTCTCTGAGGAGTTGGATTGGTATTTTGATGGGGATTGCATTGAATCTGTAGATCGCTTTTGGTAAAATCACCATTTTTACTATATTAATCCTGCCAATCCACGAGCATTGGTGATCTTTCCATCTTATGAGATCTTATTCAACTTCTTTCTTTAGAGGTTTGAAGTTCTTTTCATACAGATCTTTCACTTGCTTGGTTAAAGTCAAAACAGGGATTTTATATTATTTGGGTCTATTATGAAGGGTGTCGTTTCCCTAATTTCTTTCTCGTCTTGTTTCTCTTTTGTGTAGAGGAAGGCTACTGATTTATTTGAGTTAATTTTATACCCAGTCACTTTGCTGAAGTTGTTTATCAGGTTTAGTAGTTCTCTGGTGGAACTTTTGGGATCACTTAAATATACTATCATATCATCTGCAAATAGTGATATTTTGACTTCTTCTTTTCCAATCTGTATCCCCTTGATCTCCTTTTGTTGTCTGATTGCTTTGGCTATATATATTCAAGAAGTATATTGAATAAGTAAGGAGAGAGTGCGTAGCCTTGTCTAGTCCCTGATTTTAGTGGGATTGCTTCAAGTTTCTCTCCATTTAGTTTAATGTTAGCAACTGGTTTGCTGTATATGGCTTTTACTATGTTTAGGTATGGGCCTTGAATTCCTATTCTTTCCAGGACTTTTATCATGAAGGGGTGTTGAATTTTGTCAAATGCTTTCTCAGCATCTAATGAAATGATCATGTGGTTTTGTTCTTTCAGTTTGTTTATATAATGGATCACGTTGATGGTTTTCCGTATATTAAACCATGCCTGCATGCCTGGGATGAAGCCTACTTGATCATGGTGGATGATTGTTTTGATGTGCTCTTGGATTCCGTTTGCCAGAATTTTATTGAGTATTTTTGCGTCGATATTCATAAGGGAAATTGGTCTGAAGTTCTCTTTCTTTCTTTTTTTTTTTTTCCGAGCTGGGGACCTGAAGTTCTCTTTCTTTGTTGGGTCTTTGTGTGGTTTAGGTATGAGAGTAATTGTGGCTTCATAGAAGGAATTTGGTAGTGCTCCATCTGTTTCAATTTTGTGGAATAGTTTGGATAGTATTGGTATGAGGTCTTCTATGAAGGTCTGATAGAATTCTACACTAAACCCGTCTGGACCTGGGCTCTTTTTGGTTGGAAGACCTTTAATGATTGCCTCTATTTCATTAGGAGTTATGGTGTTGTATGAATGGTTTACTTGTTCCTGACTTAACTTTGGTAACTGGTATCTGTCTAGGAAATTGTCCATTTCCTCCAGATGTTCAAGTTTTGTTGAATATAGGCTTTTGTAGTAGGATCTGATGATTTTTTGAATTTCCTCTGATTCTGTAGTTATGTCTCCCTTTTCATTTCTGATTTTGTTAATTTGGACACACTCTCTGTGTCCTTTCGTTAGCCTGGCTAAGGGTTTATCTATCTTGTTGCTTTTCTCAAAGAACCAGCTTTTGCTTCTGTTGATTCTTTGTATGGTCCTTTTTGTTTCTACTTTGTTGATTTCAGCTCTGATTTTTATTATTTCCTGCCTTCTACTCCTCCTGGTTGTATTTGCTTCTTTTTGTTCTTGAGCTTTTAGGTGTCCTGTGAAGCTGCCGATATATGCTCTCTCCTGCTTCTTTCTGCAGGCACTTAGAGCTATGGGTTTTCCTCTTATCACAGCTTTCATTGTGTCCCATAAGTTTGGATATGTTGTACCTTCATTTTCATTAAATTCTAAGAAGTCTTCGATTGCTGTCTTTATTTCTTCCTTGACCAGGTTATCATTGAGTAGAGCATTGTTCAACTTCCATGTATATGTGGGCATTCTTCCCTTATTGTTATTGAAAACCAGCTTTAGGCTGTGGTGGTCTGATATAACTCATGGGATTATTTCTATCGTTCTATATCTGTTGAGGCCTGTTTTATGACCAATTATATGGTCAATTTTGGAGAAAGTACCATGAGGTGGTGAGAAGAGGTATTTCCTTTTGTTTTAGGATAGAATGTTGTATAAATATCTGTTAAGTCCATTCGGTTCATGATTTCTCTTAGTCTGTCTATGTGTCTGTTTAATTTCTGTTTCCATGATCTTTCCATTGATGAGAGTGGGGTGTTGAAATCTCCTACTATTATTGTGTGAGGTGCAATATGTGCTTTGAGCTTTCGTAAGGTTTCTTTTATGTATGTAGGTGCCCTTGTATTTGGAGCATAGCTATTTATGATTGAGAGTTCATCTTGGTGGATTTTTCCTTTGTTGACTATGAAGTGTCCTTCCTTATCTTTTTTGATGACCATTGGTTAAAATCGGTTTTATTCGATATTAGAATGGCTACTCCAGCTTGCTTCTACAGACCATCTCTTTGGAAAGTTGTTTTCCAGCCTTTTACTCTGAGGTAGTGTCTGTGGTACATCTACACAATGGAATACTAGTCTCCTATCAAAAACAATGACTTTATGAAATTCATAGACAAATGGATGGAACTGGAAAATATCATCCTGAGTGAGGTAACCCAATCACAGAAAAACACACATGGTATGCACTCATTGATAAGTGGATATTAGCCCAAATCCTCGAATAACCGTAGATCCACAGAACACATGAAACTCAAGAACGATGACCAAAATGCAAATGCCTCACTCTTTCTTTAATAGGGGAACCAGAATATCCTTAGGAGCAAATAGGGAGGCAAAGTTTAGAATTGAGGTAGAAGCAACCCCCATTCAGAACCTGCCCCACATGTGGTCCATACATATACAAACACCAAACTAGATAAGATGGATCAAGCAATGAAGTGCAGGCTGACAGGAACCGGATGTAGATCTCTCCTGAGAGACACAGCCAGAATACAACAAATGCATAGGCAAATGCCGTCATTAAACCACTGAACTGAGAATGGGACCCCTTTGAAGGAATCATAGAAAGGACCGAAAGAGCTTGAAGGGTCTTGAGACCTCATATGAACAACAATGCCAACCAACCAGAGCTTCTAGGGACTAAGCCACTACCCAAAGACTATACACGGACTGACCTTGTGCTCCCACTGCATAGGTTGCAAAGAATAGCCTAGCATGGGCACCAGTGGAAGGGGAAGCCTTTGGTCCTGCCAAGACTGAACCCCAATTCAATGTGATTGTTGGGGGGAGGACAGCAATGGGGGGAGGATGGGGAGGGGAACACTCATAGAGAAGGGGTGGGGGAGGAGTTAGGGGGATTTTGGTCCGGAAACCGGGAAAGGGAATAACAATTGAAATGTAAATAAGAAATACCCAAGTATTTTCCGAAAGAAAAAGAAAAGAATTTGGAAACCACCCAGATGCTCTTCAACAGTAGAATGGATACAGATAATATGGTACATCTACACAATGGAGTACTATTCACCTATCAAAAACAATGACTTCATGAAATTCATAGCCAAATGGGACTAGAAAATATCATCCTGAGTGAGGTAACCCAATCACAGAAAAACACACATGGTATTCACTCACTGATAAGTGGATATTAGCCCAAAAGTTCCAATTACTCAAGATAACAATCCACAGACCAATGAAGCTCAAGATGAAGGACAACCAAAGTGTGAATGCTTCAGTCATTATTAGGAGGGGAACCTAAAACATTCATAAGAATGTCTATGGAGTCAAAGTTTGGGTTAATGAGTGAAGGAATGGCCATTCAGAGCCTGCCCCACATGGGTATACAGCCCATTTATATACAGCCAGCAAAACTAGATAAGAGTGATGAAGCTAAGAAGTGCATGCTGACAGGAGCCTCATACAGCAGTCTCCTGAGAAGTACAGCCAGAACATGTCAAATACATCGGTGACAACTAGCAGCAAAGCATTGAAATGAGAACAGGATCCTTGTTGGAGTTATTAGAGAAAGGATTGAAAGAGCTGAAGGGGCTTGCAACCCCATAAGAATAACAATGCCAACTAACCAGAGCTCCCAGGGACTCAACCACTATCAAAAGACTATACATGGACAGACCCATGGCTCCAGCTACATGTGTAGCAGAGGATGGCCTTGTTGGGCACCAATGTGAAGAAAAGCCCTTGTTCCTGCCAAGGCTGGACTTTTCAGTGTAGGGTAATGTCAGGGTAGGTAGGCGGGAAGGGGGCTTCGTTCCCCTTGTAGAAGAAGGGGGAGGTGGATGGGATAGGGGATTTATGGATGGGAAAGCAGGAAAGGGGATAACATTTGAAATGTAAATAAAAATATCCAATTAAAAATAGTAAATGATGAAGAAAGTGTCAGAAATAGAATATGTTATTAAACTCCCATCACCATTGAACATTAAACATCTCCTACCAGGAGTGATTTCCTTCCTTCACAAATTGCAGGAAGCTCCAACTATATGTGTAGCAGAGGAAGGTCTTGTTGGGCACCAATGGAAGAAGAAGCCCTTGGTTCTGCCAAAGTTGGAACCCCCAATATAGTGGAATGTTGGAAAGGCTGAAAGGGGGGGTTGTTGGGGAGAGGAACATCCTTATAGACAAAGGGGAGGAGGATGGGATAGGGTGCTTATGTCTGGGAAATCAGGAAAGGGAATAACATTTGAAATCTAAATAAAAAAATTCAATTAAAAGAAAACAAAACAAAAAAACAAGGACTTCATGAATTTTTTTCAGGCAAATGAATGGGACTAGAAAATATCATCCTGAGTTAGGTAACCCAGCCCCAGAAGGGCATGCATGATGTGTACTTGCCTACAATTGTATATTAGCCATAAAATACAGGACAACCATGCTGCATTCAACAGACCCAAAGATGTCAAATAACGGGGAGGTCCCAAGGGAGGATATTCAAATCTCATGCAGAATGGGAAGTAAAAGTTATCTGAGGTGAATGGAGGGAGTGAACTGTATAGGAGAGAGGATGGGCCAGGGAACAGGCAGGGGTTAGATCATGTGTCGAGAGAACTGGGGAGAGAGAAGGGAATTAAGTTGTTTGCAGGGGAGCGGCATCTCTAGGGTGTTCCAGAGATCTGGGGATGGGGAGGCTTTAGGGAATCTATGGGGTTGAATCTAGCTTAGACTCCTAGCAATGGCACATATGGAGCCTGAAATGGTCATCTCTGTACACTGGGAGGACTCCCAGTGGAGGGATTTAGAGAGTATCCCACCCACAAAGCCTCCACCCAAAACTTGTCCTGCCTATAAGATGTGGAAGGGCAAAGATGGAGCAGAGACTGAGGGAATGGTCAACCAATGACTCGCCCAAATTGAGATCCATCCTATGGGCTAGAACCAATCCCTGACACTGTTACGATATCCTGTAGATTTGCAGAAAGGAACATAGCATAACTGTCCTCTGAGAGGCTCCACCTAGTAACTGACTTGAACTGATTCAGAGATTTCCAGTCAAACATTTGACTGAATTTTGGGGAGTCTTGTGGAAGAGTTGGGGGAAGGATTCGGGGAGTGGATAGAAACTCCATAAGGGGACCAACAGAGTCAACTAACTTGAAACCTGGGGAGCTTTCAGAGATGAAACCACCAACCAAAGAGCATACAAGGGCTGGACCTAGACCACTCCTCATTTGTAACAGGTGTGCAATTTGTTCTTCATGTAGGTCACTGTCCCAGACTCTGTTGCCTTTCTGTGGATCCTGTTCCTGTACTTGGACTGCCTTGTCTGGCCTCAGTGGTATAGAATGCAGCTAGTCCTTCAATGACTTGATGTGCCATGGTGAGTTGGTACCCAGGAGTCCTCCCTCTTCTCAGGGTAAATAGGGAGGAGTGTTAGGAGGAAGGACGTTTTGTGTGAGGAGGACTAGGAGGAGGCGGAGGAGGGGCGCTGTGTTCAATATGTAAACTGAATAACTTTCATCTGTGGTTAAATATGTCTCTTACTTTATTAAATCATGTTTTGGTGTTCTCAGAAAGTGCTTATTCGTCCAGAAACAATAAACATATTTCCTAAAATTCCTGCTAGTCTTGTTGATTCTCCAAGACTTAATTTACTTTTTGTAGTTATGGTAAGGACAGAAACTAATTTCACTGGAGCTTTTTCATCCTCCATTCTACTTGAATTGTACACTCCAGAATAAATTCAGCCAGGGCATTAGTAGGGTGGCCCAGCTGTGGTCTGCAAAGCCACATTTGGGGACTTGCAGGTCTGTATATACTTTTTACTGCACACTGAAGTGTATCTTTGGCTAGGCACTAGACTCTCAGTCCTCAAGCTGAGAGGGGTCAGCTGAGTCCCAGACTGGTGGCAGGTGAAGGCTTTGGTTTCAGTGTGGGTAGGAGTGTGTCCTGTTTGTTATCAGAGCTGGAAACAGATGCTTCTGCTGAGAAGCGCCTGTGAGGAGGTTGTTGGTGGGAATGAGCTGTGAACTCCCGCCTGAGTGATAGGACTGATTTATAGCTTGTGGCTTTGTCTGTAGGAATGGTATCAACCTACGGGTTGACAGTAGTCCAGGGGCCACAAGTGTGTCACGTGGCTCCACTGGGTAGATTTCTGTAGTGTAGTGGTCTAGGATAATCTGATATTCCCCAAACAAGTGGAGGAGAGGCACGGGAGGCATGGGAAACATGAGAGGCGTGTCCTGGGTGCAGGTTATGAGCTCTCATGGCAGGGCTGGTTACATGCTGTGTGAGTTTTGGCTCGTTATGCTTGACAATGATCATGAACATCAAGGTGTAGTTTTCAGAATGAATTTTAGATTTAGAAAAGCTGCAATAAACCAAACAATTCAGACTCCTAGGAGAGGTACAGGGTTTGGGCCTTGGATTTTGGCATCCCATATTTTCTCCAACACTCAGTGGATTATTGATCAGCTCCACTGCAAACACAAAGCCAGAAAAAAACCCTCGGAGCCATTACTTGGTGACAATGGGAGTGGTGACGGTTATTGTTCTAGATGGCTTTTTCTAGAAGGCTGGGATGGGTAGTTTCAGGGGGACTGTGAAGCCAATGCCTTTTGTAGCTCACAGACCTCCTTAAGGTCACTAGTGATTCACTCATGCTCTCATTTATTCATCCTCACACAGCCTTCAGACTCTCCTGAATTTGCTCTTTGTGTCATGGAACCAGAGTAGAAAACCAAATGGACAGGTGAGAAAGAGGATAGTGTCAGACATGATGCCAGGGAATAAAGAGGTCACATTGCAAAGAGAGTTTGGATGCTGGTTTTGAAAGTATGGGAGCCTCAGAGAATAAGCAAGACCTACAGTTTAAAAGTTGCTTAGATCTCTAGGCCATTGGGCCTGCAGGATTTAATTTCTGGTAGGTTTAATTTGTGGTGAGTTGCCATGACAGATGGGCACTTTGAAAGTACCACGTTGACCTGTGGGGCATCTACACATCAGGAGTTTAAGGGACAATGGCTTAAAGTTTATGGTTTCCATGGCAGCATGGTCACTGGAGTCTTGCTGAGTGGCTTGGTAAGTGATAGTTACTGCTGCACCACACAGAGAGAGAGAGAAAAAGAATCTCCTTAGAGAATTAAGCAGAGAAGAGATCTATGGTGGGGATGGGAGGCTATGAGGAAGATATGCCTATGATCTCAACGTGGGGGCATTCTAGGAGCCTCACAGTTGTTCCTTCCTTGAGTTAATTACATGCTGAAGTCTGGAGTCAGCATAGTATACTCACAGGGAAGGTGGGGCAAGAGTTCTGCTGCACTTAGGGCAGTCAGTTGACTTCAAAGAAGTGGGCCTATATGATGCTCGTCATGGGTTTTGTATACTTGGGAAGAACAAGGGCTGTATGTGCTATGTGCACCCCAAGAGCAGGTAGAGGCAAGAGTAGGAAAGTTGGGGTTGGTTGGGTGCAGGTTATGAGAGGGTTAGGGTTTTCATTGTTGTGATAAAATACCATGACCAAGTTGGGGAAGAAAGCATTTGTTTGCCTCATACTTCCCAAGTTGTGATCCATCACCAAAGGAAGCCATGACAGGAATTCAAGTAGGGTAGGAGTCTGGAGGCAGAAACTGATGCAGAGGCCCTACTGGGATGCTGCTTACTGCCTTGCTCCTTGTGGCTTACTCAGTTTATTTTCTCATAGGACTCAGGACCACCACCACAGTAGGGTGGGCACTCTCAAATTAATAAGTGATTAAGAAAATGCTCCACAGGCTTGCTTTCAGCCCGATCTTATGGAAGCATTTTTTTTAAATTAAGGTTCATTCCTCTCAGATGATATTAGCTTGTGTCAAGTTTTCATACAAGGGTCCAGCACTGGGTCAGAATCAATGTCCTGGGTCTTCATTAAGACTTGCTTCCATGACTGAGAGCAAGATAGCTATCTGGGTAGACTGAGGAAAGAAAGTGGGATCTTCTGAGAGGGCAAAGAGAAGCAGATTTAGAAAGGGAAGGAGGTGTGCTCAGAGTTTGTGCAGGATCCTGGATACCTAGAAGGATGGGATAAGTCAATGGACAGAAGGTGAGGGTGTTCTTTACCGTGGCAGTTTTAAGTGTCACTTAGGTGGGACAGATTCATTTCCCTCCATTTTCACCTCTGGTGATACATTTCATGTTCTGTGGCCTGTTGGTCCATTCTCACAGCCAGCAGCACAGCCTCTGACTTTGGTATCACATCATATGGTATCATGTCTTCCATAGTCTGTCATGAGAACTCTTGTGAGCACATTCAGGACCACCTGTGACTTTTATCTCTAGGCCCTTCAGTCCATCTCATCTGTTTTTGCCCACACTAGGCCCCCAGGTTCATAAATTCAAGATCCAGGACAATGATACCTCTGAGTGCCATGACTCAATATACTTGCATATACAGGCATATACTTGTATATACAGGCATTCCACTTTGGATGTCTTAAATAGGAAACACAAAGTTGACCTCAAGGCCAATATGTGGAATGTGAGACCAAGTGCACTGAGCTGTGAGTGCAGCTGCTAATAGGGTTCAAGTTCATCAAGGGAGATAGTGAGAGGAATAGCCAAAATGGTGAAAGGAAGGCGTCTCCTAATGTATAATCACTTCTACTCTCCACACTGGTAGATGATAGAGTAAGGGAGTAAGAGAATTGGGCTGACCTTGAGATCCTTCCCATCACCCTATGCTACCATCTGTTGATGTAAATCATGAACCTAGGTCTCGTTTTGACTATCATACCAAAGGATGTTGGCTGATGTCTTGGTCTACTTGGGTACCTATAAAAATACACCCTGCACCAGGTGAATCATAAATAACAGAGATGTACTCCTCATCATTGTGAGTCTGAAGGTCTAAGACAAAGGTTCTAGCAGTTTCCATATCCTACAGGACTCATTTTCCACATCTATGGACAGTCCTGTTTCACTGTGTCTGGGCACAGGGTCTTTCTGGTTTGTTTAACAAGGACACTAATCACAATTATGAGGACTCTTTGTGATCTCCTTACCTTCTGGAAGGCCTACCTTCTGATACATTGACATAAGGATATCAGCAAGAGTTTTGGGACACACTCACCCCACAGCAGCTAACAGGAGGGTGCCACTTACCACATGTTGCCTAGTTGTGACTTCTCTGAGTTCCTTTCATATCTGATTTCATCAACCCATCTCAGTTTAGGTATGTGTATACTGTCAATGTTTGTGATGGAGAAAGTAGAAATACAGGCATTCAGGGTCTTACATAGGTAGTAAGACGAGGAGTCAGAACAAACTAGGAATTTGCATGTGGAATATTCCCTGTCTTAGTCACTGTTGCATTGCTGTGAAGAGACACCATGGCCACAACAATTCTTATAAAAGAAAGCATTTAATTGGGGCTTGCTAACAATTTCAGAGGTTAGTTCATTATCATGTTGGGGAGCATGGTGGTATGCCAGTGGACATGGTGCTGGAGAAATAACCTAGAGTTCTAAAGAGATAACACAGAGACACAGAGAGACAAACAGACATTGGTCCTGACATGAGCTTTTGAAACCTGAAAGCCTTCCTGTGCTCCAGTGACACACATTTCCTACAAGGACATGCCTCCTAATCCTATCAAAGAGTTCCACTCCCTGGTGACTAAGCATTCCACTATATGAACCCATGGAGTCTATTCTTATTGAAATGACCACAGTCCCCATTGCTGTCACCTAAGGCCCTGGTGTAAATTTGTGTTCATCTGAGTAGGTATGCATATGCACTCATGTACATCTGCTTCTGTAATCATGCATGTGTGTTCATTTTGTCTGAGGGACTGCGATGTGACCACATGCATGCATGCCTGTGTGTGTGTGTGTGTGTGTGTGTGTGTGTGTGTGTGTGTATTCTTATGTGTATGTGAGAAGTCAACTGTGAGTTTAAGGTGGGAGGAGAGTGTCCTAGTTCACTGAACAGTTTTCTTCAGTGTGACCCTGATACTCCTCCCTAGTGGCCTCTCCACTGTTTGCCTCAGATTGCATGCACTTTGAGTTTATTTAAACCACAGAAAGAAAGAAAGAAAGAAAGAAAGAAAGAAAGAAACAAACAAACAAACAAACAAACAGGAGGCAGGTGGGGTGAACCACAGCAAGCTTATGGGATGATGGGGACTTGGAGGGAGACAGGGAACAGGGATGAGTAGGACTGGGTCAGCAGGACACCTTCTTTGCCTATAGCCGAGGATGACAGGCATTTTGAGTCTGGGAGGCTGGGTGGAGAGCGAGGACTGAGAGGAGGGCTTGGAGCTTCTCTCTGCATAGAAGGCATCCTCTCTGTGGGCTTCATGTTGAGGGAAAGCACTTTTCTTTGTAGTTGCAGGATTCTGTTGTCCTGATCTACTTCACCTGCCAGAGAGCCCTGAGGTCATACAGAGGCTGTTGTCTGAGAAACAGGACAAGTCCCTGGAGCTACATAGGGCCCAGAAGCTGGACAGTGACCATGGTCTACCAATTACTGGGACACCCCTCAGCCCCCCTGATTACTGGTGCACCCCTCAGCCCCCTGATTGCTGGTGCACTCCTCAGCCCCCCAATTATTGGTGTATCTTCTAGCCATTCCAGAAGTGATGATGGGTTTCAGAATGGCCCTTGATGGCACCTTACTTGTGCCCAGGAAGGATTCAGAAGGAAATGGTAGGAGGCCCACCTTGATGAAGGTGACAAAGCCACTGTAGAGCAGTGTGAGTAGAAAGAGGGCCACGAAGGTGCACAGTGTGGGCCACAGGCCGTTCTCCTCCTCTATGTCCACGTAGCTGTCAGTTTGCTCATCCCTGATGCATGAGTTTGGGATGGTGTCCACCATGCCTGGGGAAGAACTAGTGCTCATGAGAAGGTCTCCATCCTACAGAAGGACCATTCCTTATTAACTTGGCCTCCTGTCTACTGAACCTGAAGATACAGCTTTCCTGTTTAGCAGCAACCTTTTTAATCATATGCCCTCCTCCCAATAGTACTTACCACTTCCCATCTCAAGTGCCTACTAACCACTTTGCCACACAGAACCCTACCCCCAACCCCTGCTCCAGCCTTCTGGGTTCTGAAATCTCACACACAAATTGATCTGAATGGGATTAGCAGACCTGAACCCAAACCTGATATGACGTTAGGCCAATGCCACCTGGATGGCATAGGAGATGGGTTACTACTTAAGAAGACCTAGAAAGAGCAGCTAGACCAGGTAGGCTTTCTCAGAAAGATGTATCATGAAAAAGGCAGAGAAGGGTGAGCAACATTTTAAGAAAAGACAGTGTTCATGATCTACACACTGGTAAAGAGTACTACTCCAGAGTCAGAAAGAGCCCTGAGCCCTTGCAAGTGGAGGGAGAGATTGTAAAGCATCGTAGCCATGGTAACATAATCTTAAAGGTCATAGGAGGGACTAGATGTTAAAGATGGTTATGTCATAACTAAACACACATATGAAAATCTCAGCTGGAGACGGAAGTGTGGTCTGAGGTCAGAAAGGGTGGTGGCTGATGTACAGACCTAGGGAAACTGCATTTCCATAGAAAACACAACTCAAGGCATGGAAGTTCAAGGCAGCTGGGAAGAATAAAGGAAAATGCCATGGGTCACAGGGCTGCCTGGGTGTCTATTCCACAAGTGCTATTTGAAATCATACATATGCTCAGTGGGAGTCACTGTGAAATCTGTGGATGGGCTGACCTAAAGGCATTTCACCATATCGAAGTACTAAATACTGAAATCAGGTGTGCATTATAGACCATTGACTCTAAGCATAATAAGAAACACTTGGCAGTCTCCTTTACCCATAGTTTCCAGTTTCAATTACCTATGATTTAAGCCTTATTACTAGTTCTGGCTGATATTTTATAACTTTTGAGCATATTTTAAACAAGAAACACGCTGGTTTTAAATCACACACTTTGGAACAGTGTGATAGGCTCTCGCTTTGCCTGGAATGTCAGCCTTTGTCTAGGCTTCAAGTTGTCTACATGGCTGTCTGTTTGTCAATCCGGCTCTACCTTGGCCACAGGTTGATGGCTGAAGTAACACATGGCATGGCAGCATTAATGGTTCAGGCATCCACAGGGGGCCTTTGGCCAGGTCCCACAGAGATAAGAGAGGTTCATGTTTGTTTGTTTCATTTATTATTGTTCACTTCTTACTGTAATTTACAGAAGTGCTTTTCTACAACATAATGAGAAGTGGAAAGGCAATGGTTTTTGCTTTTATGAAGCAACTTAACACAGAGGCAAATAAGCTAAGCAGACACAGAAAGGTCTCAGGGAAAGGCAGGACCATCAGGTCTCCTGGGAGGGCCGTCGGACTCAGGCAGGAGGTGGTAGCATCCTAGAATCATGGGAAAAACTCAGATAAGTGATAAATAGTGGCAGGTGGCTGGGAGAAAGGGTTCTCTAGTAGGAGAAGCAGCTTTGAGAAGGCTTGCCAGTGGGGGAGTTTGGGATCTGCTCATACTCTGCAAAGTTCTGGGACTCTTATAGTAAGGGAACCTCTGCATGCTTTCCCAACATTTCCTATACCTCAGGTCTAAATCCATGTACTGTTTTTGTCTTGGTTATCAATCATTTCATATCATGTAATTAATTGATTACATGCCAGGCACTGTATATACATGGATTATAGAGTCTGGGGTGAAATGCCTGTTCTTCGGAACTGGGGACTGAACTGCCCTGGAGCTGGGGTATCATAGTTGACTTCTGGCTCTAGGTGCTTTGGCGTAATCCTTAGATTCAGCAGGCCTTGGAGCTGGTGCAAGATGGCGATTCTGCTAACACACCACACTTCCAGGTGTTCCTTGCATGTCCTACACGGGAGGTTAGGTGAATGGTGATTGGCTCAGAATTTGGGACTCTCCTGTGTTCTCATCCTTCTTGGCAGCTAAGGTGTTTATTAAAAATTTGGCTGAATTCTTGGTGATTATAGATGTCCTACTGCCTATCTGTGCCTAGGATGGGATAAAGTAGTCATCTCCTCTTGCCTGGGAATTTAGTCTCCCTGGGCTTTGCTCAGCCCTCCTCTCTCTAGTAGTTTTGAATAAAATGATGATGTTAAAAGTTTACTTGGTATTTTCCTTTCACCACAGCCTACATGGCTAATCAAATGTTCTTCCACATGTACGTAGAAACAGGATGTGTTTCGCAGAGAAACAGAGAGTGCTTTGGCAACAGGGTGATGAATGGGTGGGAGGGGCAGAAGTGGTTTCATAGATACAAGTCAGGAGGTGTTAGTGGACAGAACTCAGGACATTATTGCTCTCTGGAGTTGGGGTGATGGAGAAGTGTCATGTGGAACTCAGGCAGATGTATCTACCTTGTGACATGTGAGACACAGAGTAGGGTCAGACCAACAGGCAGGACAAAGGGAAGTGGGAGAGGAGATAGAGAGGCAGGTGGGAACAATCTAGTGAGGATGATTACAGAGCATGTCCAGGCTTCCAAAGTGTGCTGCGTGAGTGTGGGCAGAGGGTACCAATGCTGGTCTGACTCCAGCTCTGAGGAGTGACCTGAGAAAATCTGTAGGGAGATCCTGAGGGAGTCAAGTAAGAGAAACCCTTAGTGTCCTTCGAGGAAGCAATGCCACGGGGAAAAGGAAAGGTCAATTTTGGGCAAATGTAGGCCAGGCTCCTTTCAGCACTAGTGAGGCACCACTTGAGGGGAGCAGTTCTAGCCTTCCCTACCGGGTAGGAGGTCCACCATGAGAAGCAGTGGAGCTGTAGCCTCTGTTCTTAGTCAGTACACTGCAGCTGGAAACAGGCATGACCTCTGGATGACTCTCTCACTGCTGGAGGCCTGAGGATCCTGAGGCATAGACAACAGACCAAGCTTTCAAAGCCTGGAGCCAAGGCTGGTATACTGGCAGCTTGGCTGGGCCAGGTACAGCCTCATGTGATTGCTGCAGGCCCTCTATGTTCCTCCCTCCATTTTGTGTGGGTGGAGGTTGTGGACATACTGTGGTATTTCGGAGTCTAAGTGGGGAAGTGTGCCTGATTTGGGCCTAGGCGCTGAAGGCCATGCTGAGGACAGGACTTACCTAAAATTGAGATGCTGGGGCACACATCTTTACAGGATATGATGATGTCTGAGGTTGCCCGCCACAGCTGGCTCCATCCCCACCACACTCATACTTAGGGCCCCTCAGGTGGAGCCTGTCTGACACTTTTCAATCCCAAGTTTATGTCAAATTTATAGCGGCCCTTGGTCCTGAAGGCTCTCCAGCAGAAGAGAGAAAGAAATGAGGCAGACAACTCCTGGACTTAGGCCTAAGGTATCAGAGAAGCTAGCATCGTTTATGGTATGAGATGGTTTGCTTCTAGTTGTAGTAGTTGCTGTTTACTCCCTGCTAGGGGGTGATAGGAACTTCTGCTGCCAAGTCTGAGCTATCTGAGAGTGGGGGATTTTTGGAGCAGCCCTTGGCTGACCATCTTCTTTTACATGGTATGAGGTGGCAAGCCTCCTTGAATTGGACCTCCAACATATGGTTTCATTCAAATGGATTTCAGATTAGAGATGATACTGCAGTCCTAGAAAGTAATACATGTAGGATGGCGTAGCAAGCCAGCTGTGGCACGCCAAGGCTCAGCTGTCTGCCTAGAAAATCTCGCTCATATAACGCAGGAGTACAATGGAAAAAAGATGCACAGATGCTGCCTTCTACAGTGGTCTCTGATTCTGAAGGAAAAAGAGAGATTATGATGGAGATGCTGTTGTCTCTCAGAGCAGGCAGGGGATAAAGGAAAAGACAGGACAGATCAGATTTGTACTAAAGAGCCGATCCTGTGATTTGAAAACTTGGAACCGATGAAGACAATAAGGAAGCAAAGAGGGAGAAACAGGTCAGATTCCTTTATAGCCCGGAGACACCGGACATGGAAGAGTCTAGAATCAGCAGCATGGAGTAGAGAATCAGATGTAGAACCATCCATCCTTCCTTGAGACAAAGGCTTCATTTATCTAAGGAAATACATGGGAAATCATTCCATCAAAATCTAGCTCCTCCTTCACCCCATGACCCAAGAGAGAATGTTTTAACTCAAAGGAAATAGCCGCACCACAAGGGAAGGAGAATACCAATTAGACCTGTGCTAAACAGCTTTTCCTGGCACACAAACAACACAAACAGACAAACACCTTCACAGCAGAGATATTCAGTTATTACTGGCTGAGGGACCCATGAACATCAGATATGACTGAAAGATAATTTAAAGTCTTATCAAAAAAATCCAAACATGTGAGAAGTGGCATTCAGTGCCCACTGAAGTGGGTAGTGCTGCTTCTGCTGGGGAGTCCTGCCTGAACAGGACTAACACAAACGTTAGTGGCTTTGTTGGGCTCCATTATAGGGTGTGATCTTTATGAGTAGCTGAGACTCTGATCGACTTGAATGATTATTTAGAAAAATGTGTTGGTAGTGTATGTGAGGTGGTGAGACATTTGGGATGATATTTTTAAAAAGGATGAAAGAGAAGACAGTGGGCATTATACAGGTTACCCAAAAAAAAGTGACAAGATTTGTGTTAAGTCAAAGTTTCTAGAGAAAAAGGCTGACAGAAAATCAAATTCTGCTGTGAATCTTTGAAGGCTGGAAAGTAATGAGAGCCTCTGGCATTCTCGTGATATATTCTGATTCTGCCCGCTTCATGAACAGGTGAGGTCTGTTCTTGCTTATGACATCAACGCATGGATGCATGATGGGCAAGTACACAAGTCTACCTGTCCCATATGTCTGGCAGACTTCATGAAGGCCTAAGCGTCTCAGTGAGGAATGTGAATGTGCCCTCACCTGTGTGGATATTTCCACAGGCCTCTCCCAAGCAGTTCTATGTAAGCAACCAGTGGGAAAAGCTGACATTAAGGGTTTCACCCAACCCAGTGTTATACATAGGCTCTCATTGAAAATCGACATTAAAGGAGGCAGTCATTTCACAAGCATTGATAGGAAGAGTGTAATTGAGGACAGCTGGAGCCAATGATGCTTCCACCTGCCTTACAGCCTTATAGTGGCTGGGTTGATAGAAAAACCCCTCAGTGACTCATTAAGAGTTAAAACACAGGAAGCACCATGTGAAGGTGGGAAAAGACACTCCCTCAATTCAAAGTTTGTTTAATGGAAGCCTCAGTGGCAGATATGGGCTACTTCTGCATGAGTTATTGTTCAGGGAGGCCCCCAAGGAGCCACAAGCTGCAAAAGTTATCACTATTGATTTTACTTACACACCAGAAGTAGATGGTAAATTTCTACTGCTGGAGACTTCACAAACTTTGGCTGTAAGACATAGAGAACAAGGGCTAGGACTGAGGTGGAAGCTGCCTTCCTGCTGCCTTTTTTTTTTTGCAGTGCTGGGAGATGTTTTATAGGCTATTGCCAACATTCTCTCATGAGCATGGACTTTGAGTGCTACATTAATCATCTTGTTATATAAGATGTGCTTACTGGTGAAACAGTGGTACAGCAGTTATTGGTACAACCAACATCTTTCCTATTGAATTTAAGCTCTGCTCTGCAGTAGGGAAAAACTTATAGCTGGGGAGTTCATAGGCTCCAGTAGAGAAATAACTGCTATTGTTTGTTAAATGGATCTCACGGACTTGTACAATTGAACTGCAGGCATTTGCATGTATGTCCACAGCTTTTGCCTTTACTTATGAAGGGAAGCTCCATCTCACAGTGTGCAGAAATGGTTATTGGGGGAAAATTCACACTTGGTCAAGCTTCTGACAATAAGTGACTGTTTCTGTTGAATACCAGCCCTAGAATATGAATAAACACCTATATATACTTCCTTCAGGGTTCTTTAAACACCATAGAGGAGAGGACTGAAAAAAAGTAAAAGTTGTAGAAAGGGTTAGAAAGTGTTGTAGAAAGTGTTATGCAGTTCTGTCTTCTAAACTGAAACAGACAAGCACAGTGTTCCTCTCATCTAGACAATACAGACCTCTCCTCCCCAAACAGGAGTATTTGTCTATCACGTGTACCCAGGGCTCTGCTTGCTTGACTCTCTTACCCAGCTGTGACTTACCACTGATTTCCAGGCTCTTGCTGGCATTAAGCTTGGTCTGTGAGGCCTCATGTTCCACCACGCATGTGTAGGTGTCAAGTGAAGGGCTCAGAGCTACTGGCAGTCTCAGGACACTCCAGATCTGGAATTTGTCCCCAGACTGGCGGACGGGTTGTGCAGTGACAAAGTTTATCGGGTCCATTTTAGTTTGGGCACTCAGCCACCAGAGGTGGATATCTTCGGGGTAGAAGCCGGATACTTCGCACATGAGCCAAGATGACATTTCGTGGTGGGGGGATGTGGTCAGGATGTTCACATTGAGGTTGCTGGGTGCCATAGCCCCTGCAGGGAGAAATGGTAAGAGGCTTATCTTGTCATGCTTGGGCTGGGGGTATCTAGAGATGTGTGAAAGGACAGAAGAAATTCCCTTTCTTATCTGACTATAGTTATGGCTTGGACACTGTTAGGGAAAGGACATATGGTTAGGCAGGGGCATTGGACAGCCTTGGGGTGGGGTGGGAATAGGTTTCATCTAGAAAATGAGGCTGCCTTGCTTGGGGCCCAAGGACTTGGTGAGGAGAGGCCTATGCTGGAGACATTGCTTCTCCTGGTCACTGCCTAGCTCATAGGCATGCTCAGTGCCTCCTGAGCAGACCCATGTTTTGTTTCTGTATGGCTTTTTGTTAGTGCAGGTTTCTTTGGTGCCCCATCTATTCTCTAAGTCTTCTATCCTATATTCTGAAGGCGAGGCCAATCCTAGGTTTTCTATCTTCCAATCTAGCTAGTGTGTGTGTGTGTGTGTGTGTGTGTGTGTGTGTGTTAGGAGGCATTACCAGTGAATCAGTGGCTTGAGATGAAATAGGGGTTCTTCCTTCTCTTGTGTTTATGGGACACATGTGTTATGGCCATCCTAGAGGTGTGGAGACTTTTTTTCCTCCATTTTTATTAATTTGGGTATTTCTTATTTACATTTCAATTGTTATTCCCTTTCCTGGTTTCCAGACCAACATCTCCCTCTCCTCCCCCTCCCCTTCTATATGAGTGTTCCCCTTCCCATCCTCCCCCCATTAATGCCCTCCCTCCAACAATTACATTCACTGGGGGTTCAGTCTTGGCAGGACCAAGGACTTCCCCTTCCACTGGTGCTCTTACTAGGCTATTCATTGCTACATATGCAGTTGGAGCCCAGGGTCAGTCCATGTATAGTCTTTGGGTAGTGGCTTCGTCCCTGGAAACTCTGGTTGGTTGGTAGGATAAGCCCTCGAGTCTAGGTGTGATAGTCCTTAGCCCTTTAATGAGATTCTTATGCATCTCAAAGATGTCCTATTTTCTGTCTGGTCATATGCCTGCAGAATCCAGGAGGATCTCACAGTCTGGTTCAGATATACAGAACTCAGGTCCTATGTGCCAGGAAGGTCTTTGTACTTGTCCTTCTTCTGTTTAGCATTAGCTCAAAAAGGGATGACGACTTCACAGGTTTATATGGTGGAATTCGTTGGTGCTTGGATAGGGCCTGGCTTGCAGAAGGCATATTAGTAACCCTTTCTACCTAGGATGTACATTGACAGCTCAGAGAAATAGTCATGGAGGGTTTCTAGGAGGAGGAGGAGGAGGAGGAGGAGGAAGAGGAGGAGGAGGAAGAGGAAGAGGAAGAGGAGTAACGTTGAACAAATGAGTTGGTGTAAGATACACTGGACTTCTTACCTACTATGTTTTTGGTGGCAGTAGGCTTGGTGGCTTCTATGTAGTGATTCTTTGCTTGGGGAGTTGGAGTGGCTTTCTTGGAGGACTGAGAATTCCTTGTCTCTGGAGTCAAAGAAGATGGACAAAAGGTGATGATGAGAGCAGAGTATTCTGAGGAGCCCAGGGGGATGGAAAGCAGTGAGAGAAGAGGACCACAGGATGGAATGGTTCTGGTGTGGAAGTACAAAGCAGAGCTAGTGCCTTCACTCACCCAGCTGCCTCCTTTCACAGTTAGTACAGGGTTTCTGAGGTGTGGATGCAAATGTTAGATTGAAGAGGCAGCCAAGGAACGGAAGGGAATGAATGGAGGAAGAATAAGGAAGGGAGGGATCAAAGGTGTGGGGTGGTCTTGCTTCAGTCAATCTATGGGGATTAGCTGAATGTGGGTATGGGAAGCCCCCCAAGGCCCTTCTGCTTGGTTCAGGGATACTCACCAGGCAACTTGAATTTCTTGCTTTTCTTTTTGGATGTGTTTGTTATGGTGCAAGTGAGGTTGGGGCTCAGATTTGGGGCCAGCACAGAGACCTGAAGGATCGTTATATATTCGTCTTTGTTTGTAGCAGAGAAGACAGTACTTGGAAGCGTTGGCTCCCAGGTCAGAGTCAATGGTTGCACTCCAATTGCCATACAGCCCAGTTTCACATGTTCATTTTGATTTGGGGCTTTGCACTCTGAGAAGAGGAACATGTCAGGTTCCTTGTCAGGAGCTGCAAGACAGATAGTGAAATTCTGAGGACATGGAACCAGGGACAAAGGTGAGGTCTGGACAGTATCAGTTTTCTTGCCAGATTCATAAAAATGACTCAGTACCAGGCAGACAGGGAGAAGGGCTTTGAAGCCCCATGACCAATCTCGGGAGCCTGTCTCTCTGTCACCACCATTTTTTCCTGAAACTCCTTCAGGCTTCTTGGGAAGAGACCTACCTCCTACTCTTCTAAGCACCAATGATCTCCCCCACCTCCTTTATGGATATAATTCTGTGACTTTGACAGGAACAGACAGCCTTCTATATTCTCATAGCCCCTTGAGCAACTTGGAGCACCTGAGCAGAGCAGCCTGACTTCTTTCCTCAAGCTGTGCTCTGGTTCTGTCTGCTCTGCTCTTCCTTCTCATGTTCTGGGATGTCAGATATTTTCAGTGTCCCACTTTATAGAATTCCAGAGACAAGCAAAGTACACATAGGTGTAGACCTGTGACCCCTCACAGACTTGCTTGCTGAAGTTTTAAGCACAGAATACCAACATCCATGTGGGGATGTCAGGGTTCATCGCCCAATTCCAGAGTCACCTCTGCACCTTCTCTGTACACTTTCAGGAAATGCCCTAAAGAGCCCTGTAGTATGGGTATCTGTGTTCCCCCACCATTGTCCAATGTGGGTATCTGTGTTCCTCGGCTAAACCTGTTATCCGTGGGCCATATGGCTGGACACAGTATGGACAACAGTGAAGCCCAAAATCAAGTTGGCACATCTCTCGTGTCTTCTGTCTCCTCCTTTCTTTTCCAGTCCAACCAAGTTGGCTCTTGCCAAGTCCTAGGCAGCTTCTATCTTCCTTGGCCTGTTACTAATGGTTCCTGATCCTAGGTTCTCTGAACTCTTCACAGTCCAAGATGTCTGGCCTTAGCTTCGTTTTGTAGCTTGTCTTTTTAGTTGGCTTCGATCTACGTAGGTTTAGCACTCTCTATTCTTGGGTCAGTATTCACTTCTGACCCTTTCACTGCCCTCTTGACTTTGCCTCCATACGTGCCCAGCATCATGTCAACCAGGCCTGTGAACATGTGTTTTTCCCCACACTTTTTACCTTGGTTCTACTCAAATCTTTCTCCAAGTTGTTACAGGTCGCCAGCAGCCCCACCCCCACCCCTCCCCCACTGTCCAGGGACTCAGCACGGGCCTGTCTGCTGTGGGCTGGGTGCTCAGTGCCTCCCCTCTCCTCGCAGTGTATTCTCACTAATGTGACCTCGGTGAACTCAGCCTTGGCTTCTCCTGTCTTGCAGTGTTGTCTTCACAGTGCCCTGGGTTCTGCCTTTGCACGGGGCTTGTATTGCCAAACCTCGGGAAGTCCCTTTCCTTTCTCAGTAGCACAGTGCTTTTGAAATTGTAATGTACAACCATTTTTATAAAGCAGGTCATCACCTCGAGTCCCCTGTCCGTTCTGTCTCTCTGGTCCTTCCCTCTATCCCCAGAGCCATGCTAGTCTCTGCTGCACCTGAGCTCTGACAGATTCTGCTCAGCCCCTGATCCTCACACCTCCTTCCTTTTGTAGGTTGACCGTGTGTCTTTATATAGATGGGACAGATTTGATCTTCCTGCCCTGTTTCCACCATCTTTCTGGATCACAGACAGAACTCCTGACTAACAACCCAAATCCTGTGTATTTCCTTGGCTCTATCAACCCTTAGGATTCTCCCTGTCCCTTTCCCTTCTCAGCCAACAGTCCTTCCTCATGCCCCCCTATTCCCTAGATCGTTTTTCTCTTAGCCCTCAGTTATTCTTGGTACCTGCATGAGCTCAGCAATTCCTGTGTCTTGGTCTCTGCCTCTCAGTCCTGAGCATCTCAGTTGGCTCCTGCTAGACCTGACCCGTTTTCCTATGCACTTCTTCTTTCCTTCCTGGGGACTTGGGCCTGCCTACTGCACATACAGCCTTTGCCCACCCCTGATATCTGTCAACACTGGACTTGGGCACTCCCTCCACTGGGCACTTACTCTTTTCTAAAGACAGTCCCTTGTAGATTTCCCACTCCCTCCCATGACCTCCTGAACTTTCGGTCTTGCACTCTTCTCCTGGTCTTAGATCCAGATGTGTCCTTGCTATGCTAGGCTCCTTTGTCTTGTTGCCCTGGCTCCTGGAGCCAAAAGAACTCAGTCCCGCCCCTCTCATCAGTGCAGAAAGCTGGATCAGCTCCAGCCTAGACCTCCTGGCTCTTTCCCTCCCTGCACTCCACCATGAATTAAGCATGCCTTCTCCTTCCTCTCTGCCATTGCCTCCCTGTCATGCTACCATTTCACCTCAGCCTTGTTCCTCAAACCCCTGGCCCTGGTCCCAGCAGAGTGATTTCTAAGGCCAGCTCATTGGCTCAGGGGATCATGTGGCCCTCAATCTCATCTGGACTTCTGTCTAGCTAGTTCCTCCACATTCCCACCTGCCTTGCTCCCATTCAACTCTTTAGTCAGAACCTCCTCTACTCCAACCTGTCCTCCTCCTCAGGAGCTGCACAGCTTATTCCCTGCACCCCACCTGCCTTAGGTCTACTGTAGGTGCTTAGGGCTTCCAGAGGCTTCTCTGATGTTCCAGAACTCTTACCTACCCTGGGTGACCTGTGAACTGCTCAGTCTCGTTCCCTACACTGATACCTGCCTCAAGTGCCCTGCATTTGCTCATTTCTGGAATCCTACACTTCCACTTCCCTTGGTTTCCCTTCAGATACTCAGCTTGGTCTCCTACAGCCTGCTAGCCACACTGTCCTTGTAGTGGCTCAGCATGATTCCCCACATTCCCATCTACCCCAGATACTCTATATTCCTTCAGCCTGCTACCTTTACATCCACTGGCTCTAGCTTCGTGGAATTTGTTCACTTAGGACAATCCCACTTCCACCAGTCTTAGTTTCCCAGTGACCCCTAAGCCAGGAATCCTCCATGACCTTTGCTATCCTTTCTCTACACATCCTGGATCCCCACTCATATGTAGACTAGAACCTGCTCCCCTGTGTCTGCCTAGCCTGATTCTCTAGCACCATTTCCCTCAGCTACCCTCCAGCCCCTCTGCCTGGACCTCCACATAACTAGGGCTCCTGCTCTCATGTAACTGCTCAGCCTGACTCAGTACATTTTCGCCTATCCCTGATCCTCTATAGCTGCTCACCCTGTTCTCCCATTGACCGAGTCCCCACAGATTTCCTGGAGCTCATCACCCTGGTTCCTCTTCTACCCATCAGTCCTGGCTCTCTGTTACTTGTTCAGTAGGAGGCCCACGTTCCCACTGGCCTCCGTTTCCCTGTAATTTTATGCCTAGTGTATTTACTTATAGATCCCCCAGTTCCTCCATGTCTACACAGCCTGGATCCCTAGAAGCTGACTAGATCCTGCTCCCCTGTGTCTGCTGCTTAAGCTGGCCCCCCACATGTATCTCAGCTACTGAGTATCTGCTTGGCCATGATTCCTGCCCTCCCTAATGTCCCATCTCTCCTGTAGCTCCTCAGCCTGGGCCTCCACCTCCACCTACTACAGCTTCCCTGGATCTACTCAGCCTGGATCCCCACACTCCCACTGGCCTCAGTTTCCCTGAAATTTTATGCCTAGTATATTTACTAATAGCTCCCCCAGTTCCTCCATGTCTATACAGCTCAGCTAGGATCCCACACTCCCACTTGGTTTAGTTTTCCTGTGACCGCTAAGTCTAGAATCCTTTCTTTCTACCTACCTCAGCTCCCTTGTGTGTATTTGGCCTCGGTTTCTACATACCCAGTACATTCTGCTCCCTCGAGTGCTCTCAGACTCCTATCTTCCTAGCACTGAACCTACACTAGTTCCCATGGAGCTGATCAGCCTGGTTCCCCACACTCTTCCTACCACAGTTCCCATGTAACTCCTCAGCCTGGGCCTCCGCCTCCACCTACTACAGCTTCCCTGGACCTACTCAGCCTGTATCCCCACACTCCCTCTTGCCTCTGTTTCCCTGCAGATGCTCAGTCTGGAGCTTCACGTTCATAATAGCTCCAGCTGTCATGGAGATGCTCAGCCTGCCTCCTTACACAGTTACCTATCCCTGATCCTGTGTAGCTGCTCAGCCTGCTCCCCCACACCCCATTAGCTCCAGATTCCCAGCAGCTTCTCAGCTTGGTACCTTATAGCCCTTCAGCTACAGCTCTTTAGTGTTTGCTCAGCTGTGCCTGCCCCCCATGCCTGCATTCCTACTTGGCTCACTTTCCCTGTGACTGCTAAGCTAAGAATCCCCCACTACCACATGTGCAAGCTTCCCTTCTGGTCTCCTGTGGCTTTTTTTTTTTGACCTTGTTCCCACAGTCGTACCTGCCTCAGCTTCCCAGTAGTCTCTCTGCCTGTGTCCCTTCATTTCCACTTGCCACAGATCCCCTGTATCCTTGTCAGCTGTACTTGTCATTCCCACCTGCCCCTGTTCCCCTATAACTACTTAACTTCCACCTGTCCTGTCTCACCTGTAGCTGCCCTGCTTTCATCCTCTCACTCCCACATTCCTGGTCCACTGGTGCTATTCTGCCTGCACGTCTACCTTTCCTTGCTTCCCCGACGCCCCCACAGCTGCCCCATTTGGTCCCCATACTTCTACCAGTCTTGGCTCCCCTTTTGCTGCCCTGCTTGGGTCCCCACACTTCCACCTGTCTTAGCTCCTCTCCTGCTACTCTGCCTGGATCTCCACAGTACAACCTTTCCTTGTTCCTCTGGTGCTGCTCTGGTTGGATCCCTCTACTTCCACCTGTCCTGGTTCCCCAGATGCTGCCCTGCTTGTGTCTCTACACCTCCACTTTTTGGCTCCTCTGGACCTGCTCTGTCTGGATCCCCACACTTCTTTCCTTGCTCCCCAGGTGCTGCTCTGCCTGGGTCTCCACACTTCCACCTTTCCTTGCTCCCCAGGTGCTATTCTGCCTGGATTCCCACAGTTCCACCTTTCCTAGCTCCCCTGGAGCTTCCCTGTTTGGGTCCCCACACTTCTACTTGTCCTGGCTCCCCTAAAGCTGCTTAAAGTGTTCCCCACACTCTCACAGGCCTTAGCTCTTTTGCAGGTGCTCAGTCTTGGGTTCTGAACTCTTGACTTTCCCTCACACTCTGGAACCCCCATATACCCTGATTCTACTGAGATTCTCAGCTGGTGAGTTTCTCAGCTGCTTAGCTCCCCTGGATGCTCATCTTGGCAGGGACTCTGATGAGACCTCTGTCATCTGTCCTAGCTGCTACATCAGTCCCACTCCTGTTGGGTTAACACTCCTGGGTACTGCACTGTCCTCCCCAGGATGGCTTGATGCCTCCTTCCTTTTGTGCTGTCCTTAGCTCTGAAGCCTGTCTGATGCGAGCTATGAGACCTTAGATGTCTCTGCTGTGGGTGTCAGATCAGCTTCTGACAGGACACATAACTCTTTCAGTTGTTTTTAGTTTGTCCTCCTGAACCTGTCACTATCGTGGATCTCTATTAACCCCATTTCCACACGCCAACCTGCCTGATCTGGTTCTGGAAGTCTCACTAGCACCATCAGCTTTGTAGCTGCTCTGTGAGGTTCCCTAAGCTCCTGGAGGTAACTTAGGCATCCAGCATTTTTACCTACCAAAGGTCATCCTCATTTTTCCATTTGGTCTTCTGATTTCTGTGGTTGCACTGCTAGCCCCAGTATAGCTGTCCCCAACCCCCAGGTCTCCTGTGATGCTCAGCTGTATCCACCACCCCTACCTGCTTCAGTTTCTCTGTAGTTGATTGGAAAGTCTAGTCTCCAGAATTCCAGTGCCTTTTCATATCTCTGCCAACAGCCTCAGTTTCCTTCTGGTACTCAGTCTGGTTTCCTAAGTTCCCAGTATCTGAACTGAACTCCCAGAACTCCTGTCTGTCCCAGTTTACTTGTGTACTGCAACCTGGATCATGGAGCTTCCAGAAATGCCCTGAATCACAGCACTTTTATCAGCCTCGGTTCCCATATACTAGTCAGCATTGTGTCCTCACCTCTTAGCTCCCACACAGACTAATACTCTGTAGCTTCCTCATTTGGTCCTTGATACTGCCACCTATCACAGGATAACCCATTCTGCCAATCTTGCTATTGGACTCATGGGGAAGACCAGCCATCCTTTCCTAGGCCACCTCTCTACCCAGCCCCAGTCATTCTTAGATCTCTTGAATTCCCACTTACCCTCTCCCTCTAGCAGTTCAGATTGGGGTCCCACATTTGCACATCTCTAGGCCCATTACAGCTGTTAAGGCTGTTCTCTCAGTTTCTGGGTTTCTCTAGTCATCCAGACTCCTATGCCCTGAGTCCCGGTAGGTGTTTTGCTGGTTTTCCTGATCTGCTGGGTTTGCTTTGCCTTCTCCAGCACTCCTGTTCTCTTAGCTCACTGGAAGTTGTCCTGCCTGATACTTTGAGTTGCTTGGGCTTCCCTCTACTTTTCTTTCAGCTCAGGTTTGCTTCTATTCCCTTAGTAACTCTTGAGTGCTGGGATGGTTCCTGGAACCCCAGGGTGCCTACTTTCTGCTTCTCAGGAGGCCTGAAGGCATTCCCAGGCATGCTCCTGGAAGCTCCCTCCCTCTCCCCTCCTGGGTCACTTACCACAGGGCTCAGCTGCCTTGGTTCTATCAACCTGTAGTCCAGGCCAAACTGATTCCACAGTCTTCTTGATATATTTCATCATCTCCTTGTGGTTCAGGCTTGTTGTCTATGGGGTTGTGCAGCTCTAGCTGCCTGTGATTGTCTCCCAAGCACTCGCCACAGTCTGCTCGGTTGACACCAGGCTGCTGGCAAACACATTTACTGTTGAACACACAGGCTTCCTCTGCTTGGGCTGGTCCGTCAACTCCTTCTCAATCTCCTGTGATAGGATGACTCAAAGATCTGGAAGGGCTACAGATGCTGGCAGTCTGTGAGGTCTTCTCCTTCTGCAGTTTCATTCAGTGCTGACCCCTTTGTCATGTGGAAGCTGTGAAAGCAGATGTATTTGTTCCTGGCTTTCTCTTGTCTTTCCCAGAGTCACAGTCTTTGTTCCAGAGATGTGAATGCCACCCTATTTCCACCCTATGATTGAGTAAGAACAGGATTGACAGTGGGTGGCATAACGTATTTCCTGAAGTTCCCCTTTATTCTGGGGGGGGTTTCTATGTCTGGACATGAGGGGGAGTCCAAAGCTGACTGAGATTAGTTCATGTGGACGTATGCGATTGGGTGAGGCAGTACCCTTGAGACTCAGGGGACAAGGTAGGAAGCCTGGATGTGCTCCTTCTCTTCACACCTGGGCCTTCTGGGTCCCTGAGCTGGCTGAGGCTGAGTGATTATGCCCCCCTTTTCCTGACCACCTCATTGGAGAGGGTTCATAGCCTCTGGGCCTCTTGTCATGTGTGATCTAAGTCCAGCTTTGGTGGCTAAACCTCTCTGTCCCTGTCTCTAGCTAGTGCTACCTCAAGAAAACCCTGATATGCCGGAGGCACAGAAGAAAGGCTGAGGGCTGTGAGAGAGTGTGCAATCCAAACTGAATGGGATATAGCAGAGGCTCGAGGCTCTGCCTGAGTTTCCAAGCACAGGAAATCTTGTCCAGGGACAAGCATTGCTGAGACTCAGGAGAAGGTCTTGGATAAATGAAAACGGGACCTGATGCAGAAGGTCCCTAACTTGGCACTGCCATGGGAATCTCATGATTTACAGTTGCAAAATCAGGGAGTCTTGTTCTGATCCCAGGGGCTCATGAGGATATGAAACAAACGTGCTGTTGCACATGATACACAGGGTAGTGGATCCCCCAGAGTAGAGGAAGGAACTCATTTAAGGTCTTTTCAGGGGCAGTGTAAGTACAGGTGTGGAAGAGGGAGGCCAGCAGGGCCTTAGTACTGACTGGATGGATAGGAACAAATTCTGAAGGGGATTGGGACTGGCCAGCTTCTGCAATACTGAGGTTCCACCCATCCTGAAGGACTGGGACTACTGGGAAGAATAAGATATTTCTCTGGGCTTCAGACAGTGACATTATGCATGGGAAGAGAAGGAAGACTGTTGCAAATGGTGAGGAGCTAGGAGGTTATTACAGCCTCATTAGAAAGACTGCTGTGTGAAGAACAAGAAGTAGAATGTCAGTGTGGGACTTTATGTCTGGCCAGAGGTGCCCATGCTGGGTAATTGTAGAATAGGATGCTGGGGGTGAACCTCAGTAAACAGAAGATCCACGTTATGAGGTCCAAGGCTCAGACCCAGAACACAGATTTAGGAGCTTGTGCTGGCCGGGGAAGAACATAGGCTGAGGAGGAGGCTCCTTGAGGAATATCTCAGGGTAGGATGTGGGTCAATACACAGGAATGGAGAGTGCTGTCTGTGTCAGTGCCAAGTTGAGAAGATACAGCTTTCAGAGCAAAGGCAGGCTCTAGGTCTGTGAGAATGTTGATACTCAGAGGATCTGAGATGAAGAACTATCATATCATAGTCACATATGGAACCTATAAGTCACAATGAGACAAGGTATCTATGGAAGAGCAAAAACCAAGGGTAGACAGAGCTGAGGTAGGGGTTGGTTGTCCCTGTGCTGATCTGACTGTGGTTGGTCCCTGAATATGCTCATGGATCCTCTCTGTAATCATGAAGGTCAGGAGGAAAAGGCATCAGAGTGGTATTTAGATAGCCTCTCTTGACCGCTGGTCCAGCAGTGTTCTGTGGACTAGGAGTAGAGATGGGTTCACAGTGCCACAGCCCTGTCATAGCCTGATGATCCATAGGTTAAAAGTATGAAGATGAGGTAGGTGGAACTAGTCACGTGTGCATGTAATGCTCACAGACCCACTACTGGACCCCATTTCATATGTTTGTAGAAGGCTAGGGCCCTGGGAGACACTATGTGTACAAGTGCCTTTGTCTGGCAGTGTGAATGCGCTCTCTCTCTCTCTCTCTCTCTCTCTCTCTCTCTCTCTCTCTCTTACAGCAAGGTACCATTTATCTTATATCTGGTCCTGTGTATGGGGATGCGTTTGGCTCTTGGTTGCTTGGTAAGTGACCATGACCATGCCCTAGATCTGTGGAGTCATGTCCAATGACTTTTTCTCTTATCCTAAAGACTGTTCTGTACACCCACAACAGCTCAGTGGATATTCCCTCCAGCACCTGGCCTGTGGTGGTCTCTGTGAACACCATTGACAGCAGTGTCAATCTGTGTAAAGCAAGAAGGAAGTTCAGGTTAATGTGACTTGGTAGTCTGTTTGGTTTAATCTTCTAGGTTTGACACTGTGCAGTTTAGTTTGGGTACATGTAAGTACAAAACCATTTGGAAAAAATGTTTCCTGGGGATAATTAACTCAAGCCCACATGTACAATAAAGCTTAAGGCATGAATTTGTGGATGGATTTGAAATCTTTGTAAAATACAAGTGACTTCTTCTATAAAGATGGACTCTATTGATTGACCACATGTGACATCTTAAAGGGCTTGGTGGTGGGGATCTTGTGTGGTCTCAGTCATCTAGAGAGTGCAAAGGTCACCAGGCTACTCACTCACCAGCCTTCTAGGAGGAAAACAAGTTATACAATTTCTCCCTTGTAAGAGAAAATCTGTGTGCTTAACATTCCTAGTTTCTTCAGTGCTTATCTGTGAAAGTCTCAGTGCCCTACACTGGCCTAGCCAGACTGTCACCAGCAATGGAGTCCACCCAGCTAGCAAACCAAGGTAGACAGGAAAAATTATGAGAGAATAGTCAGGGAAAACAAGGGTTCCTTGGAAGTGATGCCTGGGTCATCCTCAAAGCCAGGGAAGAATTCTAAGCTAAGAAAAGCAAGGATTCCCTTCTGACCCTCCTGGATGTCTCTGCTCATGCCCCTCCTGCTCAAGTAGAGATCCTATGGGACATGTTTTGTACCTTGGACACAAGAGGTGTACTTCAGACCTTGACTTATCACCAAGGATAATATCCAGGAGGGGTCTAATCTGAGCCCCCTCTTCTTTCCTCAGCTTGATGACTTTTGTACACTACTAACATGGAGCTTAGGTCTGCCAGGCTGGAAGCTCTGGGCCCAGTACACACACAAAAAGTGTCCTAAGTGTTCAGATGAGCTACTATGCCCCAGGAGAATTGTGAAGATTCCATGCATCCCTACACTGGAGTGTGTCCCAATTCCAGACTCATGTCTCCTCACCTGCTACTAAAATCCAAAAGCACTATGTAGGAGGAAGGACATGGCTGTCTATGCATAACTGTTGGGGGCCCTGCAGCCCCAAAGCCATCTCCTGCAGGAGGACCTAATTCAGGACTACCTGAAAAACCAAGTATAGTGGACACAGACAATGTCAGTCAAGTGGAAACTGACGTATAGAAGAGATGCTTTCTTCGGACCAATGGGACACTGGTGGAGGGTGTTAAAGGAGCTTGCAGAAGCATTCAGACTAGCTTGCTGCAGTATTTGTCATCTGCTCCTGGAGTCTGTGTCATTGATTCCCCGCCACCTCACCTCCAACCCCCAAGGGCAGGTCGGGTCGGGCACGAATAGTTCAGGACACAGGCAACATACTACCTGTCTTGATCTTCCCTAAAGTCCAAAGATGTACTTATGATATTCCTGACAGCCAAGAACACATTCATGGTGGTATTAGTGATGGCGACCTAGGAGTCCAGTTTTGCTGCTATAAAGGTGACATGTGACATAGATGAAGCCCTGGGAAGAGCAGTGTACCAGTACTAATTCTCCCCTGGATGCTCAGGATGGATCTGTGTGAACCAATCTGCTGAGCATAAACCAGTAAACACAGCATGTGCATTCACACTCTGCATGCACACCTAGCACCCTGGGTCCTCACTAGGGACACCTTGTAGAACATCAGATCCATTCATAGAACCCTCCTCAAAATCCACATGTTGGATATCTGAGACAGATACAATTGTCATCTTCTAAGGGTTTTATGCCCCTCCCATAACACATGCAAATGGACCTAGAGGTGCTCAGTTTATGACTGAACCCCCAGGCCTGGCCTTCCTCTCCTTACCATCACTGAATCTTCATAACTGAGCAGTCTGGCTCAGTTACTTCCTATTGGAAATCTCTTTTGGAATCCGGTTATCACTAGACACAGTCTCTGCCATCACTCTGACTCTCTGGGCTTGATTATCAGGGGACAGGCAGAAGGTAAGTCAGGATGTACAGCCACTGTCCTCAAAGGTCACAGACTCTATTTAAGTCTAGTCAGGTTTAGCACTGAGGGGGCAGACACGCAAGGAAGGATCTTCACACTTGAGACTACCATTATACGCTGTATGTCTGGTTGAACCCATGGACAGAGACTGAGTAATCTTTGGAACTGAGGCTGTAGACCTGGATGGGGGAGGGGCAGGCAGAAAGCAGGCCTGGCTCCAAAAAGATGTTTGCTCATTCAGTCCAGGCATTCTTACTTCTCCTGTCTCCTCAAACACCTACTCTGCCACATAGAAAATTACCCTAGCCCTACCTTGGTTGTGCAATCACTGACTCCTTCTTTGTGCAGAGCTGTGTTGAAGTTTGGTCCCTATTGCTCCCAGAAATATAGCTCAGACTCAATGTATGTTTACAAATACCTTAACCATGTAGCCAGACTTTTGTTTGGTGATTGCCTGTACTCAGACACTATGTGTCTGTCTTGTCACATTTTCCCCAGTAATTCTGCTCTGTCTAGCTCTATCCCAGAATTCCTTCTGCTTACATGATGTCTCACCATCTATTCTACCCATTCCTATAGTCCATAGGTCTTGTTATTGACAGGTGATGCAAAAGATATTCTCTCTACAGAGCTGGAACTGAATGTGTCCTATGCTGAGGCCTGGGATGGGGAGCTGGACAGGTTCTGGATGACCGTCACCATCTCCATCAGCCTCTTCCTGTTCACCATGTGCTACAGTGCTGCTGTCACAATTTTCAAGGTTGGCAATACCATCACCCTAGTGGACCCCTACTGTCCTGCAATGTTCTTACTGTCCCCAAGCTGTCTTCACACTGTTCCCACAGGGCTTCAAGCTGTTGCTATTGTATCTATAATGTTACTAGTTTGTCTCCACACTGTTTCCCACACTGTTCCTATGATTTCCTATGTTCCCAGTGTTCCAAGCTATCCAAAGGAGTGCCCTAAAGTGGAAACTTTAAGTGTTCTTTGGAAAGTCAGTTGCGTTGATTGGTGTTTTTCTTGGGCAAGCACATGAAGGAGTGTTTTCCTGAAGTGAACACAGATGTGAAAGGGTAAGCCAGAGTCATGAAGGAATGTTTTGCTGAAACAGACACAGGAGAAAGAATGATCTGCTAAAGCAATCACATGAAAGAACATGTGATAAAGATTCTTTGCTAACCACATATATGTATTGGTCCACCTTATATTGTGTAGTTGAGCTCCATTTGTCTGGACTCCATAGAGAGAAAAGACAACAAAAAATTTCTGGTGGTGTGCTGCAGTTTCTTGCCACTTCCTCAGACTGATTGGCAGAGTGATGTCAGCTGAGACAGAACCATGTACTGAGGCAAGGCACATGCTGAGGCAAGACCCATGGAGGATGTATGAGTTTTAGAGGCTATAAATAGGACTTGATGGACAGTGACTGAGGCTGAGCTTGCCTTGCTTATAGAGCTAGCTGTGCGATGCTTGTTGGTCTCGAGTCTGAGTTGATCTTTGCTTCACTGAGAGGGGCACAGATGAGAAATTCTCTTGATGTTTTTCCTGCCTCCCTCTGTTGACTCATGCTGAGGCTGAGCCTGGCTGTCTCTACTAGACGGTGCCACAGCTTCTAATAGAAAAGCCTTGAACACATGGGCATCGGGGAAATTTCCTGAACAGAACACCAATGGCTTATGCTCTAAGATCAAGAATCGACAAATGGGACTTCATACGATTGCAAAGCTTCTGTAAGGCAAAGGACACCGTAATTACAACAAAAGGGCAATCAACAGATTGGGAAAAGATCTTTACCAATCCTTCATCAGATAGAGGGCTAGTATCCAAAATATACAAAGAACTCCAGAAGTTAGACTCCAGAGAGTCACATAACCCTATTAAAAATGGGGTACAGAGCTAAACAAAGAATTCTCAACTGAGGAATATTGAATAGCTGAGAAACACCTAAAGCAATGTTCAACATCCTTAGTCATTGGGGAAATGCAAATCAAAACAACCCTGAGATTCCACCTCATACAGTCAGAATGGTGGGATTGCAAGCTGGTACAACCACTCTGGAAATCAGTCTGGAGGTTACTTAGAAAACTGGACATAGTACTGCCTGAGGACCCAGCTATACTACTCCTGGGCATTTATCCAAAAGATGCTCTAACATATAACAAAGACACATGTTCCACTATGTTCATAGCAACCTTATTTATAATAGCCAGAAGCTAAAAATGAAAGAAAGAAAGAACCCATATGTCCCTCAACAGAGGAATGGATACAGAAAATGTGGTACATTTTCACAATGGAATACTACACAGCTATTAAAACAAAGACTTCATGAAATTCATAGGCAAATGGATGGAACTAGAAAACATCATCCTGAGTGAGGTAATCCAATCACACACACACACACACACACAACACATGGTATGTACTTACTGATAAGTGGATATTAGCCCAAAAGCTCGAATTTCCCAAGATGGAATCTACAGACCACATGAAGCCCAAGAAGGACAACCAAAGTGTGAATGCTTCAGTCCTTCTTAGAAGGGGGAACAAAGGACTGGACACTTCCGGTTTGTAACTGGAGCCTGAACCTCACTGATCCCAGCCCACAGCTCCCTGCTCCCAAACCCCGTGGGAGAGAGAGCTCACTGCCCAGAGAGGTGGGCACTCTTGAAACTGCAGGTGGGAGAGACCGCCAGTACTGCCCAAACTTGCCCACATCCCTGGCCCAAGAGGAAACTGTATAGGGCCTCTGGGAACAGGAAGACAGGGGCACTCAAGCGGCAGGTCCCCTGAGGTCCAGACACCACTCTGATCGGAAGGGACTTGGTCAACAACTCCCTTCACCCAAATCCCGTGGGAGGGAGAGGTAAATCTTCAGAGGGGCAGACATGCCTGGGAAGCCAGAAGAGACTACACTCTGCCCACATTTCTGACTCTAGAGGAAAACACCTAGTGCCATCTGGACCCCCTGTGTACAGGGACCTGAGAAAAGGCGGGGTAGGCACTTCTGGTTGCTACCTTCACAGAGAGCTGAAACACAGCCTCTGAGGAGCGACTTCAGGCCTGAGAAAAGAGGTAAGACCAACTTTTCTGCTCCAAGTGACTTGCCTGGTGGACTCAGGATAAACGCCCACAGGAACAACTGAAGGCCAGTAGACAGGAAAGACTATACGCATGAAAGCAGAACACTTTTTTCTCAAAACTGGCTGAAACAAAAGAGGAAAAGAGGTCTACAGCACTCCTGATACACAGGCCTATAGGACAGTCTAGCCACTGTCAGAAATAGCAGAACAAGGTAAAACAAGAGACAACCTGATGGCAACAGGCAAGCATAGGAACCCAAGCAACAGAAACCAAGACTACATGGCCATCAGAGTCCAATTCTCCCACCAAAGCAAACACTGAATATCCAAACACACCAGAAAAGCAAGACCTTGATTTTAAATCACATTTGATCATGATGATGGAGGACTTCAAGAAAGACATAAAGACCTCCCTTAGAGAAACACAGGAAAACATACATAAACAAGTAGAAGCCTATAGAGAGGAATCACAAAACATCCCTGAAAGAATTACAGGAAAACACAATCAAACAGGTGAAGGAATTAAAAATGGAAATAGAAACAATAAAGAAAGCACAAAGGGAGACAACCCTGGATATAGAAAACCAAAGGAAGAGACAAGGAGCCATAGATACAAGCATCACCAACAGAATACAAGAGATAGAAGAGAGAATCTCAGGAGCAGAAGATTTCATAGAAATTATTGACACAACTGTTAAAGATAATGTAAAATGGAAAAGCTACTGGTCCAAAACATACAGGAAATCCAGGACACAATGAGAATATCAAATCTAAGGATAATAGGTATAGAAGAGAGTGAAGACTCCCAACTTAAAGGACAAGTAACTATCTTCAACAAATTTATAGAAGAAAATTTCCCTAATCCAAAGAAAGAGAAGCCCATAAACATAAAAGAAGCCTACAGAACTCCAAATAGATTGGACCAGAATAGAAACTCCTGCTATCACATAATAGTCAGAACATCAAATACAAAAAAACAAAGAAAGAATATTAAAAGCAGTAAGGAAAAAAGGTCAAGTAACATATAAAGGCAGACCTATCAGAATTACACCAGACTTCTCACAAGAGACTATGAAAGCCAGAAGATCCTGGACAGATGTCATACAGACACTAAGAGAACACAAATGCCAGCCCAGGTTACTGTATCCAGCAAAACTCTCAATTAACACAGATGGAGAAACCAAGATATTCCATGACAAAACCAAATTTACACAATAACTTTCTACAAATCCAGCACTACAAAGGATAATAAATGGTAAAGCCCAACATAAGGAGGCAAGCTACACCCGAGAAAAAGCAAGAAACTAATCGTCTTGGCAACAAAACAAAGAGAAGAAAAGCACACAAACATAATCTCACATCGAAATACGAATATTACTGGAAGCAACAATCACTATACCTTAATATCTCTCAACATCAATGGACTCGATTCCCCAATAAAAAGACACAGATTAACAAACTGGATATGCAAAGAGGATCCAACATTTTGCTGCCTACAGGAAACACACTTCAGAGACAAAGACAGACACTACCTCAGAGTAAAAGGCTGGAAAACAACTTTCCAAGCAAATGGTCAGAAGAAGCAAGCTGGAGTAGCCATTCTAATATCAAATAAAATCGATTTTCAACAAAAAGTCATCAAAAAAGATAAGGAAGGACACTTCATATTCATCAAAGGAAAAATCCACCAAGATGAACTCTCAATCCTAAATAGCTATACTCCAAATACAAGGGCACCTCCATACATAAAAGAAACCTTACAAAAGCTCAAAGCACACATTGCACCTCACACAATAATAGTAGGAGATTTCAACACCCCACCCTCATCAATGGGCAGATCATGGAAACAGAAGTTAAACAGAGACGTAGACAGACTAAAAGTCATAAACAAAGTGGATTTAACAGATATTTATAGAACATTCTATCCTAAAACAAAAGGATATACCTTCTTCTCACTACCTCACTGTACTTTCTCCAAATTGACCATATAATCGGTCATAAAACAGGCCTCAACAGATACAGAAAGATAGAAATAATCCCATGCGTCCTATCAGACCACCACGGGCTAAAGCTGGTCTTCAATAACAGTAAGGGAAGAATGCCCACATATAAATGGAAGTTGAACAATGCTCTACTCAATGATAACCTGGTCAAGGAAGAAATAAAGAAAGAAATTAAAGACTTCTTAGAATTTAATGAAAATGAAGGTAAAACATACCCAAACTTATGGGACACAGTGAAAGCTGTGCTAAGAGGAAAACTCATAGCTCTGAGTGCCTGCAGAAAGAAACAGGAGAGAGCATATATCAGCAGCTTGACAGCACACCTAAAAGCTCTAGAACAAAAAGAAGCAAACATACCCAGGAGGAGTAGAAGGCAGGAAATAATCAAACTCAGAGCTGAAATCAACCAAGTAGAAACAAAAAGGTCTATACAAAGAATCAACAGAACCAAAAGCTGGTTCTTTGAGAAAATCACAAGATAGATAAACCCTTAGCCAGACAAAGCAGAGGACACAGAGAGTGTGTCCAAATTAACAAAATCAGAAATGAAAAGGGAGACATAACTACAGCATCAGAGGAAATTCAAAAAATCATCAGATTTTACTACAAAAGCCTATATTCAACAAAACTTGAAAATCTGCAGGAAATGACAATTTCCTAGACAGATACCAGGTACCGAAGTTAAATCAGAAACACATAAAACATTTAAACAACCCCATAACTCCTAACGAAATAGAAGCAGTCATTAAAGGTCTGCAAACCAAAAAAAGCCCAGATCCAGATGGGTTTAGTGCAGAATTCTATCAGACCTTCATAGAAGACCTCATACCAATATTATCTAAACCATTCCACAAAATTGAAACAGATGGAGCACTACCGAATTCCTTCTATGAAGCCACAATTACTCTTACACCTAAGCACACAAGGGCCCAACAAAGAAAGAGAACTTCAGACCAATTTCCCTTATGAATATCTGTGCAAAAATTCTCAATGAAATTCTTGCAAATGGAATCCAAGAGCACATCAAAACAATCATCCTTCATGATCAAGTCGGCTTCATCCCAGGGATGTAGGGATGGTTTAATTTATGGATATCCAGCAACGTAATCCACTATATAAATAAACTGAAAGATAAAAACCACATGATCATTTCATTATGGTGAGAAAGCATTTGACAAAATTCAACACCCCTTCATGATAAAAGTCCTGGAAAAAATAGGAATTCAAGGCCCATACCTAAACATAGTAAAAGCCATATACAGCAAATCAGTAGCTCATATTGAACTAAATGGAGAGAAACTTGAAGCAATCCCACTAAAATCAGGGACTAGACAAGGCTGCTCATTCTTTCCCTACTTATTCAATATAGTTCTTGAAGTTCTAGCCAGAGCAATCAGACAGCAAAGGGAGATCAAGGAGATACAGATTGGAAAGGAAGAAGTCAAAATATCACTATTTGCAGATAATATGATAGTATATTTAAGTGATCCCAAAAGTTCCACCAGAGACCTACTAAACCTCATAAACACATTCAGCAAAGTGGCTGGGTATAAAATTAACTCAAATAAATCAGTAGCCTTCCTCTACACAAAAGAGAAAGAAGCTGAGAAAGAAATTAGGGAAACGACACCCTGCATAATAGTCCCAAGTAATATAAAATACCTCAGCATGACTTTAACCAGGCAAGTGAAAGATCTGTATGATAAGAACTTCCAGCCTCTGAATTAAGAAATTGAAGAAGATCTCAGAAGATGGAAAGATCTCCCATGCTCCTGGATTGGCAGGATTAATCTAATAAAAATGGCCATTTTACCAAAAGCCATCTATAGATTCAATGCAATCCCCATCAAAATCTCAATCCAATTCTTCAGAGAGTTAGACAGAACAGTTTGTAAATTCATCTGGAATAACAAAAATCCCAGGATAGCTAAAACTATCCTCAACAATAAAAGGACTTCAGGGGGAATCACTATCCCTGAACTCAAGCAGTATTACAGAGCAATAGTGATAAAAACTGCATGGTATTGGTACAGAGACAGACAGACAGACCAGTGGAATAGAATTGAAGACCCAGATATGAACCCACACACCTTTGGGCACTTGATTTTTGACAAAGGAGCCAAAACCATCCAATGGAAAAAAGAGCATTTTCAGCAAATGGTGCTAGTTCAACTGGAGGTCAGCATGTAGAAGAATGCAGATTGATACATGCTTATCACCCTGTACAAAGCTTAAGTCCAAGTGGATCAAGGACCTCCACATCAAACCAGATACACTCAAATAAGGGGGTGGGGAGGATCATGTTTCAGTCCCAGCAAATGCAGAACTCAGCAGTCATGTGGCTCTGGCTTTAGAGTCAAGAAGAGAAGTGACTACTAGGACAGTTGATTCTAATTAGCTGGAGCTAAGAAATTAGTGGTAATTAAGAAGGGACCAGCATCACTGAGGTGAAATCTTCTGGGAAGTGTTTTTTGAGAGCAAAGAAGCTGTGTTCCAGAGAGAGCCAAGGTTGTACCTCATGCTGCAGCTAGACCTGGTAATGTGTAAGAGTCACCCAGGTAGTACTGATTTTGAAAGTATGGAGAGTAGCTGAGGCTTGGTACTGTGAGAGGCCAGGGAAGGCCATTGATGAAGGCCTCAGTTACAGTTCACAGCTGAGGAATGAAGGGTTCATGCAAAGAAGTTGATGTTTGGCACCATTAAGAGAGCCTATGACACTGGAAAAAATTTCCTGAACAAAACACCAATGGCTTATGCTCTAAGATCAAGAATCGACAAATGGGATCTCATAAAACTGCAAAGCTTCTGTAAGGCAAAGGTCACTGTGGTTAGGACAAAATGGCAACCAACAGATTGGGAAAAGATCTTTACCAATGCTACAACAGATAGAGGCCTTATATCCAAAATATACAAAGAACTCAAGAAGTTAGACTTCAGGGAGACAAATAACCCTACTAAAAAATGGAGTTCAGAGCTAAACAAAGAATTCACAGCTGAGGAATGCTGAATGGCTGAGAAACACCTAAAGAAATGTTCAACATCTTTAGTCATAAGGGAAATGCAAATCAAAACAACCCTGAGATTTCACCTCACACCAGTGAGAATGGCTAAGATCAAAAACTCAGGTGACAGCAAATGTCGACGAGGATGCGGAGAAAGAGGAACACTCCTCCATTGTTGGTGGGATTGCAGACTGGTAAAACCATTCTGGAAACCAGTCTGGAGGTTCCTCCGAAAATTGGACATTGAACTGCCTGAGGATCCAGCTATACCTCTCTTGGGCATATACCCAAAAGATGCCCCAACATATAAAAAAGACATGTGCTCCACTATGTTTATAGCAGCCTTATTTATAATAGCCAGAAGCTGGAAAGAACCCAGATGCCCTTCAACAGAGGAATGGATACAGAAAATGTGGTACATCTACACAATGGAATATTACTCAGCTATTAAAAACAATGCCTTTATGAAATTCATAGGTAAATGGATGGATCTGGAAAATATCATCCTGACTGAGGTAACACAATCACAGAAAAACACACATTGTATGCACTCATTGATAAGTGGCTATTAGCCCAAATCCTTGAATTATCCTAGATGCCTAGAACACATGAAACTCAAGGCAGATGATCAAAATGTGAATGCTTCACTCCTTCTTTAAAAGGGGAACAAGAATACCCTTGGCAGGGTATAGAGAGGCAAAGATTAGAACAGAGACAGAAGGAACACCCTTTCAGAGCCTGCCCCACATGTGGCCCATACATATACAGCCACCCAAGTAGACAAGATGGATGAAGTAAAGAAGTGCAGGCCGACAGGAGCCGGATGTAGATGTCTCCTGAGAGACACAGCCAGAATACAGCAAATACAGAGCCAAATGCCAGCAGCAAACCACTGAACTGAGAACAGGACCCCCATTGAAGTAATCAGAGAAAGAACTGGAAAGCTTGAAGGTGCTCGAGACCCCCATATGTACAACAATGCCAAGCAACCAGAGCTTCCAGGGACTAAGCCACTACCTAAAGAGTATACATGGACTGACGGAGGACTCTGACCTCATAGGTAGCAATGAATATCCTAGTAAGAGCACCAGTGGAAGGGGAAGCCCTTGGTCCTACTAAGACTGGACCGCCAGTGAACGTGATTGTTGGGGGGAGGGCGGCAATGTTGGGAGAATGGGGAAGGGAACACCCATAAGGAAGGGAAGGGGGAGGGTTTGGGGGATGTTGGCCCAGAAACTGGGAAAGGGAATAACACTCGAAATGTAAAGAAGAAATACTCAAGTTAATAAAAAAATTGAAATCTGACAATGTGTCGGCTTATACTTCTGCCTCTTTTGTGTCCCTTTGTAAAATGATGGGTGTTCGATTGACCCGTGGATTACCCTATAACTCTCAGGGTCAGGGCATTATTGAATGAGCCCATCGAACCCTAAAAGAATGTTTAATTAAACAAAAGGGGGGAATTGCCTCCACTGGCTCCACCCCTAGGGAAAGATTAGCCATTGCTCTCTTTACCTTGAATTTTTTAAATGAAGATAAGCAGGGTTGGGTTGCAGCTGAGCGTCAGGTCAACCCTGATGTTTCTCCTAAGGGCATGGTGATGTGGAAGGATGTTTTAACTGGTTGTTGGAAGCGCCCTGACCCAGTGTTGGTCTGGGCAACAGGGTCTGTTTGTGTGTTTCCCTAGGATCATCGGCAGCCACTGTGGGTCCCGGAGAGGCTGACCAGAGCGGTCCAAGATGAACGGAAGGAGGATACTATGGATGTTCCTGATGTTGCCGATGCTTCCTGTGGTGATGGCTGAAGACCTACGCTGAGGACTTTTATATGTATTTCCCAAACCCTTGCCATCGACACATTCAGCACAAGTGTTTCCCTGGTTTTTCTCTTCTAATGCTTCATTACAGTTACCCTTTTTGCCATGGGATGGAGAAATAGCACCTGTAAATGATTCAGTGCAGCTTCAGCTGAAATGATAATGAATCAGCTGCATGGTTTGACATGCCTATCAATAGTTATACCAAAGCTAATGCCACATGGATTCAAGGGGTGTCGCCTGCCAGTATTTCCAAAGGCAATGATACCATGCCTTCCCAACCTAGATGGGCTCCCTTTTGCAAGGGTACCCGTGAGTCACTTCCGCTATGGACTGGGTGTCAGGCTAGAAAGGCAACATGGGCTGTAAAGAAGTATTTTACCTTTTCTCCTTATATTAGCACAGCCCATAATGACTCATTTTCAGGGTATAATTGGACCTATCAGAATCCTGCTCAGGCAGTAGCTAGTAATCCTTTCAATGTGTGGTTGTTATGTGGAGTGAATGGTATTTACACAGATATCTGTCCTCTGAGCATGTTAGTGGGAGGGGTTTGGGGTAATGTAAGCTTTCACTGGAATGTATCTATAGGGTTTGAAACCTCTGTTACTCAACTTGCTTATGGGCTTAATGTTTCCTTTAAGGCTACGCCTGTCTGTATGCCTTTTGTGTTTATTGTACTGGTTCAGGAGCTTAGACAATCTATCGTCCATATCAACTCCACCCATGTGGACGTATCTTTAGCTGGAGGACTGGCTGATTGGATCACCACAGCTGCCTCTCGGCTAAAAGAATGGGCAGGACTCACCCTGTGCCTGATTCTTTAGTGCATTTGCCGTATGCGGTTTCATCAATGGAGAACTCAAGCCTTAATGATTCAGGCTATTGCAGCAGTGGAGACAAGACAGTGTCCTTCAGTATGGCTTGGTATGCTAGAGAAGTAGTCAATGACAGGTAAGACTCCCTGGGCATGTTACCAACCTAAGACAGGGATCAAACCTAAGCTGTTTGTCTCCCGATGACGGGTAAGGGGCATTGCTGCAGGGGGCAACCTAAGACAGGCATTCTCTCTGCCAAAAATATTAAGAAGGGGGAGATGTGGGGAGCGGGTGTAGTGGCAATCCCAACATGGTGCCTGGGACTGCTGCCGAGTCTTACGACTAGCACCTGAAAGTAAGCCACGCCCCATCGTGAGAGCTGCGCAGGCGCACCATGACGATAGATCAGGCCATGTGATGTGGACCTATGAACGGAGGTTATGCAGACTGGACGGTTGAGGCGGTTGAGGGAGGTTATAAGGGAGTGCGCTCTCGGGCTGGAGAGAGATTGTTGCTGCTTGCATGCTAAAAGGTTCCTGAATAAACTGCTTTGAGAAGAACATCGTGGTATTACTCCTTTCCTGCTGGTTGGGGTTGGAAGCGACACTCATTGATAAGTGACTATTAGCCCAAATGCTTGAATTACCCTAGATGCACAGAACATGTGAAACTCAAGAAGGATGACCAAAATGCGAATGCTTCACTCCTTCTCTAAAAGGGGAACAAGAATACCCTTGGGAGGGAAGAGGGAGGCAAAGTTTAGAACAGAGGCTGAAGGAACGCCCATTCAGAGCCTGCCCCAAATGTGGCCCATAAGTATACAGCCACCAAACTAGATAAGATGGATGAAGGAAAGAAGTGCAGGCTGACAGTAACTGGATGTAGATCTCTCCTGAGAGACACATCCAGAATATGGCAAGTACGTAGGCGAATGCCAGCCGCAAACCACTGGACTGAGAATGGGACCCCCATTGAAGGAATCAGAGAAAGGACTGAAGGAACTTGAAGGGGCTTGAGACCCCATATGAACAGTAATGCCAACCAACCAGAGCTTCCAGGGACTAAGCCTTACCCAAAGACTATACATGGACTGACCCTGGGCTCTAACTGCATAGGTAGCAATGAATAGCCTAGTAAGTGCAGCAGTGGAAGGGGAAGCCCTTGGTCCTGCCAAGACTGAACCCCCGTGAATGGGATTGTTGACAGGAGTGTGGTAAGGGGAGGAGGATGGGGAGTGGAACACCCATATAGAAGGGGGGGAAGGGGTTAGGGGGATGTTTGCCTGGAAACTGGGAAAAGTAATATCAATTGAAACGTAAATAAGAAATAACCAATTTAATAAAGTGGAGAAAAAAAGAGGGGGGAACAAAAATATTCATAGGAGGGGATATGGAAACAAAGTTTGGAGCTGAGACATAAGGAATGTCCATATAGAGACTGCCCCCATTGGGGATCTAGCCATATACATACAGCCACCAAACTTAGACATATTGCTGATGCCAAGAAGTGCATGGTAACTGGAGCCTGATATAGCTGTCTCCTGAGAGGCTCAGCTAGAGCATGACAAATACAGAGGTCAATGCTTGCAGCCAACAATTGGACTGAGAATGGGGTCCCCATTGGAGGAGTTAGAGAAAGGGTTAAAGGAACTGAAGGGGTTTGCAGCCCCATAAGAACAACATTACTAACCATCCAGAGCTCTCAGGGACTAAACTACCATCCAGTGAGTACACATGGAGAGACCCATGGTTCCAGCTGCATATGTAACAGAAGTTGGCCTGGTTGGGCTCCAATGGGAGGAGAAGCCCTCGGTTCTGCCAATCCTTGATCTCCCAGTGTAGGGGAATGTCAGGGCATGGAGGTGGGAAGGGGTGGTTCAGTGGGGAAACACTCTTATAGAAGAAGGGAGAGGGGATGGGATAGGGAGTTTATGGATGGGAAACTGGGAAAGGGGTTAACATTTGAAATGTAAATAAAAAAAATATCCAATTAAGAAAAAAAAAGAAATACTGGCAGAAGACCATGGGTGGAGGAAAAACCTGTCTGACCAACCTCTGCAGGGAGCTGAGGCTACCTGGTTTACAAATAGCAGCAGTTTTCTCAATGAAGGTCAGAAATGAGCAGGTGCTGCCTTGGTGGATGGCACAAATATCATTTCGGTAGACCCCCAGCCCCCAAACAGAAAGCAGAACTAATTGCCATCACCAAGGTTTTGGAACTTGGGGCTGGCAAGAAAATTAACATCTACATGGATAGCAGGTAGGCCTTTGCCACAGCCCACATCCACTGGGTTATATACCGAGAGAGAGAACCACTCACATCAGAGGGAAAAGAAATGAAAAACAAGCAGGAAATCTTGATCTCTTGGATGCCCCGATGAAGCCAGCAACTGTATTATTCATTGCCCAGGGCATCAGAAGGGAAGACACTCAGTGGCCTGGGGCAATAACCAGGCAGATCAAGTGGTTGGAGAAATGGCTATGCAGGAGCCTATCCCAGAGACACCTGCTGGGAAATGGGATTGGTCTAAGGGATGGCCTCACTTAGAATATACAGCAGAAGGAAAGGCCTAAATTGCTAGCCACCCCATCAAGTATTACTTAGAGGGGGAAGGATGATGGAGTACTCAAGAGGGGAAACTATACTCCCCAGAGAACAACCAAAAGACTCACTTGGCCAAGTGCATAAATGAACTCATCTAGTGGATAGGAAGCTCATCCAAGCAGTCAAGGGAGAGACAGTGGAACAATGTAAGGTATGTCAGCAAGTAAATGCTTATGCAGCCAAGAACAACAGGGCAAGAGACCTAGGGGAAAATGACCTGGGGTATATTGAGAGGTCGGTTTCACAGAAGTTAACTCAGGAGACTGTAGATACTTTTCCTGGATGGGTTGAGGCTTTCCCCACCAAGCAGAAAACAGCTACCGTGGTAGCCAAGAAGATATTAGAAGAAATTTTCCTAAGGTTCAGAGTGCCCAAGGTAACTGGATTGGACAACGCTCTTGCTTTTGTTTCTAAGGTAAGTCAGGGATTGGCAGAGATATTGGGGACTACTTGGAAGCTCCATTGTGTATACCATCCCCAGAGCTCAGGGTAGGTAGAGGGAATGAACCGAACCCTAAAAGAGGCCGTAATTAAATCGCCCTTGGAGACTGGCCCTGATTGGGTGGTGTTCCTTTTCCTGGCCCTATTTGGAGACCAGAATACCCCCTACCGGAACACCCCCTACCACTTTAACCTGACCCCTTTTGAGATCCTGTTTGGTTCCCCAACGTCCTTGGTATCCATTGGGTCCTCCCTGGAGGTATCCCAATTCACTGATAGGAACGTCTTCTTGAGGCTCCAAACCCTTCAGTAAATATAACATGAGATTTAGCCCAAACTGTCTGCCTTATATGCTCCAGGAACACCAGAGACCCCTCACCACTTCCGGACTGGTGACTAGGTCCATGTTCAGAGACATCAGGCACAGTTGCTGGAACCCAGGTGGAAGAGACCCTTTCCGGTGCTGTTAACTACTTCCAGAGTCCTCATGTGGATGGTATTGTGGCCTGGGTGCATACATCCCATGTGTAATTTGCAGATACACAGGGACCCCTGCTGCCTCCATGTGCCGGTTTGTCAAACCTGAACTGTTTCCACTGAAACTGGAGATGAGGTCGCCTCCCTGACAGCCTCCAAACCCCTCAACACCTGGTGGCCCAACCTCACTTTTGACCTGTGCCAGCTGGCGGCAGGACTTGACTCGTGGGACATTCCCACTCATGATGGGAATGCTGGCAGAAGCAAACTGCCCATGTGGGAGAAAGAGGGCTCTGGGCTGGGGCGGGGGAGCGATAGGCTGTGCATTCCCCACATAGGGGTATCAGTTGCAGGAGACTTCCACTTATTTTTGCCCTTGAGATGGAAAAAGCCTGGCAGAAGTTCACTGATGAGGGCGTCCAGAACAGTTTTGTTGCACTGCCTGGTGAATGTGAGATTACAGGAGACACCTACTGGAACCCCTCTTCCTCTTGGGACTCGGTCATGGTAAAAAGAAATTACAGGATTGGGGAACGCTACCAGGGGGACAGAGGTATTGGGGTACCCCCAGCGCAAATGCCACCTGTAACCCAATAATAATCAGATTCTCTCAGAAAGGCAAAGAAGTAATGGGATGGCTAAAGGGAAAAACTTGGGGACTCGGGTTGTACAAATAGGGATATGATGATGGCCGAGATGAGAGAAGGGCTAGCCAAATGGAAGAGAGAAAGTGAACAGAGTGAGGGCTAGTTCAAGTCTTGGTTTAACTCCTCACTTGGCTAACTACCCTCATATCCACCTTGTTAGGACCCTTAGTTGCGCTCCTGCTACTGTTGACCTTTGGGCCCTGAGTATTGAAAAAGACTATAGCCTTCTTAGAAGAGAGAATAGGTGCAGTACAGCTGGTGGTACTGTGCCAATAATATGAGACCCTGAGAATAGGACCTGAAGAATATGAGTTAGTCACCAGAGACCCCTGAGCATAGCTCCAAGATTGGAGCTTGTACAAGAAAAAGAGGGGGATGAAGGACCCTTGGGGCTTTTGCCAGTCTTACACTCACCAGCCTTGGGCCAAGGCTGGGCCAGGTTCAAGCTTCCTGCCTTGGGTCGAGGCTAGGCCTTGTTCCATTCATCACCCACAGGAACACTATGGAATAGAGAATTCTCAGAAGGTACTGACTGATGCTTGCTAGCCAATAGATTTAAAGGTCAATATACTCAGCCAATAAGTTTGAACTGTAACCTTGCTAATGTAACCTGTGTCCCTAAAAAGTATAAAAACTGCTTGTATAACCTTTTGGGGTCACCTTCTAGACCTTGAGGAACTAACTGAAGGTCGACCCCAACGTGATAGAAAATAAACCTCTTGTTTTTTCATTGAAAAAACAAAAAGAGTTTTCAAAGGAGAAGAATGTTATTTTGTGACCAAGAGACTGTTCTTGTGATATTATGGTGAAGAATGTGGCTGCTTTTTACCCTGGTCTAAAGAGTCTACCTGAGGCTAAGGTAAAGAGATTAACAAAGGAAGTCTTAATTAAGCCCAGCAAAGACTTTGTTTTCTGGTTTTGTCCCACGAATAGTGTTGTGAGTAAGTATAGTAAACTTTGAAAGGAAAAATATAAGTGTATGGTTCAAGTAATAAAGGGATACTAGGAAGTGAAATGTAGCTGAATCCTATGTTCAAGGTGATTAAGAGATTAAGGGAGTGGTGATCTCAGGGCAAGATCCCACTCAGCTAAGCTTACTGTTTGTATTCGCAGTTGAACAAGGAAAGTTTGGACTTTCAGTCTGGAATGACATACAATCTAGAAATTGAGGGCACACTTTTGTCCCTTGTATCCAGATTTTGAGGCTGGAAGCACAGGTTTTTGATCTGGATCTTGAGGAACAGTGGCCATGAAAATCTTAGGCCCAGGTATGGTGGTACACAGTTTTAATCACAGGAGACAAAGCCAAGCAGATCTCTGAGTTCAAGGCCAGCCTGGGACAGGGCAAATTCTAGGTGAAGGAATGTTTAAGTCTAGGCATGGTGGTACATACCTTTAATTCTAGCATTCAAAAGACAAGAACCATGAAGGTCTCTGAGTTAAAGGTCAATTTACAGACCACATTCTAGGACAGCCAAGCTTAGGCAGTGAAGGAGTTGCAAAACAGAAATCTGGTAATAGAATAAGGGGGTGGGGAGGATCATGTTTCAGTCCCAGCAAATGCAGAACTCAGCAGTCATGTGGCTCTGGCTTTAGAGTCAAGAAGAGAAGTGACTACTAGGACAGTTGATTCTAATTAGCTGGAGCTAAGAAATTAGTGGTAATTAAGAAGGGACCAGCATCACTGAGGTGAAATCTTCTGGGAAGTGTTTTTTGAGAGCAAAGAAGCTGTGTTCCAGAGAGAGCCAAGGTTGTACCTCATGCTGCAGCTAGACCTGGTAATGTGTAAGAGTCACCCAGGTAGTACTGATTTTGAAAGTATGGAGAGTAGCTGAGGCTTGGTACTGTGAGAGGCCAGGGAAGGCCATTGATGAAGGCCTCAGTTACAGTTCACAGCTGAGGAATGAAGGGTTCATGCAAAGAAGTTGATGTTTGGCACCATTAAGAGAGCCTATGACACTGGAAAAAATTTCCTGAACAAAACACCAATGGCTTATGCTCTAAGATCAAGAATCGACAAATGGGATCTCATAAAACTGCAAAGCTTCTGTAAGGCAAAGGTCACTGTGGTTAGGACAAAATGGCAACCAACAGATTGGGAAAAGATCTTTACCAATGCTACAACAGATAGAGGCCTTATATCCAAAATATACAAAGAACTCAAGAAGTTAGACTTCAGGGAGACAAATAACCCTACTAAAAAATGGAGTTCAGAGCTAAACAAAGAATTCACAGCTGAGGAATGCTGAATGGCTGAGAAACACCTAAAGAAATGCAACATCTCTAGTCATAAGGGAAATGCAAATCAAAACAACCCTGAGATTTCACCTCACACCAGTGAGAATGGCTAAGATCAAAAACTCAGGTGACAGCAAATGTCGACGAGGATGCGGAGAAAGAGGAACACTCCTCCATTGTTGGTGGGATTGCAGACTGGTAAAACCATTCTGGAAACCAGTCTGGAGGTTCCTCCGAAAATTGGACATTGAACTGCCTGAGGATCCAGCTATACCTCTCTTGGGCATATACCCAAAAGATGCCCCAACATATAAAAAAGACATGTGCTCCGCTATGTTTATAGCAGCCTTATTTATAATAGCCAGAAGCTGGAAAGAACCCAGATGCCCTTCAACAGAGGAATGGATACAGAAAATGTGGTACATCTACACAATGGAATATTACTCAGCTATTAAAAACAATGCCTTTATGAAATTCATAGGCAAATGGATGGATCTGGAAAATATCATCCTGATTGAGGTAACACAATCACAGAAAAACACACATGGTATGCACTCATTGATAAGTGGCTATTAGCCCAAATCCTTGAATTACCCTAGATGCCTAGAACACATGAAACTCAAGACAGATGATCAAAATGTGAATGCTTCACTCCTTCTTTAAAAGGGGAACAAGAATACCCTTGGCAGGGTATAGAGAGGCAAAGATTAGAACAGAGACAGAAGGAACACCCATTCAGAGCCTGCCCCACATGTGGCCCATACATATACAGCCATCCAATTAGACAAGATGGATGAAGCAAAGAAGTGCAGGCAGACAGGAGCCGGATGTAGATCTCTCCTGAGAGACACAGGCAGAATACTGCAAATACAGAGGCGAATGCCAGCAGCAAACCACTGAACTGAGAACGGGACCCCTGTTGAAGGAATCAGAGAAAGAACTGGAAGAGCTTGAAGGGGCTTGAGACCCCATATGCACAACAATGACAAGCAACCAGAGCTTCCAGGGACTAAGCCACTACCCAAAGACTGTACATGGACTGACCCTGGACTCTGACCTCATAGGTAGCAATGAATATCCTAGTAAGAGCACCAGTGGAAGGGGAAGCCCTGGGTCCTGCTAAGACTGAACCCCCCAGTGAACATGATTGTTGGGGGGAGGGCGGCAATGGGGGGAGGATGGCGAGGGGAACACCCATAACGAAGGGGAGGGGGAGGGGTTAGGGGGATGTTGGCCTGGAATCCGGGAAATGGAATAACACTCAAAATGTACATAAGAAATACCCAAATTAATAAAAAAAAAAAGAGAGAGCCTATGAGAGGCTATTGGTGAAGCCTAATTGCAGGAAAAGAACCCAGTGTATGGGAGATGCCACCCCATGGGATGAGCACCAAGCACAGCGGCAGAAGTGGAGTGGAGTCAACCAGAGCCTAGAATGCTACAGAGAGAAGAGCTGGAGAAGTGAGCCAAGCCCCTTGGAGGAGCTTGGAAGATTATGTCTGGATCCTGGACACTGGAACAAGAAGCTATGAAGATGAAGTTGACTTGGAGACCCAAAGATGCCAGAGCTCCTTGGGATATGTGCTAAGGAAAGCTGTTGACAGGTAGTAGAACCAGGTCAAGAAAAAGAAATTTGTCACAGTTAACAAACATAAAAAAGGAGTTGGAGATCTGAAGGAGATGTGGAGTTAAGAGTTTGCCCAGCTGCTTTCCTGTCTTAATTTGGGGATTACAGTTATGTGATTGGATGAATCTCAGAAGAGACTCTGAACTTTGGACTTTTAACATTGTTGAGACTGCTATAGATCATGGGGACTTTGGAGGTTGGAATAAATGTAGTTTTTTTTATTATGCTATGACTAGATATGGCCCTCATAGCCTCATGTGTTTGAACCAGCCTCTGAGGGTCAGGAAATGGAATGTGGTGGTTTGTGTATGCTTGGCCCTAGGATGTGTAGCCCTAGGAGTTATAGGTGTGGCCTTGTTGGAGTAGACCCTCATCCTAGCAGTCTGGAAGTCAATCTTCTCCTGTTTGCCTTCAGAACAAGATGGTGAACTCTCAGCTCTTCCTGCACCATGCCTGCCTGGGTGCTGCCATGCTACTGCCTTGATGATCATGGACTGAACCTCTGAACCTGTAAGACAGCCCCAATTAGACGTTGTTCTTATGAGAGTTGCCTTGGTCATGGTGTCTGTTCACAGCAGTAAAACTTGTTCTAGGAAGGTTTCTAAATGTATTAACCTTTCCTTTTTGGCTCCTGTAGTTCTGCTTCTGGCTAGCTGTTCTTGTTAACTAAAATTTGGCAACCCTCAACATAGTTTTGGAACTTAAAATATCACCCTGAGAAATGTTCAGCGCTACACTGGAATCCCGAACACACAATGTAGTTGCTGGCTGTCTAATAAAGGCTTACTGTTGTCTTCTTTTCTTATAAAGGACAACAATTTTATTGAGCATTTTTGCATTGATATTCATAAGGGAAATTGGTCTGAAGTTCTCTTTCTTTGTTGGGTCTTTGTGTGGTTTAGGTATAAGAGTAATTGTGGCTTCATAGAAGGAATTCGTTAGTGCTCCATTTGTTTCAATTTTGTGGAATAGTTTGGATAGTATTGGTATGAGGTCTTCTATGAAGGTCTGATAGAATTCTGCACTAAACCCGTCTGGACCTGGGCTCTTTTTGGTTGGGAGACTTTTTTTTAAGTTCATAGCTTATTTATTTGCAATAGCAAGAAACTGGAAGCAATCCAGATGTCAACTGCAGAATGGACACAGAAAATGTGGCACACCCACACAGTGGGACACACTCAACCATCAAACACAAGGACATCAGAATGCATGGAACTAGAAAACATCAGCCTGGGCGATGCAATCCAGGTTCCAAAGGACATGCACAGCATATACTCACTGATAAGTTGACATTATCCAAAATGATGAGAACAGGCATGATATACCCCAAACACTTGAAGGAACTAAATAAGAAGGAAGGCCAAATTGAGGATGCTTGCATTGCTTTTATAAAATATCAATCTGGGTTATTCATAGAGAACAATCCTGGGTTGTCCCACGTTCTAATCATTGAGGTTTCACAGATCATGTCATTCATACCTGACATCTTATGAAAGCCTTCCTTTTGTGCTCTTAAAAGAAAAAAAATAATACAGACGTCAAGAGAGGGAGATTTTATTTGGAGGAGAGAAAAAGAACTCATACTTTGCCTATGAACCACTTTTAAGAGGCATTTGTCATCTGACTGTCCTTGGACGTGGATGTAGTTTTTTTTTTTTTTATTAACTTGAGTATTTCTTATATACATTTCGAGTGTTATTCCCTTTCCCGGTTTCCGGGCAAACATCCCCCTCCCCACTCCCCTTCCTTAGGGGTGTTCCCCTCCCAACCCTCCCCCCATTGCGGCCCTCCCCCCATAGACTAGTTCACTGGGGGTTCAGTCTTAGCAGGACCCAGGGCTTCCCCTTCCACTGGTGCTCTTACTAGGATATTCATTGCTACCTATGGGGTCAGAGTCCAGGGTCAGTCCATGTATAGTCTTTAGGTAGTGGCTTAGTCCCTGGAAGCTCTGGTTGCTTGGCATTGTTGTACATATGGAGACTCGAGCCCCTTCAAGCTCTTCCAGTTCTTTCTCTGATTCCTTCAATAGGGGACCTATTCTCAGTTCAGTGGTTTGCTGCTGGCATTCGCTTCTGTATTTGCTGTATTCTGGCTGTGTCTCTCAGGAGCGATCTACATCCGGCTCCTGTCGGTCTGCACTTCTTTGCTTCATCCATCTTGTCTAATTGGGTGGCTGTATATGTATGGGCCACATGTGGGGCAGGCTCTGAATGGGTGTTCCTTCAGTCTCTGTTTTAATCTTTGCCTCTCCCTTCCCTGCCAAGGGTATTCTTTTTCCTCATTTAAAGAAGGAGTGAAGCATTCACATTTTGATCATCCGTCTTGAGTTTCCTTTGTTCTAGGGATCTAGGGTAATTCAAGCATTTGGGCTAATAGCCTCTTATCAATGAGTGCATACCATGTATGTCTTTCTGTGATTGGGTTAGCTCACTCAGGATGATATTTTCCAGTTCCAACCATTTGCCTACGAATTTCATAAACTCGTTGTTTTTGATAGCTGAGTAATATTCCATTGTGTAGATGTACCACATTTTCTGTATCCATTCCTCTGTTGAAGGGCATCTGGGTTCTTTCCATTTTCTGGCTATTATAAATAAGGCTGCGATGAACATAGTGGAGCACGTGTCTCTTTTATATGTTGAGGCATCTTTTGGGTATATGCCCAAGAGAGGTATAGCTGGATCCTCAGGCAGTTCAATGTCCAATTTTCTGAGGATTCTCCAGACTGATTTCCAGAATGGTTTTACCAGTCTGCAATCCCACCAACAATGGAGGAGTGTTCCTCTTTCTCCACATCCTCGCCAGCATCTGCTGTCACCTGAGTTTTTGATCTTAGCCAATCGCACTGGTGTGAGGTGAAATCTCAGGATTGTTTTGATTTGCATTTCCCTTATGACTAAAGATGTTGAACATTTCTTTAGGTGTTTCTCAGCCATTCAGCATTCCTCAGCTGTGAATTCTTTGTTTAGCTCTGAACCCCATTTTTTAATAGGGGTATTTGTTTCCCTGCGGTCTAACTTCTTGAGTTCTTTGTATATTTTGGAAATAAGGCCTCTATCTGTTGTAGGATTGGTAAAGATCTTTTCCCAATCTGTTGGTTGCCGTTTTGTCCTAACCACAGTGTCCTTTGCCTTACAGAAGCTTTTCAGTTTTATGAGATCCCATTTGTCGATTCTTGATCTTAGAGCATAAGCCATGGGTGTTTTGTTCAAGAAATTTTTTCCAGTGCCCATGTGTTCCAGATGCTTCCCTAGTTTTTCTTCTATTAGTTTGAGTGTGTCTGGTTTGATGTGGAGGTCCTTGATCCACTTGGACTTAAGCTTTGTACAGGGTGATAAGCATGGATCGATCTGCATTCTTCTACATGTTGCCCTCCAGTTGAACCAGCACCATTTGCTGAAAATGCTATCTTTTTTCCATTGGATGGTTTTGGCTCCTTTGTCAAAAATCAAGTGACCATAGGTGTGTGGGTTCATTTCTGGGTCTTCAATTCTATTCCATTGGTCTATCTGTCTGTCTCTGTACCAATACCATGCAGTTTTTATCACTATTGCTCTGTAATACTGCTTGAGTTCAGGGATAGTGATTCCCCCTGAAGTCCTTTTATTGTTGAGGATAGCTTTAGCTATCCTGGGTTTTTTGTTATTCCAGATGAATTTGCAAATTGTTCTGTCTAACTCTTTGAAGAATTGGATTGGTATTTTGATGGGGATTGCATTGAATCTGTAGATTGCTTTTGGTAAAATGGCCATTTTTACTATATTAATCCTGCCAATCCATGAGCATGGGAGATCTTTCCATCTTCTGAGGTCTTCTTCAATTTCTTTCCTCAGTGTCTTGAAGTTCTTATTGTACAGATGTTTTACTTGCTTGGTTAAAGTCACACCGAGGTACTTTATATTATTTGGGTCTATTATGAAGGGTGTCGTTTCCCTAATTTCTTTCTCGGCTTGTTTCTCTTTTGTATAGAGGAAGGCAACTGATTTATTTGAGTTAATTTTATACCCAGCCACTTTGCTGAAGTTGTTTATCAGCTTTAGTAGTTCTCTGGTGGAACTTTTGGAATCACTTAAATATACTATCATGTCATCTGCAAATAGTGATATTTTGACCTCTTCTTTTCCGATCTGTATCCCTTTGATCTCCTTTTGTTGTCTGATTGCTCTGGCTAGAACTTCAAGAACTATATTGAATAAGTAGGGAGAGAGTGGGCAGCCTTGTCTAGTCCCTGATTTTAGTGGGATTGCTTCAAGTTTCTCTCCATTTAGTTTAATGTTAGCAACTGGTTTGCTGTATATGGCTTTTACTATGTTTAGGTATGGGCCTTGAATTCCTATTCTTTCCAGGACTTTTATCATGAAGGGGTGTTGAATTTTGTCAAATGCTTTCTCAGCATCTAATGAAATGATCATGTGGTTCTGTTCTTTCAGTTTGTTTATATAATGGATCACGTTGATGGTTTTCCGTATATTAAACCATCCCTGCATGCCTGGGATGAAGCCTACTTGATCATGGTGGATGATTGTTTTGATGTGCTCTTGAATTCGGTTTGCCAGAATTTTATTGAGTATTTTTGCGTCGATATTTATAAGGGAAATACGTCTGAAGTTCTCTTTCTTTGTTGTGTCTTTGTGTGGTTTAGGTATAAGAGTAATTGTGGCTTCGTAGAAAGAATTCGGTAGGGCTCCATCTGTTTCAATTTTGTGGAATAGTTTGGATAATATTGGTATGAGGTCTTCTATGAAGGTTTGATAGAATTCTGCACTAAACCCGTCTGGACCTGGGCTCTTTTTGGTTGGGAGACCTTTAATGACTGCTTCTATTTCCTTAGGAGTTATGGGGTTGTTTAACTGGTTTATCTTTTCCTGATTTAACTTCGATACCTGGTATCTGTCTAGGAAATTGTCCATTTCCTGAAGATTTTCAAATTTTGTTGAATATAGGTTTTTATAGTAAGATCTGATGATTTTTTTAATTTCCTCCGAATCTGTAGTTATGTCTCCCTTTTCATTTCTGATTTTGTTAATTTGGACACACTCTCTGTGTCCTCTCGTTAGTCTGGCTAAGGGTTTATCTATCTTGTTGATTTTCTCAAAGAACCAACTTTTGGTTCTGTTGATGCTTTCTATGGTCCTTTTTGTTTCTACTTGGTTGATTTCAGCTCTGAGTTTGATTATTTCCTGCCTTCTACTCCTCCTGGGTGTATTTGCTTCTTTTTGTTCTAGAGCTTTTAGGTGTGCTGTCAAGCTGCTGACATATGCTCTTTCCTGTTTCTTTCTGCAGGCACTCAGCGCTATGAGTTTTCCTCTTAGCACAGCTTTCATTGTGTCCCATAAGTTTGAGTATGTTGTATCTTCATTTTCATTAAATTCTAAAAAGTTTTTAATTTCTTTCTTTATTTCTTCCTTGACCAGGTTATCATTGAGTAGAGCATTGTTCAATTTCCACGTATATGTGGGCATTCTTCCCTTATTGTTATTGAAGACCAGTTTTAGGCCGTGGTGGTCCGATAGCACGCATGGGATTATTTCTATCTTTCTGTACCTGTTGAGGCCCGTTTTTTGACCAATTATATGGTCAATTTTGGAGAAAGTACCATGAGGAGCTGAGAAGAAGGTATATCCTTTTGCTTTAGGATAGAATGTTCTATAAATATCCGTTAAGTCCATTTGGCTCATGACTTCTCTTAGTCTGTCGACATCACTGTTTAATTTCTGTTTCCATGATCTGTCCATTGATGAGAGTGGGGTGTTGAAATCTCCCACTATTATTGTGTGAGGTTCAATGTGTGTTTTGAGCTTTAGTAAGGTTTCTTTTACGTATGTAGGTGCCCTTGTATTTGGGGCATAGATATTTAGGATTGAGAGTTCATCTTGGTTGATTTTTCCTTTGATGAATATGAAGTGTCCTTCCTTATCTCTTTTGATGACTTTTAATTGAAAATTGATTTTATTTGATATTAGAATGGCTACTCCAGCTTGCTTCTTCTGACCATTTGCTTGGAAAGTTGTTTTCCAGCCTTTCACTCTGAGGTAGTGTCTGTCTTTGTCTCTGAGGTGTGTTTCCTGTAGGCAGCAGAATGCAGGGTCCTCGTTGCGTATCCAGTTTGTTAATCTATTTCTTTTTATTGGGGAGTTGAGGCCATTGATATTGAGAGATATTAAGGAATAGTGATTATTGCTTCCTGTTATATTCATATTTGGATGTGAGGTTATGTTTGTGTGCTTTCATTCTCTTTGTTTTGTTGCCAAGACGATTAGTTTCTTGCTTCTTCTAGGGTATAGCTTGCCTCCTTATGTTGGGATTTACCATTTATTATCCTTTGTAGTGCTGGATTTGTAGAAAGATATTGTGTAAATTTGGTTTTGTCATGGAATATCTTGGTTTCTCCATCAATGTTAATTGAGAGTTTTGCTGGATACAGTAACCTGGGCTGGCATTTGTGTTCTCTTAGGGTCTGTATAACATCAGTCCAGGATCTTCTGGCCTTCATAGTTTCTGGCGAGAAGTCTGGTGTGATTCTGATAGGTCTCCCTTTATATGTTACTTGACCTTTTTCCCTTACTGCTTTTAATATTCTTTCTTTATTTTGTGCGTTTGGTGTTTTGACAATTATGTGACGGGAGGTGTTTCTTTTCTGGTCCAATCTATTTGGAGTTCTGTAGGCTTCTTGTATGTCTATGGGTATCTCTTTTTTTAGGTTAGGGAAGTTTTCTTCTATGATTTTGTTGAAGATATTTACTGGTCCTTTGAGCTGGGAGTCTTCACTCTCTTCTATACCTATTATCCTTAGGTTTGATCTTCTCATTGAGTCCTGGATTTCCTGTATGTTTTGGACCAGTAGCTTTTTCCGCTTTACATTATCTTTGACAGTTGAGTCAATGATTTCTATGGAATCTTCTGCTCCTGAGATTCTCTCTTCCATCTCTTGTATTCTGTTGGTGAAGCTTGTATCTACAGCTCCTTGTCTCTTCTTTTGGTTTTCTATATCCAGGGTTGTTTCCATGTGTTCTTTCTTGATTGCTTCTATTTCCATTTTTAATTCCTTCAACTGTTTGATTGTGTTTTCCTGGAATTCTTTCAGGGATTTTTGCGATTCCTCTCTGTAGGCTTCTAATTGTTTATTAATGTTTTCCTGTGTTTCCCTAAGTGTGTTCATGTCTTTCTTGAAGTCCTCCAGCATCATGATCAAATATGATTTTGAAACTAGATCTTGCTTTTCTGGTGTGTTTGGATATTCCATGTTTGTTTTGGTGGGAGAATTGGGCTCCGATGATGGCATGTAGTCTTGGTTTCTGTTGCTTGGGTTCCTGCGCTTGCCTCTCGCCATCAGATTATCTCTAGTGTTACTTTGTTCTGCTATTTCTGACAGTGGCTAGACTGTCCTATAAGCCTGTGTGTCAGGAGTGCTGTAGACCTGTTTTCCTCTCTTTCAGTCAGTTATGGGGACAGAGTGTTCTGCTTTCGGGCGTGTAGTTTTTCCTCTCTACAGGTCTTCAGCTGTTCCTGTGGGCCTGTGTCTTGAGTTCACCAGGCAGCTTTCTTGCAGCAGAAAATTTGGTCTTACCTGTGGTCCCGAGGCTCAGGTTCGCTCGTGGGGTGCTGCCCAGGGGCTCTCTGCAGCGGCAGCAACCAGGAAGACCTGTGCCGCCCCTTCCCGGAGCTTCAGTGCACCAGGGTTCCAGATGGTCTTTGGCTTTTTCCTCTGGCGTCCGAGATGTGTGTGCAGGGAGCAGTCTTCTGGTTTCCCAGGCTTGTCTGCCTCTCTGAAGGTTTAGCTCTCCCTCCCATGGGATTTGGGTGCAGAGAACTGTTTATCCGGTCTGTTTCCTTCAGGGTCCGGCGGTGTCTCTGGCAGGGGTCCTGCTGCTCCTGGGCCCTCCCCCACGGGAGCCCAGAGGCCTTATACAGTTTCCTCTTGGGCCAGGGATGTGGGCAGGGGTGAGCAGTGTTGGTGGTCTCTTCCCCTCTGCAACCTCAGGAGTGCCCACCTGACCAGGCGGTTGGGTCTCTCTCTCACCGGGTCTGGGAGCAGAGAGCTGCTGCAGGCCGGGATCTGCTGGTGTGGGACTTCCGGTAAACACAGAACGTGCCCGGTCCTAGAGAAATTCTGCTTCCGTGTGTCCCAAGCTCACCAGGCAGCTTTCTTGCAGCAGAAAATTTGGTCTTACCTGTGGTCCCGAGGCTCAGGTTCGCTCGTGGGGTGCTGCCCAGGGGCTCTCTGCAGCGGCAGCAACCAGGAAGACCTGTGCAGCCCCTTCCGGGAGCTTCAGTGCACCAGGGTTCCAGATGGTCTTTGGCTTTTTCCTCTGGCGTCCGAGATGTGTGTGCAGGGAGCAGTCTCTTCTGGTTTCCCAGGCTTGTCTGCCTCTCTGAAGGTTTAGCTCTCCCTCCCACGGGATTTGGGTGCAGAGAACTGTTTATCCGGTCTGTTTCCTTCAGGGTCCGGAGGTGTGTGGATGTAGTTTTATCCTGTGTGTTGAATTTTCAAATCAGAAATTTAGGGAGACCTTTTACAATAAAAATATGATGTACTATCTTATCATTAGACAGTAGCTGTGAAGTCTTCATTCATGTCTCATAAATGCTTAATATGAAAAATGATCATCAAATCACCATGCTATGTTACACTCATCAGAAAGGCAGAGGAAGGAGCAGAGGCATGGCCCATACTTTTGTATGTGATGGAGGTTTCAAGTCAAAGTTTGGAGGTGCAGAATAGTGTGTATACGTTTGCATGTGGGAGCCAAAGGACAACTTTGAATGTCACTCCTCAAGTGCTTTCTATCTTTGAAACAGGTTTACTCATGGGCCTGGAGTTTCACTAAAAATAATAAACTAACATTCCACTGAGTCCCCTGAGATCTGCTTCTACCTCACTTCCTTCTCTTAATGGGTTTATGAATATAAAACCAAATGCCCAGACATTAGACTAGATTCTGAAGGATCCAACTCAGATCCTCCCTCAATTACATGACAAATATATTGTGAGTTAAGCTATCCCTCTATCCCTTGACTCAAAAGTTTTAATAAAATTTCCAAGACAGGATTGTTTTCAAAGTACCTTCAAATTATTAACAAAAATTTGGTATCCTCACCCTCACCAATATATTGAGGCTCTGTTCCTTTTTTTTTTATTAACTTGAGTATTTCTTTTTTTATATATTTTTTATTAACTTGAGTATTTCTTATATACATTTCAAGTGTTATTCCCTTTCCCGGTAACCGGGCAAACATCCCCCTCCCCCCTCCCCTTCCTTATGGGTGTTCCCCTCCCAACCCTCCCCCCATTGCCGCCCTCCCCCCACCAGTCTAGTTCACTGGGGGTTCAGTCTTAGCAGGACCCAGGGCTTCCCCTTCCACTGGTGCTCTTACTAGGATATTCATTGCTACCTATGAGGTCAGAGTCCAGGGTCAGTCCATGTATAGTCTTTAGGTGGTGGCTTAGTCCCTGGAAGCTCTGGTTGCTTGGCATTGTTGTACTTTTGGGGTCTCGAGCCCCTTCAAGCTCTTCCAGTTCTTTCTCTGATTCCTTCAACGGGGGTCCTATTCTCAGTTCAGTGGTTTGCTGCTGGCATTCGCCTCTGTATTTGCTCTATTCTGGCTGTGTCTCTCAGGAGCGATCTACATCCGGCTCCTGTCGGTCTGCACTTCTTTGCTTCATCCATCTTGTCTAATTGGGTGGCTATATATGTATGGGCCACATGTGGGGCAGACTCTGAATGGGTGTTCCTTCAGTCTCTGTTTTAATCTTTGCCTCTCTCTTCCCTGCCAAGGGGATTCTTGTTCCCCTTTTAAAGAAGGAGTGAAGCATTCACATTTTGATCATCCGTCTTGAGTTTCCTTTGTTCTAGGGATCTAGGGTAATTCAAGCATTTGGGCTAATAGCCTCTTATCAATGAGTGCATACCATGTATGTCTTTCTGTGATTGGGTTAGCTCACTCAGGATGATGTTTTCCAGTTCCAACCATTTGCCTACGAATTTCATAAAGTCGTTGTTTTTGATAGCTGTTTAATATTCCATTGTGTAGATGTACCACATTTTCTGTATCCATTCCTCTGTTGAAGGGCATCTGGGTTCTTTCCAGCTTCTGGCTATTATAAATAAGGCTGCAATGAACATAGTGGAGCACGTGTCTTTTTTATATGTTGGGGCATCTTTTGGGTATATGCCCAAGAGAGGTATAGCTGGATCCTCAGGCAGTTCAATGTCCAATTTTCTGAGGATTCTCCAGACTGATTTCCAGAATGGTTGTACCAGTTTGCAGTCCCACCAACAATGGAGGAGTGTTCCTCTTCCTCCACATCCTCGCCAGCATCTGTTGTCCCCTGAGTTTTTGATCTTAGCCATTCTCACTGGTGTGAGGTGAAATCCCAGGATTGTTTTGATTTGCATTTCCCTTATGACTAAAGATGTTGAACATTTCTTTAGGTGTTTCTCAGCCATTCAGCATTCCTCAGCTGTGAATTCTTTGTGTAGCTCTGAACCCCATTTTTAATAGGGTTATTTGTCTCCCTGAAGTCTAACTTCTTGAGTTCTTTGTATATTTTGGATATAAGGCCTCTATCTGTTGTAGGATTGCTAAAGATCTTTTCCCAATCTGTTGGTTGCCATTTTGTCCTAACCACAGTATCCTTTGCCTTACAGAAGCTTTGCAGTTTTATGAGATGGGTGGGAGACTTTTAATGACTGCTTCTCTTTCTTTAGGAGTTATGGGGTTGTTTAAATGGTTTATCTGTTCCTGATTTAACTTTGGTACCTGGTATCTGTCTAGGAAATTGTCATTTCCTGAAGATTTTCAAGTTTTGTTGAATATAGGCTTTTGTAGTAGGATCTGATGATTTTTTGAATTTCCTCTGATTCTGTAGTTATGTTTCCCTTTTCATTTCTGATTTTGTTAATTTGGACACACTCTCTGTGTCCTCTGGTTTGTCTGGCTAAGGGTTTATCTATCTTGTTGCTTTTCTCAAAGAACCAGCTTTTGCTTCTGGTGATTCTTTGTATTGTCCTTTTTGTTTCTACTTGGTTGATTTCAGCTCTGAGTTTATTTCTTGCCTTCTACTCCTCCTGGGTGTATTTGCTTCTTTTTGTTCTAGAGCTTTTAGGTGTGCTGTCAAGCTGCTTATATATGCTCTCTCCTGTTTCTTTCTCCAGGCACTCAGAGCTATGAGTTTTCCTCTTAGCACGGCTTTCATCATGTCCCATAAGTTTGGGTATGTTTTACCTTCATTTTCATTAAATTCTAAGAAGTCTTTAATTTCTTTCTTTATTTCTTCCTTGACCAAGTTATCATTGAGTACAGCATTGTTCAACTTCCATGTATATGTGGGCGTTCTTCCCTTATTGTTATTGAAGACCAGCTTTAGCCCGTGGTGGTCTGATAGGATGCATGGGGTTATTTCTATCTTTCTGTATCTGTTGAGGCCTGTTTTATGACCAATTATATGGTCAATTTTGGAGAAAGTACAGTGAGGTGGTGAGAAGAATGTATATCCTTTTGTTTTAGGGTAGAATGTTCTATAAATATCTGTTAAGTCCATTCGGTTCATGACTTCTCTTAGTCTGTCTATGTGTCTGTTTAATTTCTGTTTCCATGATCTGTCCATTGATGAGAGTGGGGTGTTGAAATCTCCTACTATTATTGTGTGAGGTGCAATGTGTGCTTTGAGCTTTCGTAAGGTTTCTTTTATGTATGTAGCTGTCCTTGTATTTTGAGCATAGCTATTTAGGATTGAGAGTTCATCTTGGTGGATTTTTCCTTTGATGAATATGAAGTGTCCTTTTTTTATCTTTTTTGATGACTTTTAATTGAAAATCGATTTTATTTGATATTAGAATGGCTACTCCAGCTTGCTTCTTCTGACCATTTGCTTGGAAAGTTGTTTTCCAGCCTTTTACTCTGAGGTAGTGTCTGTCTGAGGTGTGTTTCCTGTAGACAGCAGAATGCAGGGTCTTCATTGCGTATCCAGTTTGTTAATCAATGTCTTTTTATTGGGGAGTTGAGACCATTGATGTTGAGAGGTAGTAAGGAATAGTGATTATTGCTTCCTGTTATATTCATATTTGGATGTGAGATTATGTTTGTGTGCTTTTCTTCTCTTTGTTTTGTTGCCAAGACGATTAGTTTCTTGCTTTTTCTCGGGTGTAGCTTGCCTCCTTATGTTGGGCTTTACCATTTATTATCCTTTGTAGTGCTGGATTTGTAGAAAGATATTGTGTAAATTTGGTTTTGTCATGGAATATCTTGGTTTCTCCATCTGTGTTAATTGAGAGTTTTGCTGGATACAGTAACCTGGGCTGGCATTTGTGTTCTCTTAGTGTCTGTATGACATCTGTCCAGGATCTTCTGGCTTTCATAGTCTCTTGTGAGAAGTCTGGTGTGATTCTGATAGGTCTGCCTTTATATGTTACTTGACCTTTTTCCCTTACTGCTTTTAAAATTCTTTCTTTGTTTTTTTTGTATTTGATGTTCTGACTATTATGTGATAGGAGGAGTTTCTATTCTGGTCCAATCTATTTGGAGTTCTGTAGGCTTCTTTTATGTTTATGGGCTTCTCTTTCTTTGGATTAGGGAAATTTTCTTCTATAAATTTGTTGAAGATAGTTTCTTGTCCTTTAAGTTGGGAGTCTTCACTCTCTTCTATACCTATTATCCTTAGATTTGATATTCTCATTGTGTCCTGGATTTCCTGTATGTTTTGGACCAGTAGCTTTGTGCATTTTACATTATGTTTGACAGTTGTGTCAATGTTTTCTATGGCATCTTCTGCCCGTGTGATTCTCTCTTCTGTCTCTTGTATTCGGTTGGTGATTCTTGCATATGTGACTTCTGATCTTTTCCCTAGGTTTTCTATCTTCAGGGTTGTCTCCCTTTGTGCTTCCTTTATTGTTTCTATTTCCATTTTTATATCCTGAATGTTTTTTCCATTTCCTTTACCTGTTTGGTTGTGTTTTTCTGTAATTCTTTAAGGGATTTTTGTGTTTCCTCTTTAAGGGCTTCTATTTGTTTACTTGTGTTGTCTTGTATTTCTTCAAGTCAATTATCTATGTCCTTCTTAATGTCCTTCATCATTATCATAAAATGTGATTTTAAACCCAAATCTTGCTTTTCTGGTGTTTTGGATATCCAGTATTTGCTTTGGTGGGAGAACAGGGCTTTGCTGATGCCATGTCGTCTTGGTTTCTGTTGCTTAGGTTCCTTGCTTGCCTCTCACCATCAGGTTGTCTCTGGTGTTGGCTTGTCTTGCTGACTTTGAAAGTAGCTTGGCCCTCCTGTAGGCCTGTTTTCTTTCAGCCATATCTGGGAACAGAGAACTCTGCTCATAGGTGTGTAGGTGTTTTTGACAACTGGCTTTCAATTCTTGACACAGACAGAACACTGAAGGGTCCTTCCCTTGACTGCTCCTAAATCCCAGTGCCCAGGGGTCAGAGATGGCATTAGGTGATTTCCTCTTTCATCCGGAATGTGGGCAGAAACTATGTTTCTTTTGGGTTCTCAGGAGTGTCCACAGTTCTGAGGGTCCATCTCTCTCCACCACGGGATTTGGGTTCAGGGACTTGTCAACTTTCTATTGTCTTAAATCTATGTCCAAGCAACATTCTCTGTTGGCTATCCCACAACAAGATTTCATCAAAGTAGTGGTCCTGGGCTGTATCTTGATTGGTCCAGTACATGCCTACCAGTAGAATGCTCCATGTTTGAGCCCTGTCATCATATAAACTAGGTGTAGTGAATATAAGCCTGTATTTCCAGTACTGCATACGTGAAGGCAGATGGATCAGAAATTCAAAGTGATCTTTGACTACATAATAAAAAGTCAGAGGCCAACCTGGGATATACAAGAATTTACTCCCCCCCAAAAAAAACCCCAAAACCAATACCAAATAAGATAGCATTCTGCTTGAAGCAACTATGTCTAGCCACTGTGTCTAAACATCAAGTTCAGGGTTTTTCAGAGTGTCAGAGATGAGTGCCCAAGGTCCTTCCAAGAAGTAGAACAAGTGGCAGATGATAGATGCATGATAGATAGAGGATAGATATAAACAGTAGATAGACATAGAGGATGGTAAAGATAGAAATGATATGCAGGCAGACAGCAGAGGGACCACAGATTTTAGACCTAGATGACAGATGGATGATACATAGAAATCTTGTAGCTACACCTCCAGTTGCAGAAGGCTGGTTATTGTGATAGTTTGTATATGCTTGTCGAAGGGAGTGGCACTATTAGGAAGTATGGCCCTATTGGAGTAGGCATGGCATTGTGGGTATGGGCTTAAGACCCTCATCCTAGTTGCCTGGAAGTTAGTATTCTGCTAGCTGCCTTCAGATGAAGATATAGAACTCTCAGCTCTAATTGTACTATGCCTGCCTGGATGCTGCCATGCTCCTGGTTTGATGATAAGGGACTGAACTTCTGAACCTGTAAGCCAGCCCCAATTAAATGTTGTCCTTTATAAAACTTGCATTGGCCATGGTGTCTGTTCACTGCAGTAGAACCCTAACTAAGACAGTTATGTAGACAGATATAGACTCAGAGCCTGGGGAGGGACTGAAGTCTTTTAAAGAACTGGCCACTCTATTGGAGTGTGCACTGGCTCATTTTTGTGTGTCACAAGCTAGAATCATCAGAGAGAAAGGAGCCTTACTTGAGGAAATGCCTCCATGAGATCAGCTGTAAGGCATTATTCAATCAGTGATCACTGGGAGAGGACCCAGCCTGAGATGGGTGGTGACATTCCTGGGCTGGTCATCCTGGCTTCTGTAAGAAAGCAGGCTGACCAAGCAATGTGAAGCAAGCCAGTAAGCAAGACCCCTCCATGGCCTCTGCATCATCTCCTGTCTCCAGGATCCTGCCCTGTGTGAGTTCCTGTCCTGACTTCCTTCAGTGGTTATCAGCAATGTGGAAGTGTGAGCCAAATAAACTCTTTCTTCCCCGAGTTGCTTTTTGGTTCTGGCATTTCATCAAAATGTGAAAAACCTGAATTAAGACAGGTAGGAACTGTGAGTGTTAAGTTTGATATTCCTGGGACAAGGCAGCAGGATGGAACCTGAGGCAGGAGCTGATGTTGTGACCCCATGCAAGATTCTTCCTTCTCTGATATAATGGTTCATTTGCTTGTCACCTTGATTGGATTAAGTGGTGGCATTTCTTAGGAGGGGGTCTTCTCAGAGGTAATTAGATTTGAGAGCTCTGAACTAATCAGTTGGTCAACCTGTGGTCTGACAGATTGAGAATATGATGGCGTTATGGGGGGTAGTGAATGGTAGAGAGAGGACCTAGTAGAGGGAATCACTTAGGGTGTAAATTTGGAACTACATCTGTCCCTGGACACTTTCTAAATTCCACTTGTAGGTTATGAGCCAAGATATAGCCTTGTCATGAGAAAGAATGTTGAGGAAACTGGCTTGTTCCTGGAACAGGGGCCAATATCCAGGATCCAGGCCTACCCTGAGTACAGGAGCCAGTGTTCATGGAAGTGGCTATTGATGGCTGAAGAGCAAGATCTACTTGCTACAATAGACACTCCTTGCCTGTGTGTCCAAAGCTTGGCAAATATACAGCCATGTGGACAGGAATAGTGTTACTCCTTGGCCCTGGTTATACCCTTATCTCTCAGATTCCTGTCTGTAGCAAGTAACAAGACACTGGCACATACCACCACAGAGCTTCCCATATCTGCATTGTCTTCACAGTGACAGACCGATGTCTCTTAAAATGTGAGCCAAAATAAGTCACTTTTTGTTTCCTGTCATGTATTTGGTTACAGTAGTAAGTTTTAAAGTCCTAAGCTCAGGACACTGATATATGTGTACATTTGGATACCGAGTTGGACACTGGATCAGTCTAGGGTATCAAACACAGTAGGAGGAGGTCCTTGGAGAGGGGCAGTTTGTACACAGATGCACACACAGGGAGGAGACTGTAACAATTAGTCAGTGGATAGTGTATTGCTTCTACAAGACAAGGGATGGCTGAATGCTATGACTGCACAGCTAGGTGGGGCACAGGACTGACTCTTTCTGCAACATGGAGAAATCTAACCTCAGATGCCATATCCCAAATTCTTGGCTTCCACAGTTGGCAGAGAATGGAGTTCTGCTTTTCAAGCAGCCTATGGAAACTGGTATTAGAAGTTGAATGGCGGAAGGCCCTGGTGTAGGGACCGGAACCAGGGAAGATGCAGAGCTGAAGTGGCGTGTACTGCTCCTTGGCCAAGAAAGGCCATTTCAATCGGCTACCTCATGGCCTCAAGGGGCTTCTTCAGTTCCTTTAAGAACGTATTCAGATCAACCAATTGATGCCGATGTAACAGTGATAGGTTCTGGTCCTGGAGGATATGTTGCTGCCATTGAAGCTGCCCAGTTAGGCTTTAAGACAGTCTGCATTGAGAAGAATGAAACACTTAGAGGAACATGCTTGAATGTTGGTTGTATTCCTTCAAAGTCTTTATTAAATAATTCTCGTTATTACCATTTGGCCCATGGAAAAGATTTTGCATCTAGGGGAAGTGAAATACCAGAAGTTCGCTTGAATTTAGAGAAGATGATGGAGCAGAAGCGTTCTGCAGTAAAAGCATTAACAGGGGGGAATTGCCCACTTATTCCAACAAAATAAGGTTGTTCATGTCAATGGATTTGGAAAGATAACTGGCAAGAATCAGGTTATAGCTACAACAGCGGATATCAGCACTCAGGTTATTGGCACCAAAAACATCCTTATAGCTACGGGCTCAGAAGTTACTCCTTTTCTTGGAATCATGATTGATGAAAGCACCATAGTGTCTTTTACAGGAGCTTTATCTTTAAAAAAAGTTCCAGAGAAGTTGGTTTTTATTGGTGCAGGAGTAATCGGTGTGGAATTGGGTTCAGTTTGGCAAAGACTTGGTGCAGATGTGACAGCGGTTGAATTTTTGGGTCATGTGGGTGGAATAGAAATTAGCATGGAGATATCTAAAAATTTTCAACATATTCTTCAAAATCAAGGATTTAAGTTTAAACAATATACAAAAGTTACTGGTTCCACCAAGAAGTCAGATGGAAAGATTGATGTGTCTGTCGAAGCTGCTTCTGGTGGGAAAGCTGAGGTCATTATGTGTGATGTATTCTTGGTTTGCATTGGTCGATGGCCCTTTACTCAGAATTTGGGACTAGAAGAGCTTGGAATTGAACTAGATCCCAAAGGTAGAATTCCAGTCAATACCAGATTTCAAACTAAAATTCCAAATATCTTTGCTATTGGAGATGTGGTTGCTGGTCCAACGTTGGCTCACGAAGCAGAAGATGAAGGCATCATCTGTGTTGAAGGAATGGCAGGCGGTGTTGTCCACATTGATTATAATTGTGTGCCGTCAGTGATCTACACACATCCTGAGGCTGCTTGGGTTGGCAAATCAGAAGAACAGTTGAAAGAAGAGGGTGTCGAGTTCAAAGTTGGAAAATTCCCATTTGCTGCCAACAGCAGAGCTAAAACAAATGCTGACACAGAAGGCATGGTGAAGATTCTTGGATATAAATCAACAGAGAGAGTACTGGGACATATTCTAGGACCAGGTGCTGGAGAAATGGTGACTGAGGCTGCCCTGCATTGGAATACGGAACTTCCTGTGAAGATATAGCTACAGTCTGCCATGCACATCCAACCTTAGAGAAGCAAACTTGGCTGCATCTTTTGGCAAACCAATCAACTTTTAATTAGAGGATTGCTTTTATTAAAATCTGGAAGCTTTTGTCAACATTACATTTTTGAACAGGATTAATCTCCCAGTCCCAAGAATTTGTAGGATGAAATTATGAAACTTCTGGAAGGTATTTAGTAGGGTTCGAACAGAATGGAATAAACTTGTATACCTATGTAGCAAGAATTTTGTTCCAGTGCATTAATGCAAAGAGAAAGCGACATATACTAGCATCCTGGGAAGTTTTTGACCTGTTTTCATACTGTCTATGAGATTCAACATCACTGAACTAGCACTCATAGATTTTACCTCTAATTTTGTGGAGGTGAGTCTGTTGACAAGGAAGGAGTCGGAGAATACATGTGAACAACTTGAGGAGAACTGGCCAGGTTACTTTAAATTTGGTTTTCATATTGGAAACGGGTCAGTGACTAGAACAAGATTCAAATATGTACAAACAACTTACATAAATAAAGGTGATTGTCTCTCATTTTATTTAACTTCCAAATTCCTGGCAGTTTAGAGGTAGAACTACGTGTTTAAACATTAAGGTTATAGGTCTGTAAGTCTAAATGAAGATTCTGTCTACAGAACTATTAAGTGGAGACTTATGATTATACCAGGGAATGAAGATACCAAAATAAACATGTCTTAAATAAAAAAAAGAAGTTGAATGGCATAAAACTACAGAGGAGCCTAGCCCAGGTGCCCTGGAGAGATGAAACACGATGGGTCTCTTGCAGCTCAGCTTTCTTAGCCGTGGAGTGAACAGTTTTTAACCTGACTGTACTTTTCTCAGTCTGCCAGAGAGGTCCAAACGTCCCCAAGAAGCAGAAGGGAGATGCCTGCTTTTACTGTGGGGTCTCAGGGAAGTTGCCTGCCTTGCCAGTATCTCGAGGCTTAAATGTTATCAACTCAAAGCGCTTATTCACCTGTCTTGCATACTTTAGAGCGAGGCTGGTTTGGTCATATTTTGGTCCTGAGATATATAGAGACACGGTTAGCTCTTGAAGGCCTAGGACAGAGACATTCCCTTGTACTCCAGGTTCCACTGCTCCTCATAGTAACTATAACTATGTTCCAAGCATCTGGCTTTAGCTCAGCTTCTCAGCAGGTCTGGACCCAAGCCCAGATTCTCTGCAGCTCACTGTGCAGTAGGTACTGGTTATGAGTCAAATGGCACACTTTATTGCCTGTCATTGTGTGGCTCCCAAAGCAGAAATGCCACTTACAGGAATCAGATGCTTCTCAGTCCCAGGTAGAACGCTTCTCCCACAACAGCAGAAGCTGCAGTTGCATTGCTAGCCAGGTCCACACTGCTGCTGCAACTGCACCAGATTTTGTGGCTAGTCCAGTCCCTGAGTCTCCACCACACTCCTCTGCCAGGGCCTATGTAGCCCTGCATCTTAGGATGTTCCAGCTACAAAACTACGCCTTGGGAATGCAGTGAGAACAGACCACCCTGACACTACTGAGCTCCATCTTTCTTTCCCCAGCCCCCCGATCTGCCTCAGAAAGTCTGTTACCCTGTACCAGCGCAAGTGGAGGCCATTTCCACCAGACTGTCTTCTCTACTGCAAGTTATCAGGCTATAACCCTCACTCAAGCTACAGCATCTGTTCCTCTCATATGGGTGGTTCCTATCTTTTGCTTCCTGACTATCCCTCCCTCATGGCCACCATGGCCTGCAAATTCAGAATGACTCCCAACCATAGATCATCCCCACTTGATTATGGGATAGTTGGAGGGGACTTGAGCTGAGTGGTTTGTGCTTTGGGAATGTTAGCATGTTTTGTGTGTGGTGTGTGTGTGTGTGTGTGTGTGTGTGTGTGTGTGTATGTATGCATGTGTGAGTGTGTGTGTACATGTGTATGTATGCATGTGTGAGTGTGTTTGTGTACATGTGCATGTATATATTTGTGTGTGTGTGTGTGTGTGTGTGTGTGTGTGTGTGTGTGTGTGTGTGTGATTTTTGTATAAGGAGAGTGGGGGCTGGTCCACACAGGAAGAACAGAGCGAGTTGTACAATGTTGAAGGATGTTTTATTATTATTTTAAAAAGATGAACAGGGACCTTAAAGACATGACTGGACTCCAGAAAATTTAAAGAAAAAGCTGGCAAAGCTAAGCTTCAGGTCAGTGAATATCTCTTGGAGTCCCCTAAGCGCCAAGAACTCCCCCCAAGCCCCCCACCCCCCGCTTTCCTTCCAGAGTTTCTCCTTTGACTTTGTTGGGGGACTCTGGCCTGGCATTTGCCTTGATATGAAATGGAGAAACAGTCACGGCGCCTCTCCAATGCCAGCGGTCAGTCAGCCTCAGTGCCCCAGGCCTGGGCTCTCTCCTTGGATGTTTACTCTAATTGGTGTTCTCTGCTGTCAGTGGCCCAATCTGGATGCCGGGCTGCAGGAAAAGCCCACTCCTGCCTGGCTTTCAAAGCATCCTCTCTTTTCCCCCATGTTGCTCCTGGACCACCTTCTGGACTGATCAGGGTGTGTTCATCATGCTCTTCTCCTACAGACTTTTCTGTGTTGCTCAGCCACTGCTCAGGGGCTCCTGCACCTGCTAGGGCCCAACAGAGACTATGAAGCTGAGTATCTCTCTAGATCATCTGGTGAGGTAACAGGGTCTTCAAGCTGTGGAGTCAGCAGTGTCTCCGATGGGATTTTATATCTGGGAATTCATCACATCGCATGGATGGCAGGAAGAGGCATCTTCACAAGGAGCCCCATCTTACAGTCCAAGAAGTGAGAGTTCACTTAGGTGTCAGAGAAAAACATGGCAAGGCACTGGTCGGGTGAAGGCCGTTAGAATCACCTTTGGTAGTCTTTCCCAGAGAGGTCCCTTTGGGGCCTTCTCAGTCTCAGAGATATATGGAAAGTCCTCCTCTCCCAGAGAAGCATGTTTTTTCAGAGGACTGTGTAGACAGGATTGGCTCTAAGGCTCATCTGCTTCTAAATGCATGCAGGTGATGCAACCCCTCCTGGGAGAGTGCCTGGCTGAGAGCTAGACACCATGTAGAAGAAACACAGCAATTTTGGCCTATCCATTGTTCTGGCTGTGGTAGTAGTACTTGGGTCCTGTTGGCTACCGTCTGTGGTAAAGCCTGCTCTCCACATGCTCCTTCCAATGTGGAAGGGATGTTGATAGCAGAGTGAGAGCCATAAGATCAAAGAATGCTGAGATGAGAAGGCAGTATAACCTGTGTGTCTGGTTGTTCAGCAGCATGGGCTTGGTCCTAGAGGGCTAGCAAGCTCTGGCGCCTTCTGTAGAGACAAGCTAGGCACCTTGCCCAATCATGTTTCTGTAGTCAGGGACCATCGTCTGCTTCACCTGCACCACCGAGGAGAAGATCCACTTCACCTGCGAGGTGCAAAAGTGAGATGTTATGTGCCTGACCTCACTCTCCTCCGTCTTGTACACCAAGACAGGGCAGTCCCCAATCTTAGGGTGTCATACATCTAGAGTGAGGATAAAACAGTGAGATCACAGGGCGTGCTGTGAGTGGAGTTTTGGGATGGCTTATAGCTATAGCAAGGGGGACATTGTAGGGACAGCATAGGGATCTGGTGAGGACCAGGTGTAGAGTGGGGATCAGCCACAGGAACAGTGTGCAGCGAGTATTGGAGACAGTGTAAGGATAGGGTGGGTGACAACTTGGGGGAGCATCAAGACAAATTAGAGACAACATGGACAATGTGGTTACAATATAGAACAGAGGGACAAGGAGGGAGTGGCATGAGTACAGCATATGACTTTGTGGAAGATAGCATATGATGATGAGAGAGAGCTTGAGACGGTATGGGACAGGTAGGGACATCATGGGTCACTATGGGGATGGCTTGGGTATAGTGTAGATATTGTGGGGATGGTGGGGGAAATGGGGCTGACCTTGAAGAGTGTGACAGAGGCGCTGTAGCACACACTGAGCAGGAAGAGGCTGATGAAGATGGTGATGGTTGTCCAGAGCCCGTCCAGCTCCCCGTCTTGGGCCTCAGCACAGGTTTCATTCAGTTCCAGCTCTGCACAGAGAGGGCAGTCAGTCCTTGCCCCAACAAAGTGGGGCTAGGGCCATTCCCTGTGTGACAGGAGGCTGTGTGTAGACCCAGGAGAAAGCTGCAGCCTGACTGGTCCAGCAGACCCTCCCTGGGGCCATCTTTCTTTTCTGTTCTCTCTAGATCAGAAACTCCAGCTCCCCAAAGTGCTGCAGTTTTGTCCCTGAGCTCACCAGACACCCTGGACATGATGGTGGTCTGGCCTGTACAGTAGGTCATTCTGTGTGTCCCCACCTTCAGTTCTGAGCCTGGCTAGGGTGAGTCAAGTCTTGAGACCCCTGTAGGTAGAAGCTCTGCATCCTGCCTGATCTACTGCCTGTCTCCTGGTGACTGAATTCAGAGGGCCAGAGTGAGGGTAGAGCCCGTGTTTGGTGATGCCTGGGCTTCCTAGAAGGTCCACATTGGGAAGTGAGCCTGGTTATACAGCTATGGGAGAGTGTTAACTTTAAGGGATGAAAATAGGGAAATAGGGATAGAGGGTCAAACTGGGTTTAGGGGTACTTGTGTGTGTTAGGGGTAAATGGTTAGGTGTCCATGAGAGATCTTTCATCTGCACTGGTCCAAATGTGGACATTTAGATAGTGTTTAAGTATATCCGGACACTAAGATGGACTTGGTGGCTATACAGGTTGCCTAGGTGAGGTATCAATGGGTGAATGTATGCTTGGAGGTACCATGAGGTTTGAGTGATGCTTAGCAGGCTGGTTCTAATAGTTCTATGTGGGTATCTGAGTAGCCACTTCCTTGGGAGCAGCTAGAGTCACAGGTCTCAGTGTCTTGGAGCTTAGGTCTGAACGGATGTCATATGGGAGGTAGTGTCCTTCAGAGAAGTCATCCCTATCCCTATCTCTGGAGGTCTGGCCGAGATGAATGGACTTCATGTATGACTAAGACTCTGTCAGTGTCACAGCTTGCCTATGTAATGCACACAAGACCTCCTTGGTCAAGATAGGTGAGTTGTGGTAGAGGGAAGGACAGACAGACGAAGGTGGGGTTTGTGTTGAGGTGGGAGGCATTCCCTATGCTGATTTTTTTGGGATATTTTCTATAGTTATTTCCAGTCCCATCACAGAACAGTTGCTGGTTGTGGGGAAGAGTATGGAGAGGGCCCCTTGGGCCAAACTTAGTATCCAGAGAGGGAGGATCTCTGGCAAGGCCAGGTACACTTGCATGCTCTGGGTCTGGCAGTGTAAGACCTTGTTCTTTCTTGGAGGGTAACTTACACCTTGAACCCTGGCCAGACCCCACAGCCTGTGGCTGAGGCATATCGTGAACTATATACCATATAAAGAACCAGGCTAATCTCACAGGGTCCCATCTCTGGGTGCTTTATTTATAGGATCAGGGGTTAGGGCTGGTGTCAGTGTCTTGTAAGACCTGGGGTGTGGCTAAGCACTGTGCTCATTTACCAGGAGAGCGGGACAGGTTCTTCTGTGTGTGGTGGTTATGAAGAGCCTCGTGCACCACAGAGCAGGTATAAATGTCTCCTCGCATCCAACTGTCCGTGTCCACACTGAGCTTGCTGTAGAGGAAGTAGGACTCATCTGAGTCCAGCACGGGTAGGGTGTTCTTGTAGTCCTGCTCCAGCTCCCCATTCCTTTCCCACTCCACACTGATGGATGGGGGGTAGAAGCTGGTGACCATGCAGGTGAGGCTAACCTTATTCTTGGACATTTGTTCACGAGGTGGAGGAAAGGTGTATACTTGAGGTGTCCGGGCTTTTCCTGTGGGGTTAGAAGCAGACACAGAGGTCATGGCCGTCCACGCAGGCATTTATTCTTACGCCCATCCCAGCCCCCATGAAGTCAGCCTGAAGTTCCCACCTCTGGGTTTTGAGATGGTTTTCTCGATGGGGCTTGGGAGGTCTTTGTTGTTGACCTTGCATTTGAACTCCTTGCCGCTCATCCAGTCCTGGTGCTGGATATGGAGGGTACTGACCACTCGGAAGGTACCGTTGAGCTGCTCCTCATGGGGTTGTGTCTGAGCTGTGAATACTCGTACGTTGTCCACAAACCAGCTGAACTGGACGTCTGGCTCCTCCTCGCTCACATCCACCACCACACAGGTGACCTTGGGGGTCAGGGTGATCATGAGTGTATCCTTGGGCTTTGGGGGGAAGATGAAGACAGATGGTCTACCCAAGTTGTCATCACCTGGTGGAGAGAGATAGGGTGGGTCAGCAACTGTCCTCCATCATTTGGCTGTTTGGGACGATCATGTCTTGGAACTAAAGGATACTTAAATGACTTACATGAACAGATATCTGTGGGGGGTCTGGGCTTGGGTCTTCTGGGCTCTGCAGAGAAAAGACTGGGCATTAATGGGGCCTGGAAGGGAGAAGGCAATAGTCTGGGGAGGAGAACGATGGCCCTAGTGTTGTCTCAGGCCAAGGTGTTCCTGGATATGACCATTTACAAGTTGAGACCCATGTCCACTTCTGTGTGTCCCTGATGTGAGCTACTGGTAGTCATTCCAGAGGACCACTTTCTGAGTGTGAGGAACACAAAAAGAAGTTTCTAGGAGGTAGACACAAAGGAAGCCCACTGCCCTGATTGGTGTTGTCTCTCTGCCAAGGTCTGTTCAGTTTGGTTGTTCTATACAAGGGGTTGACCCCAGCCTGACCTCCTGATTAAATATTATCTCCCTTGGTCACCCTCTTACCAATTCTCTTGATCAAGTTGCTTTTGGTGGCTGGGTGGGCTACGCTGCAGGTGACGGTCTGGCTGGACCAGGTGCTGGAGGGAACAGTCACCGAGCTGCTGAGGGTGTAGAGCCCAGACTGCAGGACAGCTGGGAAGGTGTGCACACCGCTGGACAGGGCTCCAGAGTTCCATTTTACGGTTACCGGCTCAGGGAAATAGCCTTTGACAAGGCATCCTAGTGTTACCAAGGATCCAGATGTGCCACTGCATCCAGGGACCAAGGGATAGACAGATGGGGCTGTTGTTCTGGCTGCAAGATAGGAAGATGTGTGAGCTTATCAGACAGGGCTGGATCCAGGCACCTGGAGGAGTTCTGTCCTTGGTCCTACAAGGATGCCAGGCTTCTGCAAAGAGCATGCATATCACCTAGACCAAGGCATCACCTTGACGGTTCCAACTGCCTTACCTTAGACCCTCTCCACCCCAGGATCACCAGCTAGGCTTGGCCAGTTGAACTTCTGAGCACGGCTCTATTCCAAATGCATTTTCAGAAAGCTGGTGGATGAGTTCTCCATGTGTTTCCTATGTCCCGCTCTAGAGCCTCTTGCATCTGTGTCTTGAGGCTGTGCACGTCATTCGTGTTTCCCTTCAGTGAGTCTTCATTGCCTTCCCTGGCTCTGCCTGTCCTGCTATGCTGCCTCTTGCTGTCCTGGTGTTCCTTTGCTCCCTCTCCTGTGTCACTGGTGCCAGCTTATGTGTCTGGCATCTGTTTTTAATAGGCCTTGTTTTTAATTTGTGGCCCTGGTCTCAGGTCTTTCACACATTCAGGTCCATGACCTTGGTCATGCAGGCTAAGCCTTCAGAGTTGGGTTTGAGCTAAAGAGAGTGAACAAATCCCACTCCTAGGCTCCTGACTCTTGAGTCTACACTGACTGCACGATGTATGGGACACTTCCTCAGCCTCTGGGTTACTTCAATTCCTAAATCTGGGCTCTGGGCTCTGCTTGACCTTGGTACTCTTTGAATCTTCTTCCTTGACTTCTGAGGTTCAGCAAGCCTGTCATGAACCTTCCCATCATGGGCATCCCTGGTCTGCCCTGTCCTGACTTCTCTGGATGTCTCTGTGCTTCTTGTCCTCTGCAGCGTGTTTTATTAATGGATATCTAATGAGCTCAGCTCTAGTTCCCCTACTGCCTCTTCTCTTATCCTGAACCCCACACTCATCCCTGCCTTCTCCTGTGTCACTGGCGCCAGTGTCTCCAGATCCCAACGAGTCCCCCTTTTCTTTCTAGAAGCTTTGAGCCCCTGAGTTTAGGATATGCTGCCATTCACGAGGAAACTGGTTGTCAGGCTATATTCTCTCCAGCCCAGGTCTCCTTCTCTTAGCTTCAGGATCATCCTTCTTTTAACCATAGCTGCTGGCTCCTACTGCTCATACCCTGATATGCCCCCCGCCCCCGCCCTGTGCATCCAACTCTATACCTAACTTCTGTAAGAGTTTGACCTTCCTACGGTATGTTCCTCTTCATCTCCAGAAACTAAAATGGGCCCCCAGTTGAGAACTGCTGTCTATATTGTTCCTCGGAAATTGTTAGCTGCAGGGACTTTCCCTGCCCTGCTTAGCCAAGGCCCTTCTTGTCCCTCATTATCGATTCTCTCTTGCCTGTGAGTTAGACAGGCCCCGGGCACTTTCCCTTTCTCTTTCTCCATCATTTCCCCCTCCATCTAGTCCTTGCTCACAGTCCTATATCCAAGCCCAGCTCTTACTATTTTCTTGCTAATAGGTATATACAGATACGAGGTGCAGAGCGGCTATAGGAGCGCTGACACAGCAGGGAGGTGAGATGACCAGTTTCCCTAAGCTGTCTCCTGTCCTCTCGCCTCACTGGATTCCCAAGCCCTCAACTGTCACCTCCTGACTCATCTCAGGTCTTCAAAGGCCCTGGGCTGGTTCATGTTTACTCTCCTGCCACAGCACTCCTAGTCGCCCTGGCTAGAACTACTGTGTTCCTGTGCTTGATCTGGTACCCTAGCACTAAAACCTGCCTCAGTACACTGTGGTCATTCACACTGGCTTCCCACACAACCACATGTCCTGGTTCCCTGTAACAACACAGTCCACTTTCCCACACTCCCATCTGCCCCAGAACCTTAGCAAGTGCTTGATCTGCGCCCCGTCCCCACCCCAAACTTCGACGTTTCCCAATCACCTTGTACATACTCAGCCTGGTCCCTCCAATTCCTACCAACCCATTCCCCTGTGGCTGCTCAATCTATCCTACCTGCTTGGTTCCTCTGCTCAAGAATTACCCCCTACCCTGACTCAGAAGCTGTATAACCTGGGACCTGTGATCTGACAGCCCTAGCTCCCCTGTGGCTCATCAGAAAGGTTATTCACATTTCTACCCACCTCAGTTCCCCAGAGGTGCCCAGCCTGGTCCCTACACTCCACCTACCCCAGCTCAGCTGCAGCTACTCTCAGCTTGATATCATATACTTCCACTTACCCCAGCTGCTCCAGAACTACCCAGCCTGGTCCCCACACCCCCACATATCACAGCACTCCCAGAGCTGCCCAGCCTGGACCCCACACCCCCACCTACCCTACCTCCCCAGAGCTGCCCAGCCTGGTCCCCACAGCCACACCTACCCCAGCTCCCCAGAGCTGCCCAGCCTGGTCCCCATAGTCACACCTACCCCAGCTCCCCAGAGCTGCCCAACCTGGTCCCCACACACCCACCTACCCCAGCTCCCCAGAGCTGCCCAGCCTGCTTCCTACACACCCACTTACCCCAGCTCCCCAGAACTGCCCAGCCTGGTCCCCACACACCCACCTACCCCAGCTCCCCAGAGGTGCCCAGCCTGGTCCCCACACACCCACCTACCCCAGCTCCCCAGAGCTGCCCAGCCTGGTCCCCACAGCCCCACCTACCCCAGCTCCCCAGAGCTGCCCTACCTGGTCCCCACATTCCCACCTACCCCAGCTCCCCAGAGCTGCCCAGCCTGCTTCCTACACACCCACTTACCCCAGCTCCCCAAAACTGCCCAGCCTGGTCCCCACACACCCACCTACCCCAGCTCCCCAGAGGTGCCCAGCCTGGTCCCCACACACCCACCTACCCCAGCTCCCCAGAGCTGCCCAGCCTGGTCCCCACAGCCCCACCTACCCCAGCTCCCCAGAGCTGCCCTACCTGGTCCCCACATTCCCACCTACCCCAGCTCCCTAGAGCTTCCCGGCCTGGTCCCCACATTCCCACCTACCCCAGCTCCCCAGAGTTGCCCAGCCTGGTTCCCACACTCCCACCTACCCCAGCTCCCCAGAGCTGCCCAGCCTGGTCTCCATAGTCACACCTACCCCAGCTCCCCAGAGCTGCCCAGCCTGGTCCCCACAGCCTTGCTTAACCCAGCTTCTCACAGCTTCCCAGCTTGGTCCCCATAGCCACACCTAACCCATCTCCCCAGAGCTGCCCAGCCTGGTCCCCACACACCCACCTACCCCAGCTCCCCAGAGCTGCCCAGCCTGGTCCCCACACTCCCACCTACCCAGCTCCCCAGAGCTGCCCAGCTTGGTCCCCACAGCCACACCTAACCCAGCTCCCCAGAGCTGCCCAGCCTGGTCCCCACAGTCACACCTATCCCAGCTCCTCCAGAACTACCCAGCCTGGTCCCCACACCCCCACATATCACAGCACTCCCAGGACTACTTGGCCTGGTCCCCATATCTCACCAACCCCAGCTTCCAAAGAGCTGCCCAGCCTGGTCCCCATACCCCCACCTACCCTACCTCCCCAGAGCTGCCCAGCCTGGTCCCCACACACCCACCTACCCCAGCTCCCCAGAGCTGCCCAGCCTGGTCCCCACAGCCCCACCTACCCCAGCTCCCCAGAGCTGCCCAGCCTGGTCCCCACAGCCACACCTACCCCAGCTCCCCAGAGCTGCCCAGCTTGGTCCCCACAGCCTCACCTACCCCAGCTCCCCAGAACTACCCAGCCTGGTCCCCACAGCCACACCTACCCCAGCTCCCCAGAGCTGCCCAACCTGGTCCCCACACACCCACCTACCCCAGCTCCCCAGAGCTGCCCAGCCTGGTCCCCACAGCCACACCTACCCCAGCTCCCCAGAGCTGCCCAGCCTGGTCCCCATAGCCTCACCTACCCCAGCTCCCCAGAGATGCCCAGCCTGCTCCCCACAGCCACACCTACCCCAGCTCCCCAGAGCTGCCCAGCCTGGTCCCCATAGCCTCACCTACCCCAGCTCCCCAGAGATGCCCAGCCTGCTCCCCACAGCCACACCTACCCCAGCTCCCCAGAGCTGCCCAGCCTAGTTCCCACAGCCACACCTACCCCAGCTCCCCAGAGCTGCCCAACCTGGTCCCCACACACCCACCTACCCCAGCACCCCAGAGCTGCCCAGCCTGGTCCCCACACACCCAGCTACCCCAGCTCCCCAGAACTGCCCAGCCTGGTCCCCACACACCCAGCTACCCCAGCTCCCCAGAACTGCCCAGCCTGGTCCCCACACACCCACCTACCCCAGCTCCCCGGAGCTGCCCAGCCTGGTCCTCACACACCCACCTACCCCAGTTCCCCAGAGCTGCCCAGCCTGGTCTCCATAGTCACACCTACCCCAACTCCCCAGAGCTGCCCAGCCTGGTCCCCACAGCCACACCTACCCCAGCTCCCCAGTGCTGCCTCAGCACTGCTGTTGGTGCTCAGGTTTTCCTGAGCTCCATGACCACCCTCCCTCCCAACTCCCCCTCACCGAATACCTCTGGGATCCCTGGAGGTGTTCAGTCTGGTTGTCCGAGTTCCCACTTACTTCAGTGTCCAGGTAACATCTCATCCTGTTTTCCTAAACTCCTAGGACTGTCCTGAAGCTGTGGAACTGCCACCTGGCTCCCTGTAGATTCTCAGCTTGGTTCCCCATATTGGCACCTGCCCAAATCTCCTTTAGCTCTCATCCTGGTACCACACACTCTCACCTATCCCTGTTATCTTTTAGCCTCTCAGCTTGGTCTCCCACCCACCCAGCTTCCTCAGCCCCACTATGGCTGCTCACTCAGATTCCTTAAGTTCATTCTCCTCTAGTTCTCCCGTAGCTGGTCAGTCTATTTTCCCATATTTCCAGCTACCTCGGCTCCTACATAATGGTTTATTCAGGTCCCCTAAGCTCCCACCTGCCCCAGCTCTCCTGTGGCTGCTCAATCTGGTACCTTAAAATCTTAGGTACCTCAATTCCTCTCTGCTGTTTCATAATTCCCAGAGCTTCTGAGTCTGTCTTTGTCCTCCCAAATGTCCAGCTTTCACAGCTCACCTGTAGCTGACTCACCTGATCCTAGGAGTTTCTTAGACTTCTTCCTGCCAATCTTGGCCTATTTCAGCTCAAGTTTGCCTCTGCTTCTCATCTCTTCCACACTGAGCTTGATTCCCAAACCTTAGAGATACCACTCTTGGCTTTGCCAGCACGCCTAGTGTCCCTCTTGGATGAACTATCAACTCACCTTTGTCAGCCCTAAAGATTTCTGCTGCAGAGCTCTGGCTCCTCTGGACACCTCCTCTCTGCTGATTTAGCTGATCTGGTCCTATAAGCTTCCAGACAGACCAAGTTCATCTCACAGGCCTCCTGATGTAGCCCATCATCTCCTTGAGGCTGACTCTGGTGGTGGTGGGAGTATTAGTAGTAGTTATTGTTGTGTGTGTGTGTTCAGATCCACTGGCCCATGTTCCACCCTGTGGCATTCCTAGACCCCTGTCTGGTCAATGTTCTTCAGGCTGTCTTACCTATACAGCAGATGGAACCCCTCCACAGTCTTGTATCTCAACTCCTTCCCACTCTTCCATGGGTTGTTGGTTGTTCCGTTCTGCTGATATTCACCACTGACCCAGACCTCCCACTGTACTCTCCTTTCTCTGCTGATACAACTCTTGCGTGGGAAATATAAAAGTGACTGCCTCTTTTCTTGCTTTGGCCCATGTCTGCCAGGAGCTTAGCTCTGGGATCCTTCCTCTCAGGAGCTGCAACCAAATTGTCACAAAGGTCTGAATGCCACCCCATACCCATCTCTGCAAGGCTAAGAACAGGATTGAAACTAGGTGTCAGAAGGTACTATCTAAAGTTCCCCTTTTTTAGGGGTTTCTGTGTCAGGGGATAAGGGGAGCCTAGATCAGGTCGAAGCTGCATCACGTGGATGGGTGGGGGTGGATGAGGTAGTACCATTGAGACCCAGGGGAGAAATCAGGAAGCCTGGCCCTTACCTGCTTCTCTGTGTTCATAGCCTCCTTAGGTTCCTGGGCTGGCTGAGTCTGTTCTCTGTCTTTATCATCTCTCTGGATAGGGAGGCTTTTTATTCAGGTTAAAGTCCAAATATGGTGGCAGTGTCTCCCAGTTCTCTCCAGACAGTGCTTCCTTAGGGGAATCCCAACCAATCTGTGGTTTAGGAAAGAGAATGGGGGCTGACAGCAGGTGGATAGAACACAGAGTATGAGCCTGATGGTGACCAGAACGTGTTAAAGACTTCAGCTCACATTCAGGAATAGCATAGCTACAGAAGGAACCTGTGCTAGTGGCCAGGAGGGGCCTTTGGTTATACTTTGAGAAGACCTAGGCAGGGAAGGTCCCTGGGGCTGGCTAATATGGCCTGTCCAGAGGACAGGGAATACACCGAGACAGGGAAAGGAAAGAGAAAAACTGGTACAGCAATGTGGTGTGCACAGGGCAGTGGATTGCATGGGGAGAAGGGAGGGATGATGTCATAGAACCAGACAGGCATGTGTCAGAGGGTGAAGTGCAGGTTAGAAGAGGGGGGCAAGGTCTGCAGGGTTCTGGGACTGAAGGGGATGCACCAGGATCACAAGGGATAGGAATATGGCCATCTTCTTCAAGAATGGTGGTAGACTCTAAATTTGAAGGCTGAGGGTTCCTGGAAAGAGAGAGTTCCTTGGGAGTAGAGACAGCAGCACCAGTGACACAGGAGAAGGCAGGGGTAAGTGTGGGGTTCAGGATAAGAGAAGAGGCAGTAGGGGAACTAGAGCTGAGCTCATTAGATTTCCATTAGAAAAACACGCTGCAGAGGACAAGAAGCACAGAGACATCCAGAGAAATCAGGACAGGGCAGACCAGGGATGCCCATGCTGGGAAGCTTCATGACAGGCTTGCTGAACCTCAGAAGTCAAGGAAGAAGATTCAAAGAGTACCAAGGTCAAGCAGAGCCCAGAGCCCAGATTTAGGAATTGAAGTAGCCCGCAGGCTGAGGAAGTGTCCCATGGGCATCGTGCAGTCAGTGCAGACTCAGAGTCAGGAGCCTAGGAGTGGGATTTGTTCACTCTCTTTAGCTCAAACCCAACTCTGAAGGCTTAGCCTGCATGACCAAGGTCATGGACCTGAGTTTGTGAAGAGCACATGGGAACTGAGAGCAGGCACCACTAATCGGGCCACACACCGGCTAAGTTGCTTTGTGATTGTTGGGATAAGACATCATGTCTAAAGTAACGTATAAAAGAAAGCATTCATTTGGGGTTGATTGTTTCAGAGGGTTAGAGTTCATGACTGTTATGGCACAGTGCATGACAGCAGGTAGGGAGGCAGGAAACTCAAATAGTAGCTGAGAACTTACATCTTGATCCACAAGCCTGAGACACAGAGAACTAACTGGGAATGGTATGGATTTTTGAAACATCAAAACTTATTGCCAGTAACACAGTCCCTCCAAAAGGCCACAGCTCCTAATCCTTTCCAACTGTGGACCAAGTATTCAAACATATGAGTCTAAAAGGATCATTCTTATTTAAACCACCAGATAGGCTCCTGGCCCTCGTGTGTTCCTGGCCATATCAGAGTGCACTATACATTCAGCCCTGTGATAGAAGTCCCTGTAGACTTTTAAATTCTCAGCACAATTTAAAAGTCCAAAATCCAAAGTCTCTTCTGAGACTCAAGGCAATCTCTTTATTGTAAGCCCCATAAAGTACTAAAGAAAATTACATACTTTCATCATACAGTGATACTGACAAATATATTACCATTCCAAAAGTGAGGAATGGGGACATATTGAGGAAATACTCAACCAAAACAAGAGTGAAGCCAAGCGGAGAAAACTCCAAATCCTGTAGCCTTTTATAACTTTATCCAGTGGCCTATCAGTGACTCCACACAGGGAGCCCGTCACACACTTGGCCTCATGAACTCTTCAGCACAGAGGAAGATCCTACAGTCCCTTTACTCATGTATCCTTCATGACTCTAAAGCCATAGCCATATAATTAATAATGCAAAGTTTAGCTGTCCACTTGGTATAGAGCTTGACTCCCTCCTGGAAATTATAACCAAAAATAAGAAATTCCTAGCATGGTCAGGCCTCTCACAGCAATAACACACTCCTTGATACCAATTTCTTTCTTAGTTACTTTTATATTTCTCAATTAGATGCTATGATCAAGTTAACTTATAAAAGAAGACATTTATTTAAGGGTTTACAATTTTAGAGGGTTAGAGGGCATGGTCACCATGATTGGGAGCATGGCAGTAAGCAGGTAGGCATGAAGGTGAAGCCGTAGCTGAAAGCTTACATCTTGATCTACAAACACGAGGTAGAGAGAGCTAACTGAGAATGGCATGGGCTTTTGAATCCTCAAGACCTGCTTCCCGTGACACAGCCCCTCCAACAAGGTCACACCACCTGATCCTTCCCAGACGGTTCTACTGATTGGGAACCAAGGATTCAAACACGCGTCTACAGGGGCCATTCTCATTCAAACTACTCTGGACAGTAACAAGTCAGGGAAGTAAAAAGGGAGATACAGGACTGCAGGAGCCTAGATGGCAGGGAAGGCAAAGTTGACAAAGAGGATGGAAGGTCAAAGGAGGGAACTTCACAAAGACACGGACTAGTTAGGAAACCTTACAGTGGAGTGGGGTCCAGACAACGTAGGTGAGTAATTCAAGTGAGCATCTGCTGCTAACAAGCCCAGTTTCTGAATTTTGCCTGATCTTCGCAAAGGGCCAGGGAGGGCCCTGGGAAGGATTAGGAAGATGTCTTCCAAGGTCTTGGGTCCACCTATGTCTGATAGGGCACTCACATATTCCTCCTATATTGTAGCCAGAACCACAGCCTCATGCTTTCTTTCTGGATCCTGGCTGTGGGGACATTTCTGACTCCATGGTGATCTGGGGATGCCTAGTCAAAGGCTAGTTTCTTGAGCCAATGACCATGTCCTGGAACCCTGGAGCCCTGTCAGGTGGTGTGCCTGAACAAATGTCTATGTCCTAGAACCTCTGTTTCCTGTTCAGTGGTGTATAATCTTCCTACCTGTACTGAAGTCTGGATTCTACTCCCGCAGTGGCTCAATGACTAATCCTGGCAGTGCCAGGGCTAACAAGACCGTCATCTGCAATGTAGTCTACCTGGCCAGCAAGACCAAGTGGACAAGGAAGTTGGTAAGAGGGTAGCTTTGGGATTGAGGGGTTCACTGATCAGACTAGATCAGACTCCTGCCTAGACAAATCAGGTTGGGCAGCCTTTACCAGGGAAGGTAACGTAGTTCAAGTTGATAGGAGCTCCTGTTTGTATGTCTTTTGGAGTCTGTTGATGTACCTTTCATTCAAGGAGTGAACCCTCATGTTGGAGGCTTACATGCCATCTTCTGGTCACCCTACTTGTCAAAGATCATATTGAGAAGCAGCCTGACCTGAACTTACATTAGAGTCAAGCTCTTCCCCTCCGTGGCTTGGTGCCTTCTCTTTTTCAGACCTCATTACTTCCCACTCTTCCTTTTAGAATATCTGGGGGCTCTGAGGCCAAGATCATCAAGTGTCCCATGTGTCCAGATGAATCACTTAGCTTTGCTTCCCAGCTCCAAGATGAGGAAGAGTACCCAGGCTGTAGGGTGTCTCAGGTCCTGAGCCATCTCCACTTTTCATCACCAGCTCCTGAACTCCTAGGGTGAGAAAGTCTATCTTCAACTTTCATCCAAAGTCCAAGGATGTCTCTGACTTCCAAGATCATATATATGGCCCTGAGCCAGGAGGTCCAATTCAACTGGTTCATGAATGATAATCAGGTGCACATGGCTCAACTTGCAGGCCTGCAAGGAGCAATACAACAGAACCTTCCAGGTAATCAGCATTTTTAGCCAACATTGGCTGAAGGGCAAGGAATTCAAATGCAAGGTCAAAAGTGGACCCTTCTCAGTCTCCATTGATAAAAAAAAAAAAACCCCACATGATCATCTCATTAGATGCTGGGAAAGCATTTGACAAAATCCAGTAGATTGAAGTATTTTTTGGGTATATTGCCCATGAGTAGTATAGTTGCATTTTGAGATAGAGTGATTCTCATCTTTCTGAGGAACTGCCATACTGATTCCCATAGTTGCCTTACAAGCTTGTGTTGCCACCAGCAATGAATGAGTGTTCCTCTTTCTCCACAGCATCACTAGTATGAGCTGTCATTGTTTTTGATATTAGACATTCCGACAAATGTAAAAACGAAACCTCAGAGTACTTTTGATTTGCATTTTTTTGATTACTAAAAATGTTGGACATTTCTTTAAATGTTTCTCAGCCATTTGAGTTTCTTCTTTTGAGAATACCGTTTAGATAAGTACCCCTCTTTTAAGTTGGGGTTACTTTTTTTCTTGATGTCCAGCATTTTTCAGTTCTTTATGTATTTTGGTTATTAGTCCTCTATCAGATGTGTGGTTGGTAAAACTCTTTTCCCATTCTGTAGGCTGTTGCTTTGGTCTGAGTGACAGTGTCCTTTGCCATTCAGAAGCTTCTCAGTGTCATGAGGTTCTATTCTTCTTTTTCTTTTTACTTTTTTAATTAGATATATTTTTATTTACATTTTAAATGTTATTTCCTGTACATAAGTCCCTTATACCCTCCCCCTCCCCCATACGGGTGTTCACCCCCATCCACCCCCTTTACCGCCCTCCGACTTTCCCCTGCACTGGGGGTCAAACCTTGGCAGGACCAAAGGCTTCCCCTTCCACTGGAGCCCAACAAGGCCATTCTCTGCTACCTACTCAGTTGGAGCTCTGGGTCAGCCCATGTATAGTCTTTGGGTAGTGGTTTAGTCCCTGGAAACTCTGGTTGGTTGGCATTGTTGTTCTTATGGGGCCACAGCCCATCCAGCTCTTTCAGTCCTTCCTCTGATTCCCCCAAAAGGGGGTCCTGTTCTTAATTCAGTGGTTTGCTGCTAACATTCACTTCTGTATTTGACATGCTTTGGCTGTGTCTCTCAGGAGACATCTATATCTGTTCCCTTTCAGCATGCACTTCTTAGCTTCATCCATCTTATCTAGTTTTGGTGGCTGTACATATATGGACCACATGTGTGTCAGGCTCTGAATGGCCATTCCTTCAGTCTCTGCTCTAAACTTTGCCTCCATATCCCCTCCTATGGATACTTTTCCCCCTTTTAAGAAGGAGTGGGGGCATCTGCATTTTGGTCATTCTTCTTGAGCTTCCTGTGGTCTGTGGATTGCATCTTGGGTAATTCAAACTTTTTGGCTAATATCCACTTATCGATGAGTGCATACCAGGTGTGTTTTTCTGTGATTGGGTTACCTCACTCAGGATATTTTCTAGTTCATTCCATTTCCCTTTGAATTTCATGAAGTCATTGTTTTGATAGCTGCTCAGTACACCATTGTGTAAAAGTACCATATTTTTTTGCATCTATTTCTCTCTTGAAGGGCATCTGAGTTCTTTAGAGCTTCTGGCTATTATAAATAAGGCTGCTATGAACATAGTGGAGCATATGCCTTTGTTGTATGTTGGAGGATCTTTTGGGTATATGCCCAGGAGAGGTATAGCTGGGTCCTCAGGTAGTGCAATGTCCAATTTTCTGAGGAACCTCCAGACTGATTTCCAGAGAGGTTGTACCAGCTTGCAATCCCACCAACAATGGAGGTGTGTTCCTCTTTCTCTACTTCCTCCCTGGCATTTGCTGTCACCTGAGTTTTTGATCTTAGCCATTCTCAGTGGTGTTAGGTGAAATCTCAGGGTTGTTTTGATTTGCATTTCCCTGATGACAAAAGATGTTGAACATTTCTTTAGGTCCTTCTCAGCCATTTGATATTCCTCAGCTGAGAGGTTTTTTTTTTTTTAGCTCTGTATCCCATTTTTAAAATAGGATTATTTGTCCCCCTGCAGTCTAACCTCTTGAGTCCTTTGTATATTTTGGATATTAGCCCTCTATCAGATGTAGGATTGGTAAATATCTTTTCCTAATCTGTTGGTTGCCGTTTTGTCTTAATGACAGTGTCCTTTGTCTTACAGAAGGTTTGCAGTTTTATGAGGCCCCATTTGTCTATTCTTGATCTTAGAACATAAGCCATTGGTGTTCTGTTCAGGAAAATTTCCCCAGTTCCCATGTGTTTGAGACTCTTTTCCATTTTTTTTTGTATTAGTTTGAGTGTATCTGGTTTGATGTGGAGGTCCTTTATCCACTTGGACTTAAGGTTCGTTCAGGGAAATAAGAATGGATTGATTTACATTCTTCTACGTCCTGACCTCCAGTTGAACGAACTCCATTTGTTGAAAATGCTATCCTTCCACTGGATGGTTTTAGCTCCTTTGTCAAAGATCAAGTGACCATAGGTGTGTGGGTTCATTTCTGGGTCTTCAATTCTATTCCACTGGTCTATCTGTCTGTCTCTGTACCAATACCATGCAGTTTTTTATGACTATTGCTCTGTAATACTGCTTGAGGTCACAGATGGTGATTCCCCCAGAAGTTCTTTTATTGTTGAGTATAGTTTTCGCTATCCTGGGTTTTTTGTAATTCCAAATGAATTTGCAAATAGCTCTTTCTATCTCTATAAAGAATTGAATAGGAATTTTGATCAGGATTGCATTGAATCTGTAGATTGCTTGAATTGCATTGAATCTGTAGATGGCCATCTTTACTATATTAATCCTGCCAATCCATAAGCATGGGAGATCTTTCTTTCTTCTGAGATCTTCTTCAATTTCTTTCTTCAGAGACTTGAAATTCTTGTCATATAGATCTTTCACTTGCTTGGTTACAGTCACACCAAAACATTTTATATTATTTGGGACTATTGTGAAGGGTGTCATTTCCCTAATTTCTTTCTCAGCTTGTTTATCCTTTGAGTAGAGGAAGGCTATTGATTTATTTGAGTTAATTTTATTCCCTGACACTTTGCTGAAGTTGTTTATCAGGCTTAGTAGTTCTCTGGTGTAACTTTTGGGGTCACTTAAGTATACTATCCTATCATCTGCGAATAGTGATATTTTGACTTCTTTCCTTCCAATTTGTATTCCTTTGACCTTCTGTTGTCTGCTTGCTCTTCCTAGGATTTCGTGTACTATATTGAATAAGTAGGGAGAGAATGGGCAGCCTTGTGTAGTCCCTGATTTTAGTGGGATTGCTTCAAGTTTCTCTCCATTTAGTTTGATGTTGGTTACTGGTTTGCTGTACATTGCTTTTACCATGTTTATATATGGGCCTTCAATTCCTGTTCTTTCCAGGACTTTTTATCTGGAAGGGGTGTTGAATTTTGTCAAATGCTTTCTCAGCATCTAATGAAATGATCATGTGGTTTTTATCTTTGTTTGTTTATATAGTGTATTACATTGATGGATTTTCATATATTAAACCATCCCTGCATCCCTGAGATGAAGCCTATTTGATCATGATGGATCATTATTTTGATGTGTTCTTGGATGCGGTTTGCAAGAATTTTATTGAGTATTTTTGTGTCAGCTTTCATAAGGGAAATTGGTTTGAAGTTCATTTCTTTGTTGGGTCTTTGTGTGGTTTTGGTATGAGAGTAATTGTGGCTTCATAGAAGGAATTTGGTAGTGCTCTATCTGTTTCACTTTTGTGGAATAGTTTGGACAGTATTAGTATGAGGTCTTCTATGAAGGTCTGATGGAATTGTGCACTAAACCCATCAGGTCCTGGGCTCTTTTTGGTTGGGAGACTTTAAGTAATTGCTTCTATTTCTTTAGGAGTTATGGAATTGTTTAACGGTTTATTTGTTCCTGATTTAACTTTGGTACCTGTTATCTGTCTAGAAAATTGTCCATTTCCTCCAGATTTTCAAGTTTTGTTGAATATAGGCTTTTGTACTAGGATCTGATGTTGTTTTGAATTTCCTCAGATTCTGTTGTTATGTCTCTCTTTTCATTTCTGATTTTGATAATTTAGATACACTCTCTGTGTCCTCCGGTTAGTCTGGCTAACGGTTTATCTATCTTGTTGTTTTTCTCAAAGAACCAGCTCCTGGGTTTGTTGATTCTTTGTATAGTCCTTTTTGTTTCTACATGGTTGATATCAGCCCTGGTTTGATCATTTCCTGCCTTCTACTCCTCTTGCGTTTTTTTTTTATTTGCTTTTGTTTTAGAGCTTTTAGGTGTTCTGTCAAGCTGCTGACATATGCTCTCTCCTTTTTTATTTTGAAGGCACTCAGAGCTATGAGTTTTCCTCTTAATACCACTTTCATTTTGTCCATAAGTTTGGGTATGTTGTATCTTCATTTTCATTAAATTCTAAGAAGTCTTTAATTTTTTCTTTCTCTTCCTTTACCAAGTTGTCATTGAGTAGAGTGTTATTCAACTTCCATGTATATGTGGGCATTCTGTAATTATTGTTGTTATTGAAGACCACCCTTAGTCCATGGTGATCTGATAGGATTCATGGAATTATTTCTCTCTCCCTTTGTATGTTGAGGCCTCTTTTGTGACTGATTATATGGCCAATTTTGGAGAAGATACATGAGGTGCTGAGAAAAAGGTATATCCTTTTGTTTCAGGATGGAATGTCCTATAAATATCTGTTAAATCCATCTGGTTCATAATTTCTGTTAGTTTCTCTATGTCTCTGTTTAATTTCTGTTTCTATGATATCTCTATTGATGAGAGTGGAGTATTAAAGTCTCCTAATATTATTGTGTGAGATACAATGTGTGATTTGATCTTTAGTATGGTTTCTTTTATGAATGTAGGTGCCCTTTTATTTGGAGCATAGAGCATAGATATTTAGGATTGAGAGTTCATCCTGGTGGCCATTTACTTTGATGAAAATGAAGTGTCTTTCCTTATCTTTTTTGATGACTTTTGGTTGAACGTCAATATTATTTGATATTAGAATAGCAGCTCCAGCTTGTTTCTTCAGACCATTTGCTTGGAAGGTTGTTTTCCAGCCTTTGTCTCTCAATGTCTGTCTTTGTCTCTGAGGTGTGTTTCCTGTACGCCTGGGTCCTCTTTATGTATCCATTCTGTTAGTCTATGTCTTTTTATTGGGGAATTGATACCGTTGGTGTTGAGAGATATTCAGTAAGAGTGATTGTCGCTTCCTGTTATTTTCATTGTTTCAGGTGGAATTATATTTGTGTGTCTCTCTTTTGCTTTCATTTCAAGGAGATCACAGTCTTCCTTTTTGTATGGCATAGTTTCTCTCCTTGTGTTGGAGTTTTCCATCTATTGTTCTTTGTATTGCTGGATTTCTAGAAAGATATTGTGTAAAGTTGGTTTTGTCATGGACTATCTTGGTTTCTCCAAGAATGTTAATTGAGAGTTTTGCTAATTGTTAATTGAGAGATATTGTAGCCTGGGGTAGCATTTGTGTTCTCTTAGGGTCTGTATGACATCTGTCCAGGATCTTCTGGCTTTCACAGTCTCTGGTGAGAAATCTGGTGTAATTTTTATTGGTCTGCCTTTATATGTCACTTGACCTTTTCCCCTTACTGCTTTTAAGATTCTTTCTTTGATTTGTGCATTTGGTGTTTTAATTATTATGTGACAGGAGTTATTTCTCTTCTGGTCCAATTCATTTGGAGTTCTGTAGGCTTCTTATATCTTTATGGGCATCTCTTTCTTTAGGTTAGGGAAGTTTTCTTCTATAATTCTGTTGAATATATTTACTGGCCCTTTAATTTGGGAGTTTTCACTTCCTTCTATACCTATTATCCTTAGGTTTGATCTCATTGTGTCCCGGATTTCCTGTTTATTTTGGGCTAGGAGCTTTTTTGTTTTACATTATTTTTGATGGTTGTGTAGATGTTTTCTATGGTATGTTCTGAATCTGAGATTCTTTCTTCTATTTCTTGTAATCTGTTGGTAATGCTTGAATCTATGACTCCTGGTCTCTTCCTTAGGGTTTCTCTCTACAGGGTTGTCTCCCTTTGTGCTTTCTTTCTTTTTTTTTTCACACTTTCCCCCATATTTATTAACTTGAGTATTTCTTATTTACATTTCGATTGTTATTCCCCTAACCCCTCTCTCTCCCCTTCTACATGGGTGTTCCCCTCCCCATCCTCCCCCCATTACCGCCCTCCCCCCAACAATCATGTTCACTGGGGGTTCAGTCTTAGCAGGACCCAGGGCTTCCCCTTCCACTGGTGCTCTTACTAGGCCATTCATTGCTACCTATGAGGTTTGAGCCCAGGGTCAGTCCATGTATAGTCTTTAGGTAGTGGCTTAGTCCCTGGAAGCTCTAGTTGCTTGGCATTGTTGTTCATAAGGGGTCTTGAGCCCCTTCAAGCTCTTCCAGTTCTTTCTCTGATTCCTTCAACGGGGGTCGGTCTCGTTCTCAGTTCAGTGGTTTGCTGCTGGCATTTGCCTATGTATTTGCTGTATTCTGACTGTGTCTCTCAGGAGAGATCTATATCTGGCTCCTGTCGGCCTGCACTTCTTTGCTTCATTCAACTTGTCTAATTGGGTGGCTGTATATGTATGGGCTACATGTAGGGCAGGCTCTGAATGGGTGTTCCTTCTGTGTCTGTTTTAATCTTTGCCTCCCTATTCCCTGCCAAGGGTATTCTTGTTCCCCTTTTAAAGAAGGAGTGAAGCATTCGCATTTTGATCATCCATCTTGAGTTTCATGTGTTCTGTGCATCTAGGGCAATTCAAGCATTTGGGCTAATAGCCACTTATCAATGAGTGCATACCATGTGTGTTTTTCTGTGATTGGGTTACCTCACTCAGGATGATATTTTCCAGTTCCAACCATTTGCCTATGAATTTCATAAAGTCATTGTTTTATTTTATTTTATTTTATTTTATTTTATTTTATTTTATTTTATTTATTATCTTGAGTATTTCTTATATACATTTCAAGTGTTATTCCCTTTCCCGGTTTCCGGACAGACATCACCCTCCCCCCTCCCCTTCCTTGTGGGTGTTCCCCTCCCAAACCTCCCCCCATTGCCACCCTCCCCGCATAGTCTAGTTCACTGGGGGTTCAGTCTTAGCAGGACCCAGGGCTTCCCCTTCCACTGGTGCTCTTACTAGGATATTCATTGCTACCTATGGGGACAGAGTCCAGGGTCAGTCCATGTATAGTCTTTAGGTAGTGGCTTAGTCCCTGGAAGCTCTGGTTGCTTGACATTGTTGTACTTTTGGGGTCTCGAGCACCTTCAAGCTCTTCCAGTTCTTTCTCTGATTCCTTCAACAGGGGACCTATTCTCAGTTCAGTGGTTTGCTGCTGGCATTCGCCTCTGTATTTGCTCTATTCTGGCTGTGTCTCTCAGGAGCGATCTACATCCGGCTCCTGTCGGTCTGCACTTCTTTGCTTCATCCATCTTGTCTAATTGGGTGGCTGTATATGTATGGGCCACCTGTGGGGCAGGCTCTGAATGGGTGTTCCTTCAGTCTCTGTTTTAATCTTTGCCTCTCCCTTCCCTGCCAAGGGTATTCTTTTTCCTCATTTAAAGAAGGAGTGAAGCATTCACATTTTGATCATCCGTCTTGAGTTTCCTTTGTTCTAGGGATCTAGGGTAATTCAAGCATTTGGGCTAATAGCCACTTATCAATGAGTGCATACCATGTATGTCTTTCTGTGAGTGGGTTAGCTCACTCAGGATGATATTTTCCAGTTCCAACCATTTGCCTACGAATTTCATAAACTCGTTGTTTTTGATAGCTGAGTAATATTCCATTAACCACACAAAGACCCAACAAAGAAAGAGAACTTCAGACCAATTTCCCTTATGAATATCGACGCAAAATACTCAATAAAATTCTGGCAAACCGAATTCAAGAGCACATCAAAATAATCATCCACCATGATCAAGTAGGCTTCATCCCAGGCATGCAGGGATGGTTTAATATAAGGAAAACCATCAACGTGATCCATCATATAAACAAACTGAAAGAACAGAACCACATGATCATTTCATTAAAGTCATTGTTTTGATAGCTGAGTAATATTCCATTGTGTAGATGTACCACATTTTCTGTATCCATTCCTCTGTTGAAGGGCATCTGGGTTCTTTCCAGCTTCTGGCTATTATAAATAAGGCTGCTATGAACATAGTGGAGCACGTGTCTTTTTTATATGTTGGGGCATCTTTTGGGTATATGCCCAGGAGAGGTATAGCTGGATCCTCAGGCAGTTCAATGCCCAATTTTCTGATGAACCTCCATACTAATTTCCAGAATGGTTGTACCAATCTGCAATCCCACCAACAATTTAGGAGTGTTCCTCTTTCTCCACATCCTCGCCAGCATTTGCTGTCACCTGAGTTTTTGATCTTAGCCAGTCTCACTGGTATGAGGTGAAATCTCAGGGTTGTTTTGATTTGCATTTCCCTTATGACTAAAGATGTTGAACATTTCTTTAGGTGTTTCTCAGCCATTAGGCATTCCTCAGCTGTGAATTCTTTGTTTAGCTCTGAACCCCATTTATTAATAGGGTTATTTGTCTCCCTGCGGTCTAACGTCTTGAGTTCTTTGTATATTTTGGACATAAGCTCTCTATCAGTTGTAGGATTGGTAAAGATCTTTTCCCAATCTGTTGGTTGCCGTTTTGTCCTAACCACAATGTCCTTTGCCTTATAGAAGCTTTTCAGTTTTATGAGATCTCATTTGTCGATTCTTGATCTTAGAGCATAAGCCATTGGTGTTTTGTTCAGGAAATTTTCTCCAGTGCCCATGTGTTCCAGATGCTTCCCTAGTTTTTCTTCTATTAGTTTGAGTGTATCGGGTTTGATGTGGAGGTCCTTGATCCACTTGAATTTAAGCTTTTTACAGGGTGATAAGCATGGATCAATCTGCATTCTTCTATATGTTGACCTCCAGTTGAACCAGCACCATTTGCTGAAAATGCTGTCTTTTTTCCATTGGATGGTTTTGGCTCCTTTGTCAAAAATCAAGTGATCATAGGTGTGTGGGTTCATTTCTGAGTCTTCAATTCTGTTCCATTGGTCTATCTGTCTGTCTCTGTACCAATACCATGCAGTTTTTATCACTATTGCTCTGTAATACTGCTTGAGTTCAGGGATAGTGATTCCCCCAGAAGTTCTTTTATTGTTGAGGATAGTTTTAGCTATCCTGGGTTTTTTGTTATTCCAGATGAATTTGCAAATTGTTCAGTCTATCTCTCTGAGGAGTTGGATTGGTATTTTGATGGGGATTGCATTGAATCTGTAGATCGCTTTTGGTAAAATCACCATTTTTACTATATTAATCCTGCCAATCCACGAGCATTGGTGATCTTTCCATCTTATGAGATCTTATTCAACTTCTTTCTTTAGAGGTTTGAAGTTCTTTTCATACAGATCTTTCACTTGCTTGGTTAAAGTCAAAACAGGGATTTTATATTATTTGGGTCTATTATGAAGGGTGTCGTTTCCCTAATTTCTTTCTCGTCTTGTTTCTCTTTTGTGTAGAGGAAGGCTACTGATTTATTTGAGTTAATTTTATACCCAGTCACTTTGCTGAAGTTGTTTATCAGGTTTAGTAGTTCTCTGGTGGAACTTTTGGGATCACTTAAATATACTATCATATCATCTGCAAATAGTGATATTTTGACTTCTTCTTTTCCAATCTGTATCCCCTTGATCTCCTTTTGTTGTCTGATTGCTTTGGCTATATATATTCAAGAAGTATATTGAATAAGTAAGGAGAGAGTGCGTAGCCTTGTCTAGTCCCTGATTTTAGTGGGATTGCTTCAAGTTTCTCTCCATTTAGTTTAATGTTAGCAACTGGTTTGCTGTATATGGCTTTTACTATGTTTAGGTATGGGCCTTGAATTCCTATTCTTTCCAGGACTTTTATCATGAAGGGGTGTTGAATTTTGTCAAATGCTTTCTCAGCATCTAATGAAATGATCATGTGGTTTTGTTCTTTCAGTTTGTTTATATAATGGATCACGTTGATGGTTTTCCGTATATTAAACCATGCCTGCATGCCTGGGATGAAGCCTACTTGATCATGGTGGATGATTGTTTTGATGTGCTCTTGGATTCCGTTTGCCAGAATTTTATTGAGTATTTTTGCGTCGATATTCATAAGGGAAATTGGTCTGAAGTTCTCTTTCTTTCTTTTTTTTTTTTTTTCCGAGCTGGGGACCTGAAGTTCTCTTTCTTTGTTGGGTCTTTGTGTGGTTTAGGTATGAGAGTAATTGTGGCTTCATAGAAGGAATTTGGTAGTGCTCCATCTGTTTCAATTTTGTGGAATAGTTTGGATAGTATTGGTATGAGGTCTTCTATGAAGGTCTGATAGAATTCTACACTAAACCCGTCTGGACCTGGGCTCTTTTTGGTTGGAAGACCTTTAATGATTGCCTCTATTTCATTAGGAGTTATGGTGTTGTATGAATGGTTTACTTGTTCCTGACTTAACTTTGGTAACTGGTATCTGTCTAGGAAATTGTCCATTTCCTCCAGATGTTCAAGTTTTGTTGAATATAGGCTTTTGTAGTAGGATCTGATGATTTTTTGAATTTCCTCTGATTCTGTAGTTATGTCTCCCTTTTCATTTCTGATTTTGTTAATTTGGACACACTCTCTGTGTCCTTTCGTTAGCCTGGCTAAGGGTTTATCTATCTTGTTGCTTTTCTCAAAGAACCAGCTTTTGCTTCTGTTGATTCTTTGTATGGTCCTTTTTGTTTCTACTTTGTTGATTTCAGCTCTGATTTTTATTATTTCCTGCCTTCTACTCCTCCTGGTTGTATTTGCTTCTTTTTGTTCTTGAGCTTTTAGGTGTCCTGTGAAGCTGCCGATATATGCTCTCTCCTGCTTCTTTCTGCAGGCACTTAGAGCTATGGGTTTTCCTCTTATCACAGCTTTCATTGTGTCCCATAAGTTTGGATATGTTGTACCTTCATTTTCATTAAATTCTAAGAAGTCTTCGATTGCTGTCTTTATTTCTTCCTTGACCAGGTTATCATTGAGTAGAGCATTGTTCAACTTCCATGTATATGTGGGCATTCTTCCCTTATTGTTATTGAAAACCAGCTTTAGGCTGTGGTGGTCTGATATAACTCATGGGATTATTTCTATCCTTCTATATCTGTTGAGGCCTGTTTTATGACCAATTATATGGTCAATTTTGGAGAAAGTACCATGAGGTGGTGAGAAGAGGTATTTCCTTTTGTTTTAGGATAGAATGTTGTATAAATATCTGTTAAGTCCATTTGGTTCATGATTTCTCTTAGTCTGTCTATGTGTCTGTTTAATTTCTGTTTCCATGATCTTTCCATTGATGAGAGTGGGGTGTTGAAATCTCCTACTATTATTGTGTGAGGTGCAATATGTGCTTTGAGCTTTCGTAAGGTTTCTTTTATGTATGTAGGTGCCCTTGTATTTGGAGCATAGCTATTTATGATTGAGAGTTCATCTTGGTGGATTTTTCCTTTGTTGACTATGAAGTGTCCTTCCTTATCTTTTTTGATGACCATTGGTTAAAATCGGTTTTATTCGATATTAGAATGGCTACTCCAGCTTGCTTCTACAGACCATCTCTTTGGAAAGTTGTTTTCCAGCCTTTTACTCTGAGGTAGTGTCTGTGGTACATCTACACAATGGAATACTAGTCTCCTATCAAAAACAATGACTTTATGAAATTCATAGACAAATGGATGGAACTGGAAAATATCATCCTGAGTGAGGTAACCCAATCACAGAAAAACACACATGGTATGCACTCATTGATAAGTGGATATTAGCCCAAATCCTCGAATAACCGTAGATCCACAGAACACATGAAACTCAAGAACGATGACCAAAATGCAAATGCCTCACTCTTTCTTTAATAGGGGAACCAGAATATCCTTAGGAGCAAATAGGGAGGCAAAGTTTAGAATTGAGGTAGAAGCAACCCCCATTCAGAACCTGCCCCACATGTGGTCCATACATATACAAACACCAAACTAGATAAGATGGATCAAGCAATGAAGTGCAGGCTGACAGGAACCGGATGTAGATCTCTCCTGAGAGACACAGCCAGAATACAACAAATGCATAGGCGAATGCCGTCATTAAACCACTGAACTGAGAATGGGACCCCTTTGAAGGAATCATAGAAAGGACCGAAAGAGCTTGAAGGGTCTTGAGACCTCATATGAACAACAATGCCAACCAACCAGAGCTTCTAGGGACTAAGCCACTACCCAAAGACTATACACGGACTGACCTTGTGCTCCCACTGCATAGGTTGCAAAGAATAGCCTAGCATGGGCACCAGTGGAAGGGGAAGCCTTTGGTCCTGCCAAGACTGAACCCCAATTCAATGTGATTGTTGGGGGGAGGACAGCAATGGGGGGAGGATGGGGAGGGGAACACTCATAGAGAAGGGGTGGGGGAGGAGTTAGGGGGATTTTGGTCCGGAAACCGGGAAAGGGAATAACAATTGAAATGTAAATAAGAAATACCCAAGTATTTTCCGAAAGAAAAAGAAAAGAATTTGGAAACCACCCAGATGCTCTTCAACAGTAGAATGGATACAGATAATATGGTACATCTACACAATGGAGTACTATTCACCTATCAAAAACAATGACTTCATGAAATTCATAGCCAAATGGGACTAGAAAATATCATCCTGAGTGAGGTAACCCAATCACAGAAAAACACACATGGTATTCACTCACTGATAAGTGGATATTAGCCCAAAAGTTCCAATTACTCAAGATAACAATCCACAGACCAATGAAGCTCAAGATGAAGGACAACCAAAGTGTGAATGCTTCAGTCATTATTAGGAGGGGAACCTAAAACATTCATAAGAATGTCTATGGAGTCAAAGTTTGGGTTAATGAGTGAAGGAATGGCCATTCAGAGCCTGCCCCACCTGGGTATACAGCCCATTTATATACAGCCAGCAAAACTAGATAAGAGTGATGAAGCTAAGAAGTGCATGCTGACAGGAGCCTCATACAGCAGTCTCCTGAGAAGTACAGCCAGAACATGTCAAATACATCGGTGACAACTAGCAGCAAAGCATTGAAATGAGAACAGGATCCTTGTTGGAGTTATTAGAGAAAGGATTGAAAGAGCTGAAGGGGCTTGCAACCCCATAAGAATAACAATGCCAACTAACCAGAGCTCCCAGGGACTCAACCACTATCAAAAGACTATACATGGACAGACCCATGGCTCCAGCTACATGTGTAGCAGAGGATGGCCTTGTTGGGCACCAATGTGAAGAAAAGCCCTTGTTCCTGCCAAGGCTGGACTTTTCAGTGTAGGGTAATGTCAGGGTAGGTAGGCGGGAAGGGGGCTTCGTTCCCCTTGTAGAAGAAGGGGGAGGTGGATGGGATAGGGGATTTATGGATGGGAAAGCAGGAAAGGGGATAACATTTGAAATGTAAATAAAAATATCCAATTAAAAATAGTAAATGATGAAGAAAGTGTCAGAAATAGAATATGTTATTAAACTCCCATCACCATTGAACATTAAACATCTCCTACCAGGAGTGATTTCCTTCCTTCACAAATTGCAGGAAGCTCCAACTATATGTGTAGCAGAGGAAGGTCTTGTTGGGCACCAATGGAAGAAGAAGCCCTTGGTTCTGCCAAAGTTGGAACCCCCAATATAGTGGAATGTTGGAAAGGCTGAAAGGGGGGGTTGTTGGGGAGAGGAACATCCTTGTAGACAAAGGGGAGGAGGATGGGATAGGGTGCTTATGTCTGGGAAATCAGGAAAGGGAATAACATTTGAAATCTAAATAAAAAAATTCAATTAAAAGAAAACAAAACAAAAAAACAAGGACTTCATGAATTTTTTTCAGGCAAATGAATGGGACTAGAAAATATCATCCTGAGTTAGGTAACCCAGCCCCAGAAGGGCATGCATGATGTGTACTTGCCTACAATTGTATATTAGCCATAAAATACAGGACAACCATGCTGCATTCAACAGACCCAAAGATGTCAAATAACGGGGAGGTCCCAAGGGAGGATATTCAAATCTCATGCAGAATGGGAAGTAAAAGTTATCTGAGGTGAATGGAGGGAGTGAACTGTATAGGAGAGAGGATGGGCCAGGGAACAGGCAGGGGTTAGATCATGTGTCGAGAGAACTGGGGAGAGAGAAGGGAATTAAGTTGTTTGCAGGGGAGCGGCATCTCTAGGGTGTTCCAGAGATCTGGGGATGGGGAGGCTTTAGGGAATCTATGGGGTTGAATCTAGCTTAGACTCCTAGCAATGGCACATATGGAGCCTGAAATGGTCATCTCTGTACACTGGGAGGACTCCCAGTGGAGGGATTTAGAGAGTATCCCACCCACAAAGCCTCCACCCAAAACTTGTCCTGCCTATAAGATGTGGAAGGACAAAGATGGAGCAGAGACTGAGGGAATGGTCAACCAATGACTCGCCCAAATTGAGATCCATCCTATGGGCTAGAACCAATCCCTGACACTGTTACGATATCCTGTAGATTTGCAGAAAGGAACATAGCATAACTGTCCTCTGAGAGGCTCCACCTAGTAACTGACTTGAACTGATTCAGAGATTTCCAGTCAAACATTTGACTGAATTTTGGGGAGTCTTGTGGAAGAGTTGGGGGAAGGATTCGGGGAGTGGATAGAAACTCCATAAGGGGACCAACAGAGTCAACTAACTTGAAACCTGGGGAGCTTTCAGAGATGAAACCACCAACCAAAGAGCATACAAGGGCTGGACCTAGACCACTCCTCATTTGTAACAGGTGTGCAATTTGTTCTTCATGTAGGTCACTGTCCCAGACTCTGTTGCCTTTCTGTGGATCCTGTTCCTGTACTTGGACTGCCTTGTCTGGCCTCAGTGGTATAGAATGCAGCTAGTCCTTCAATGACTTGATGTGCCATGGTGAGTTGGTACCCAGGAGTCCTCCCTCTTCTCAGGGTAAATAGGGAGGAGTGTTAGGAGGAAGGACGTTTTGTGTGAGGAGGACTAGGAGGAGGCGGAGGAGGGGCGCTGTGTTCAATATGTAAACTGAATAACTTTCATCTGTGGTTAAATATGTCTCTTACTTTATTAAATCATGTTTTGGTGTTCTCAGAAAGTGCTTATTCGTCCAGAAACAATAAACATATTTCCTAAAATTCCTGCTAGTCTTGTTGATTCTCCAAGACTTAATTTACTTTTTGTAGTTATGGTAAGGACAGAAACTAATTTCACTGGAGCTTTTTCATCCTCCATTCTACTTGAATTGTACACTCCAGAATAAATTCAGCCAGGGCATTAGTAGGGTGGCCCAGCTGTGGTCTGCAAAGCCACATTTGGGGACTTGCAGGTCTGTATATACTTTTTACTGCACACTGAAGTGTATCTTTGGCTAGGCACTAGACTCTCAGTCCTCAAGCTGAGAGGGGTCAGCTGAGTCCCAGACTGGTGGCAGGTGAAGGCTTTGGTTTCAGTGTGGGTAGGAGTGTGTCCTGTTTGTTATCAGAGCTGGAAACAGATGCTTCTGCTGAGAAGCGCCTGTGAGGAGGTTGTTGGTGGGAATGAGCTGTGAACTCCCGCCTGAGTGATAGGACTGATTTATAGCTTGTGGCTTTGTCTGTAGGAATGGTATCAACCTACGGGTTGACAGTAGTCCAGGGGCCACAAGTGTGTCACGTGGCTCCACTGGGTAGATTTCTGTAGTGTAGTGGTCTAGGATAATCTGATATTCCCCAAACAAGTGGAGGAGAGGCACGGGAGGCATGGGAAACATGAGAGGCGTGTCCTGGGTGCAGGTTATGAGCTCTCATGGCAGGGCTGGTTACATGCTGTGTGAGTTTTGGCTCGTTATGCTTGACAATGATCATGAACATCAAGGTGTAGTTTTCAGAATGAATTTTAGATTTAGAAAAGCTGCAATAAACCAAACAATTCAGACTCCTAGGAGAGGTACAGGGTTTGGGCCTTGGATTTTGGCATCCCATATTTTCTCCAACACTCAGTGGATTATTGATCAGCTCCACTGCAAACACAAAGCCAGAAAAAAACCCTCGGAGCCATTACTTGGTGACAATGGGAGTGGTGACGGTTATTGTTCTAGATGGCTTTTTCTAGAAGGCTGGGATGGGTAGTTTCAGGGGGACTGTGAAGCCAATGCCTTTTGTAGCTCACAGACCTCCTTAAGGTCACTAGTGATTCACTCATGCTCTCATTTATTCATCCTCACACAGCCTTCAGACTCTCCTGAATTTGCTCTTTGTGTCATGGAACCAGAGTAGAAAACCAAATGGACAGGTGAGAAAGAGGATAGTGTCAGACATGATGCCAGGGAATAAAGAGGTCACATTGCAAAGAGAGTTTGGATGCTGGTTTTGAAAGTATGGGAGCCTCAGAGAATAAGCAAGACCTACAGTTTAAAAGTTGCTTAGATCTCTAGGCCATTGGGCCTGCAGGATTTAATTTCTGGTAGGTTTAATTTGTGGTGAGTTGCCATGACAGATGGGCACTTTGAAAGTACCACGTTGACCTGTGGGGCATCTACACATCAGGAGTTTAAGGGACAATGGCTTAAAGTTTATGGTTTCCATGGCAGCATGGTCACTGGAGTCTTGCTGAGTGGCTTGGTAAGTGATAGTTACTGCTGCACCACACAGAGAGAGAGAGAAAAAGAATCTCCTTAGAGAATTAAGCAGAGAAGAGATCTATGGTGGGGATGGGAGGCTATGAGGAAGATATGCCTATGATCTCAACGTGGGGGCATTCTAGGAGCCTCACAGTTGTTCCTTCCTTGAGTTAATTACATGCTGAAGTCTGGAGTCAGCATAGTATACTCACAGGGAAGGTGGGGCAAGAGTTCTGCTGCACTTAGGGCAGTCAGTTGACTTCAAAGAAGTGGGCCTATATGATGCTCGTCATGGGTTTTGTATACTTGGGAAGAACAAGGGCTGTATGTGCTATGTGCACCCCAAGAGCAGGTAGAGGCAAGAGTAGGAAAGTTGGGGTTGGTTGGGTGCAGGTTATGAGAGGGTTAGGGTTTTCATTGTTGTGATAAAATACCATGACCAAGTTGGGGAAGAAAGCATTTGTTTGCCTCATACTTCCCAAGTTGTGATCCATCACCAAAGGAAGCCATGACAGGAATTCAAGTAGGGTAGGAGTCTGGAGGCAGAAACTGATGCAGAGGCCCTACTGGGATGCTGCTTACTGCCTTGCTCCTTGTGGCTTACTCAGTTTATTTTCTCATAGGACTCAGGACCACCACCACAGTAGGGTGGGCACTCTCAAATTAATAAGTGATTAAGAAAATGCTCCACAGGCTTGCTTTCAGCCCGATCTTATGGAAGCATTTTTTTTAAATTAAGGTTCATTCCTCTCAGATGATATTAGCTTGTGTCAAGTTTTCATACAAGGGTCCAGCACTGGGTCAGAATCAATGTCCTGGGTCTTCATTAAGACTTGCTTCCATGACTGAGAGCAAGATAGCTATCTGGGTAGACTGAGGAAAGAAAGTGGGATCTTCTGAGAGGGCAAAGAGAAGCAGATTTAGAAAGGGAAGGAGGTGTGCTCAGAGTTTGTGCAGGATCCTGGATACCTAGAAGGATGGGATAAGTCAATGGACAGAAGGTGAGGGTGTTCTTTACCGTGGCAGTTTTAAGTGTCACTTAGGTGGGACAGATTCATTTCCCTCCATTTTCACCTCTGGTGATACATTTCATGTTCTGTGGCCTGTTGGTCCATTCTCACAGCCAGCAGCACAGCCTCTGACTTTGGTATCACATCATATGGTATCATGTCTTCCATAGTCTGTCATGAGAACTCTTGTGAGCACATTCAGGACCACCTGTGACTTTTATCTCTAGGCCCTTCAGTCCATCTCATCTGTTTTTGCCCACACTAGGCCCCCAGGTTCATAAATTCAAGATCCAGGACAATGATACCTCTGAGTGCCATGACTCAATATACTTGCATATACAGGCATATACTTGTATATACAGGCATTCCACTTTGGATGTCTTAAATAGGAAACACAAAGTTGACCTCAAGGCCAATATGTGGAATGTGAGACCAAGTGCACTGAGCTGTGAGTGCAGCTGCTAATAGGGTTCAAGTTCATCAAGGGAGATAGTGAGAGGAATAGCCAAAATGGTGAAAGGAAGGCGTCTCCTAATGTATAATCACTTCTACTCTCCACACTGGTAGATGATAGAGTAAGGGAGTAAGAGAATTGGGCTGACCTTGAGATCCTTCCCATCACCCTATGCTACCATCTGTTGATGTAAATCATGAACCTAGGTCTCGTTTTGACTATCATACCAAAGGATGTTGGCTGATGTCTTGGTCTACTTGGGTACCTATAAAAATACACCCTGCACCAGGTGAATCATAAATAACAGAGATGTACTCCTCATCATTGTGAGTCTGAAGGTCTAAGACAAAGGTTCTAGCAGTTTCCATATCCTACAGGACTCATTTTCCACATCTATGGACAGTCCTGTTTCACTGTGTCTGGGCACAGGGTCTTTCTGGTTTGTTTAACAAGGACACTAATCACAATTATGAGGACTCTTTGTGATCTCCTTACCTTCTGGAAGGCCTACCTTCTGATACATTGACATAAGGATATCAGCAAGAGTTTTGGGACACACTCACCCCACAGCAGCTAACAGGAGGGTGCCACTTACCACATGTTGCCTAGTTGTGACTTCTCTGAGTTCCTTTCATATCTGATTTCATCAACCCATCTCAGTTTAGGTATGTGTATACTGTCAATGTTTGTGATGGAGAAAGTAGAAATACAGGCATTCAGGGTCTTACATAGGTAGTAAGACGAGGAGTCAGAACAAACTAGGAATTTGCATGTGGAATATTCCCTGTCTTAGTCACTGTTGCATTGCTGTGAAGAGACACCATGGCCACAACAATTCTTATAAAAGAAAGCATTTAATTGGGGCTTGCTAACAATTTCAGAGGTTAGTTCATTATCATGTTGGGGAGCATGGTGGTATGCCAGTGGACATGGTGCTGGAGAAATAACCTAGAGTTCTAAAGAGATAACACAGAGACACAGAGAGACAAACAGACATTGGTCCTGACATGAGCTTTTGAAACCTGAAAGCCTTCCTGTGCTCCAGTGACACACATTTCCTACAAGGACATGCCTCCTAATCCTATCAAAGAGTTCCACTCCCTGGTGACTAAGCATTCCACTATATGAACCCATGGAGTCTATTCTTATTGAAATGACCACAGTCCCCATTGCTGTCACCTAAGGCCCTGGTGTAAATTTGTGTTCATCTGAGTAGGTATGCATATGCACTCATGTACATCTGCTTCTGTAATCATGCATGTGTGTTCATTTTGTCTGAGGGACTGCGATGTGACCACATGCATGCATGCCTGTGTGTGTGTGTGTGTGTGTGTGTGTGTGTGTGTGTATTCTTATGTGTATGTGAGAAGTCAACTGTGAGTTTAAGGTGGGAGGAGAGTGTCCTAGTTCACTGAACAGTTTTCTTCAGTGTGACCCTGATACTCCTCCCTAGTGGCCTCTCCACTGTTTGCCTCAGATTGCATGCACTTTGAGTTTATTTAAACCACAGAAAGAAAGAAAGAAAGAAAGAAAGAAAGAAACAAACAAACAAACAAACAAACAGGAGGCAGGTGGGGTGAACCACAGCAAGCTTATGGGATGATGGGGACTTGGAGGGAGACAGGGAACAGGGATGAGTAGGACTGGGTCAGCAGGACACCTTCTTTGCCTATAGCCAAGGATGACAGGCATTTTGAGTCTGGGAGGCTGGGTGGAGAGCGAGGACTGAGAGGAGGGCTTGGAGCTTCTCTCTGCATAGAAGGCATCCTCTCTGTGGGCTTCATGTTGAGGGAAAGCACTTTTCTTTGTAGTTGCAGGATTCTGTTGTCCTGATCTACTTCACCTGCCAGAGAGCCCTGAGGTCATACAGAGGCTGTTGTCTGAGAAACAGGACAAGTCCCTGGAGCTACATAGGGCCCAGAAGCTGGACAGTGACCATGGTCTACCAATTACTGGGACACCCCTCAGCCCCCCTGATTACTGGTGCACCCCTCAGCCCCCTGATTGCTGGTGCACTCCTCAGCCCCCCAATTATTGGTGTATCTTCTAGCCATTCCAGAAGTGATGATGGGTTTCAGAATGGCCCTTGATGGCACCTTACTTGTGCCCAGGAAGGATTCAGAAGGAAATGGTAGGAGGCCCACCTTGATGAAGGTGACAAAGCCACTGTAGAGCAGTGTGAGTAGAAAGAGGGCCACGAAGGTGCACAGTGTGGGCCACAGGCCGTTCTCCTCCTCTATGTCCACGTAGCTGTCAGTTTGCTCATCCCTGATGCATGAGTTTGGGATGGTGTCCACCATGCCTGGGGAAGAACTAGTGCTCATGAGAAGGTCTCCATCCTACAGAAGGACCATTCCTTATTAACTTGGCCTCCTGTCTACTGAACCTGAAGATACAGCTTTCCTGTTTAGCAGCAACCTTTTTAATCATATGCCCTCCTCCCAATAGTACTTACCACTTCCCATCTCAAGTGCCTACTAACCACTTTGCCACACAGAACCCTACCCCCAACCCCTGCTCCAGCCTTCTGGGTTCTGAAATCTCACACACAAATTGATCTGAATGGGATTAGCAGACCTGAACCCAAACCTGATATGACGTTAGGCCAATGCCACCTGGATGGCATAGGAGATGGGTTACTACTTAAGAAGACCTAGAAAGAGCAGCTAGACCAGGTAGGCTTTCTCAGAAAGATGTATCATGAAAAAGGCAGAGAAGGGTGAGCAACATTTTAAGAAAAGACAGTGTTCATGATCTACACACTGGTAAAGAGTACTACTCCAGAGTCAGAAAGAGCCCTGAGCCCTTGCAAGTGGAGGGAGAGATTGTAAAGCATCGTAGCCATGGTAACATAATCTTAAAGGTCATAGGAGGGACTAGATGTTAAAGATGGTTATGTCATAACTAAACACACATATGAAAATCTCAGCTGGAGACGGAAGTGTGGTCTGAGGTCAGAAAGGGTGGTGGCTGATGTACAGACCTAGGGAAACTGCATTTCCATAGAAAACACAACTCAAGGCATGGAAGTTCAAGGCAGCTGGGAAGAATAAAGGAAAATGCCATGGGTCACAGGGCTGCCTGGGTGTCTATTCCACAAGTGCTATTTGAAATCATACATATGCTCAGTGGGAGTCACTGTGAAATCTGTGGATGGGCTGACCTAAAGGCATTTCACCATATCGAAGTACTAAATACTGAAATCAGGTGTGCATTATAGACCATTGACTCTAAGCATAATAAGAAACACTTGGCAGTCTCCTTTACCCATAGTTTCCAGTTTCAATTACCTATGATTTAAGCCTTATTACTAGTTCTGGCTGATATTTTATAACTTTTGAGCATATTTTAAACAAGAAACACGCTGGTTTTAAATCACACACTTTGGAACAGTGTGATAGGCTCTCGCTTTGCCTGGAATGTCAGCCTTTGTCTAGGCTTCAAGTTGTCTACATGGCTGTCTGTTTGTCAATCCGGCTCTACCTTGGCCACAGGTTGATGGCTGAAGTAACACATGGCATGGCAGCATTAATGGTTCAGGCATCCACAGGGGGCCTTTGGCCAGGTCCCACAGAGATAAGAGAGGTTCATGTTTGTTTGTTTCATTTATTATTGTTCACTTCTTACTGTAATTTACAGAAGTGCTTTTCTACAACATAATGAGAAGTGGAAAGGCAATGGTTTTTGCTTTTATGAAGCAACTTAACACAGAGGCAAATAAGCTAAGCAGACACAGAAAGGTCTCAGGGAAAGGCAGGACCATCAGGTCTCCTGGGAGGGCCGTCGGACTCAGGCAGGAGGTGGTAGCATCCTAGAATCATGGGAAAAACTCAGATAAGTGATAAATAGTGGCAGGTGGCTGGGAGAAAGGGTTCTCTAGTAGGAGAAGCAGCTTTGAGAAGGCTTGCCAGTGGGGGAGTTTGGGATCTGCTCATACTCTGCAAAGTTCTGGGACTCTTATAGTAAGGGAACCTCTGCATGCTTTCCCAACATTTCCTATACCTCAGGTCTAAATCCATGTACTGTTTTTGTCTTGGTTATCAATCATTTCATATCATGTAATTAATTGATTACATGCCAGGCACTGTATATACATGGATTATAGAGTCTGGGGTGAAATGCCTGTTCTTCGGAACTGGGGACTGAACTGCCCTGGAGCTGGGGTATCATAGTTGACTTCTGGCTCTAGGTGCTTTGGCGTAATCCTTAGATTCAGCAGGCCTTGGAGCTGGTGCAAGATGGCGATTCTGCTAACACACCACACTTCCAGGTGTTCCTTGCATGTCCTACACGGGAGGTTAGGTGAATGGTGATTGGCTCAGAATTTGGGACTCTCCTGTGTTCTCATCCTTCTTGGCAGCTAAGGTGTTTATTAAAAATTTGGCTGAATTCTTGGTGATTATAGATGTCCTACTGCCTATCTGTGCCTAGGATGGGATAAAGTAGTCATCTCCTCTTGCCTGGGAATTTAGTCTCCCTGGGCTTTGCTCAGCCCTCCTCTCTCTAGTAGTTTTGAATAAAATGATGATGTTAAAAGTTTACTTGGTATTTTCCTTTCACCACAGCCTACATGGCTAATCAAATGTTCTTCCACATGTACGTAGAAACAGGATGTGTTTCGCAGAGAAACAGAGAGTGCTTTGGCAACAGGGTGATGAATGGGTGGGAGGGGCAGAAGTGGTTTCATAGATACAAGTCAGGAGGTGTTAGTGGACAGAACTCAGGACATTATTGCTCTCTGGAGTTGGGGTGATGGAGAAGTGTCATGTGGAACTCAGGCAGATGTATCTACCTTGTGACATGTGAGACACAGAGTAGGGTCAGACCAACAGGCAGGACAAAGGGAAGTGGGAGAGGAGATAGAGAGGCAGGTGGGAACAATCTAGTGAGGATGATTACAGAGCATGTCCAGGCTTCCAAAGTGTGCTGCGTGAGTGTGGGCAGAGGGTACCAATGCTGGTCTGACTCCAGCTCTGAGGAGTGACCTGAGAAAATCTGTAGGGAGATCCTGAGGGAGTCAAGTAAGAGAAACCCTTAGTGTCCTTCGAGGAAGCAATGCCACGGGGAAAAGGAAAGGTCAATTTTGGGCAAATGTAGGCCAGGCTCCTTTCAGCACTAGTGAGGCACCACTTGAGGGGAGCAGTTCTAGCCTTCCCTACCGGGTAGGAGGTCCACCATGAGAAGCAGTGGAGCTGTAGCCTCTGTTCTTAGTCAGTACACTGCAGCTGGAAACAGGCATGACCTCTGGATGACTCTCTCACTGCTGGAGGCCTGAGGATCCTGAGGCATAGACAACAGACCAAGCTTTCAAAGCCTGGAGCCAAGGCTGGTATACTGGCAGCTTGGCTGGGCCAGGTACAGCCTCATGTGATTGCTGCAGGCCCTCTATGTTCCTCCCTCCATTTTGTGTGGGTGGAGGTTGTGGACATACTGTGGTATTTCGGAGTCTAAGTGGGGAAGTGTGCCTGATTTGGGCCTAGGCGCTGAAGGCCATGCTGAGGACAGGACTTACCTAAAATTGAGATGCTGGGGCACACATCTTTACAGGATATGATGATGTCTGAGGTTGCCCGCCACAGCTGGCTCCATCCCCACCACACTCATACTTAGGGCCCCTCAGGTGGAGCCTGTCTGACACTTTTCAATCCCAAGTTTATGTCAAATTTATAGCGGCCCTTGGTCCTGAAGGCTCTCCAGCAGAAGAGAGAAAGAAATGAGGCAGACAACTCCTGGACTTAGGCCTAAGGTATCAGAGAAGCTAGCATCGTTTATGGTATGAGATGGTTTGCTTCTAGTTGTAGTAGTTGCTGTTTACTCCCTGCTAGGGGGTGATAGGAACTTCTGCTGCCAAGTCTGAGCTATCTGAGAGTGGGGGATTTTTGGAGCAGCCCTTGGCTGACCATCTTCTTTTACATGGTATGAGGTGGCAAGCCTCCTTGAATTGGACCTCCAACATATGGTTTCATTCAAATGGATTTCAGATTAGAGATGATACTGCAGTCCTAGAAAGTAATACATGTAGGATGGCGTAGCAAGCCAGCTGTGGCACGCCAAGGCTCAGCTGTCTGCCTAGAAAATCTCGCTCATATAACGCAGGAGTACAATGGAAAAAAGATGCACAGATGCTGCCTTCTACAGTGGTCTCTGATTCTGAAGGAAAAAGAGAGATTATGATGGAGATGCTGTTGTCTCTCAGAGCAGGCAGGGGATAAAGGAAAAGACAGGACAGATCAGATTTGTACTAAAGAGCCGATCCTGTGATTTGAAAACTTGGAACCGATGAAGACAATAAGGAAGCAAAGAGGGAGAAACAGGTCAGATTCCTTTATAGCCCGGAGACACCGGACATGGAAGAGTCTAGAATCAGCAGCATGGAGTAGAGAATCAGATGTAGAACCATCCATCCTTCCTTGAGACAAAGGCTTCATTTATCTAAGGAAATACATGGGAAATCATTCCATCAAAATCTAGCTCCTCCTTCACCCCATGACCCAAGAGAGAATGTTTTAACTCAAAGGAAATAGCCGCACCACAAGGGAAGGAGAATACCAATTAGACCTGTGCTAAACAGCTTTTCCTGGCACACAAACAACACAAACAGACAAACACCTTCACAGCAGAGATATTCAGTTATTACTGGCTGAGGGACCCATGAACATCAGATATGACTGAAAGATAATTTAAAGTCTTATCAAAAAAATCCAAACATGTGAGAAGTGGCATTCAGTGCCCACTGAAGTGGGTAGTGCTGCTTCTGCTGGGGAGTCCTGCCTGAACAGGACTAACACAAACGTTAGTGGCTTTGTTGGGCTCCATTATAGGGTGTGATCTTTATGAGTAGCTGAGACTCTGATCGACTTGAATGATTATTTAGAAAAATGTGTTGGTAGTGTATGTGAGGTGGTGAGACATTTGGGATGATATTTTTAAAAAGGATGAAAGAGAAGACAGTGGGCATTATACAGGTTACCCAAAAAAAAGTGACAAGATTTGTGTTAAGTCAAAGTTTCTAGAGAAAAAGGCTGACAGAAAATCAAATTCTGCTGTGAATCTTTGAAGGCTGGAAAGTAATGAGAGCCTCTGGCATTCTCGTGATATATTCTGATTCTGCCCGCTTCATGAACAGGTGAGGTCTGTTCTTGCTTATGACATCAACGCATGGATGCATGATGGGCAAGTACACAAGTCTACCTGTCCCATATGTCTGGCAGACTTCATGAAGGCCTAAGCGTCTCAGTGAGGAATGTGAATGTGCCCTCACCTGTGTGGATATTTCCACAGGCCTCTCCCAAGCAGTTCTATGTAAGCAACCAGTGGGAAAAGCTGACATTAAGGGTTTCACCCAACCCAGTGTTATACATAGGCTCTCATTGAAAATCGACATTAAAGGAGGCAGTCATTTCACAAGCATTGATAGGAAGAGTGTAATTGAGGACAGCTGGAGCCAATGATGCTTCCACCTGCCTTACAGCCTTATAGTGGCTGGGTTGATAGAAAAACCCCTCAGTGACTCATTAAGAGTTAAAACACAGGAAGCACCATGTGAAGGTGGGAAAAGACACTCCCTCAATTCAAAGTTTGTTTAATGGAAGCCTCAGTGGCAGATATGGGCTACTTCTGCATGAGTTATTGTTCAGGGAGGCCCCCAAGGAGCCACAAGCTGCAAAAGTTATCACTATTGATTTTACTTACACACCAGAAGTAGATGGTAAATTTCTACTGCTGGAGACTTCACAAACTTTGGCTGTAAGACATAGAGAACAAGGGCTAGGACTGAGGTGGAAGCTGCCTTCCTGCTGCCTTTTTTTTTTGCAGTGCTGGGAGATGTTTTATAGGCTATTGCCAACATTCTCTCATGAGCATGGACTTTGAGTGCTACATTAATCATCTTGTTATATAAGATGTGCTTACTGGTGAAACAGTGGTACAGCAGTTATTGGTACAACCAACATCTTTCCTATTGAATTTAAGCTCTGCTCTGCAGTAGGGAAAAACTTATAGCTGGGGAGTTCATAGGCTCCAGTAGAGAAATAACTGCTATTGTTTGTTAAATGGATCTCACGGACTTGTACAATTGAACTGCAGGCATTTGCATGTATGTCCACAGCTTTTGCCTTTACTTATGAAGGGAAGCTCCATCTCACAGTGTGCAGAAATGGTTATTGGGGGAAAATTCACACTTGGTCAAGCTTCTGACAATAAGTGACTGTTTCTGTTGAATACCAGCCCTAGAATATGAATAAACACCTATATATACTTCCTTCAGGGTTCTTTAAACACCATAGAGGAGAGGACTGAAAAAAAGTAAAAGTTGTAGAAAGGGTTAGAAAGTGTTGTAGAAAGTGTTATGCAGTTCTGTCTTCTAAACTGAAACAGACAAGCACAGTGTTCCTCTCATCTAGACAATACAGACCTCTCCTCCCCAAACAGGAGTATTTGTCTATCACGTGTACCCAGGGCTCTGCTTGCTTGACTCTCTTACCCAGCTGTGACTTACCACTGATTTCCAGGCTCTTGCTGGCATTAAGCTTGGTCTGTGAGGCCTCATGTTCCACCACGCATGTGTAGGTGTCAAGTGAAGGGCTCAGAGCTACTGGCAGTCTCAGGACACTCCAGATCTGGAATTTGTCCCCAGACTGGCGGACGGGTTGTGCAGTGACAAAGTTTATCGGGTCCATTTTAGTTTGGGCACTCAGCCACCAGAGGTGGATATCTTCGGGGTAGAAGCCGGATACTTCGCACATGAGCCAAGATGACATTTCGTGGTGGGGGGATGTGGTCAGGATGTTCACATTGAGGTTGCTGGGTGCCATAGCCCCTGCAGGGAGAAATGGTAAGAGGCTTATCTTGTCATGCTTGGGCTGGGGGTATCTAGAGATGTGTGAAAGGACAGAAGAAATTCCCTTTCTTATCTGACTATAGTTATGGCTTGGACACTGTTAGGGAAAGGACATATGGTTAGGCAGGGGCATTGGACAGCCTTGGGGTGGGGTGGGAATAGGTTTCATCTAGAAAATGAGGCTGCCTTGCTTGGGGCCCAAGGACTTGGTGAGGAGAGGCCTATGCTGGAGACATTGCTTCTCCTGGTCACTGCCTAGCTCATAGGCATGCTCAGTGCCTCCTGAGCAGACCCATGTTTTGTTTCTGTATGGCTTTTTGTTAGTGCAGGTTTCTTTGGTGCCCCATCTATTCTCTAAGTCTTCTATCCTATATTCTGAAGGCGAGGCCAATCCTAGGTTTTCTATCTTCCAATCTAGCTAGTGTGTGTGTGTGTGTGTGTGTGTGTGTGTGTGTGTGTTAGGAGGCATTACCAGTGAATCAGTGGCTTGAGATGAAATAGGGGTTCTTCCTTCTCTTGTGTTTATGGGACACATGTGTTATGGCCATCCTAGAGGTGTGGAGACTTTTTTTCCTCCATTTTTATTAATTTGGGTATTTCTTATTTACATTTCAATTGTTATTCCCTTTCCTGGTTTCCAGACCAACATCTCCCTCTCCTCCCCCTCCCCTTCTATATGAGTGTTCCCCTTCCCATCCTCCCCCCATTAATGCCCTCCCTCCAACAATTACATTCACTGGGGGTTCAGTCTTGGCAGGACCAAGGACTTCCCCTTCCACTGGTGCTCTTACTAGGCTATTCATTGCTACATATGCAGTTGGAGCCCAGGGTCAGTCCATGTATAGTCTTTGGGTAGTGGCTTCGTCCCTGGAAACTCTGGTTGGTTGGTAGGATAAGCCCTCGAGTCTAGGTGTGATAGTCCTTAGCCCTTTAATGAGATTCTTATGCATCTCAAAGATGTCCTATTTTCTGTCTGGTCATATGCCTGCAGAATCCAGGAGGATCTCACAGTCTGGTTCAGATATACAGAACTCAGGTCCTATGTGCCAGGAAGGTCTTTGTACTTGTCCTTCTTCTGTTTAGCATTAGCTCAAAAAGGGATGACGACTTCACAGGTTTATATGGTGGAATTCGTTGGTGCTTGGATAGGGCCTGGCTTGCAGAAGGCATATTAGTAACCCTTTCTACCTAGGATGTACATTGACAGCTCAGAGAAATAGTCATGGAGGGTTTCTAGGAGGAGGAGGAGGAGGAGGAGGAGGAAGAGGAGGAGGAGGAAGAGGAAGAGGAAGAGGAGTAACGTTGAACAAATGAGTTGGTGTAAGATACACTGGACTTCTTACCTACTATGTTTTTGGTGGCAGTAGGCTTGGTGGCTTCTATGTAGTGATTCTTTGCTTGGGGAGTTGGAGTGGCTTTCTTGGAGGACTGAGAATTCCTTGTCTCTGGAGTCAAAGAAGATGGACAAAAGGTGATGATGAGAGCAGAGTATTCTGAGGAGCCCAGGGGGATGGAAAGCAGTGAGAGAAGAGGACCACAGGATGGAATGGTTCTGGTGTGGAAGTACAAAGCAGAGCTAGTGCCTTCACTCACCCAGCTGCCTCCTTTCACAGTTAGTACAGGGTTTCTGAGGTGTGGATGCAAATGTTAGATTGAAGAGGCAGCCAAGGAACGGAAGGGAATGAATGGAGGAAGAATAAGGAAGGGAGGGATCAAAGGTGTGGGGTGGTCTTGCTTCAGTCAATCTATGGGGATTAGCTGAATGTGGGTATGGGAAGCCCCCCAAGGCCCTTCTGCTTGGTTCAGGGATACTCACCAGGCAACTTGAATTTCTTGCTTTTCTTTTTGGATGTGTTTGTTATGGTGCAAGTGAGGTTGGGGCTCAGATTTGGGGCCAGCACAGAGACCTGAAGGATCGTTATATATTCGTCTTTGTTTGTAGCAGAGAAGACAGTACTTGGAAGCGTTGGCTCCCAGGTCAGAGTCAATGGTTGCACTCCAATTGCCATACAGCCCAGTTTCACATGTTCATTTTGATTTGGGGCTTTGCACTCTGAGAAGAGGAACATGTCAGGTTCCTTGTCAGGAGCTGCAAGACAGATAGTGAAATTCTGAGGACATGGAACCAGGGACAAAGGTGAGGTCTGGACAGTATCAGTTTTCTTGCCAGATTCATAAAAATGACTCAGTACCAGGCAGACAGGGAGAAGGGCTTTGAAGCCCCATGACCAATCTCGGGAGCCTGTCTCTCTGTCACCACCATTTTTTCCTGAAACTCCTTCAGGCTTCTTGGGAAGAGACCTACCTCCTACTCTTCTAAGCACCAATGATCTCCCCCACCTCCTTTATGGATATAATTCTGTGACTTTGACAGGAACAGACAGCCTTCTATATTCTCATAGCCCCTTGAGCAACTTGGAGCACCTGAGCAGAGCAGCCTGACTTCTTTCCTCAAGCTGTGCTCTGGTTCTGTCTGCTCTGCTCTTCCTTCTCATGTTCTGGGATGTCAGATATTTTCAGTGTCCCACTTTATAGAATTCCAGAGACAAGCAAAGTACACATAGGTGTAGACCTGTGACCCCTCACAGACTTGCTTGCTGAAGTTTTAAGCACAGAATACCAACATCCATGTGGGGATGTCAGGGTTCATCGCCCAATTCCAGAGTCACCTCTGCACCTTCTCTGTACACTTTCAGGAAATGCCCTAAAGAGCCCTGTAGTATGGGTATCTGTGTTCCCCCACCATTGTCCAATGTGGGTATCTGTGTTCCTCGGCTAAACCTGTTATCCGTGGGCCATATGGCTGGACACAGTATGGACAACAGTGAAGCCCAAAATCAAGTTGGCACATCTCTCGTGTCTTCTGTCTCCTCCTTTCTTTTCCAGTCCAACCAAGTTGGCTCTTGCCAAGTCCTAGGCAGCTTCTATCTTCCTTGGCCTGTTACTAATGGTTCCTGATCCTAGGTTCTCTGAACTCTTCACAGTCCAAGATGTCTGGCCTTAGCTTCGTTTTGTAGCTTGTCTTTTTAGTTGGCTTCGATCTACGTAGGTTTAGCACTCTCTATTCTTGGGTCAGTATTCACTTCTGACCCTTTCACTGCCCTCTTGACTTTGCCTCCATACGTGCCCAGCATCATGTCAACCAGGCCTGTGAACATGTGTTTTTCCCCACACTTTTTACCTTGGTTCTACTCAAATCTTTCTCCAAGTTGTTACAGGTCGCCAGCAGCCCCACCCCCACCCCTCCCCCACTGTCCAGGGACTCAGCACGGGCCTGTCTGCTGTGGGCTGGGTGCTCAGTGCCTCCCCTCTCCTCGCAGTGTATTCTCACTAATGTGACCTCGGTGAACTCAGCCTTGGCTTCTCCTGTCTTGCAGTGTTGTCTTCACAGTGCCCTGGGTTCTGCCTTTGCACGGGGCTTGTATTGCCAAACCTCGGGAAGTCCCTTTCCTTTCTCAGTAGCACAGTGCTTTTGAAATTGTAATGTACAACCATTTTTATAAAGCAGGTCATCACCTCGAGTCCCCTGTCCGTTCTGTCTCTCTGGTCCTTCCCTCTATCCCCAGAGCCATGCTAGTCTCTGCTGCACCTGAGCTCTGACAGATTCTGCTCAGCTCCTGATCCTCACACCTCCTTCCTTTTGTAGGTTGACCGTGTGTCTTTATATAGATGGGACAGATTTGATCTTCCTGCCCTGTTTCCACCATCTTTCTGGATCACAGACAGAACTCCTGACTAACAACCCAAATCCTGTGTATTTCCTTGGCTCTATCAACCCTTAGGATTCTCCCTGTCCCTTTCCCTTCTCAGCCAACAGTCCTTCCTCATGCCCCCCTATTCCCTAGATCGTTTTTCTCTTAGCCCTCAGTTATTCTTGGTACCTGCATGAGCTCAGCAATTCCTGTGTCTTGGTCTCTGCCTCTCAGTCCTGAGCATCTCAGTTGGCTCCTGCTAGACCTGACCCGTTTTCCTATGCACTTCTTCTTTCCTTCCTGGGGACTTGGGCCTGCCTACTGCACATACAGCCTTTGCCCACCCCTGATATCTGTCAACACTGGACTTGGGCACTCCCTCCACTGGGCACTTACTCTTTTCTAAAGACAGTCCCTTGTAGATTTCCCACTCCCTCCCATGACCTCCTGAACTTTCGGTCTTGCACTCTTCTCCTGGTCTTAGATCCAGATGTGTCCTTGCTATGCTAGGCTCCTTTGTCTTGTTGCCCTGGCTCCTGGAGCCAAAAGAACTCAGTCCCGCCCCTCTCATCAGTGCAGAAAGCTGGATCAGCTCCAGCCTAGACCTCCTGGCTCTTTCCCTCCCTGCACTCCACCATGAATTAAGCATGCCTTCTCCTTCCTCTCTGCCATTGCCTCCCTGTCATGCTACCATTTCACCTCAGCCTTGTTCCTCAAACCCCTGGCCCTGGTCCCAGCAGAGTGATTTCTAAGGCCAGCTCATTGGCTCAGGGCATCATGTGGCCCTCAATCTCATCTGGACTTCTGTCTAGCTAGTTCCTCCACATTCCCACCTGCCTTGCTCCCATTCAACTCTTTAGTCAGAACCTCCTCTACTCCAACCTGTCCTCCTCCTCAGGAGCTGCACAGCTTATTCCCTGCACCCCACCTGCCTTAGGTCTACTGTAGGTGCTTAGGGCTTCCAGAGGCTTCTCTGATGTTCCAGAACTCTTACCTACCCTGGGTGACCTGTGAACTGCTCAGTCTCGTTCCCTACACTGATACCTGCCTCAAGTGCCCTGCATTTGCTCATTTCTGGAATCCTACACTTCCACTTCCCTTGGTTTCCCTTCAGATACTCAGCTTGGTCTCCTACAGCCTGCTAGCCACACTGTCCTTGTAGTGGCTCAGCATGATTCCCCACATTCCCATCTACCCCAGATACTCTATAGTCCTTCAGCCTGCTACCTTTACACCCACTGGCTCTAGCTTCGTGGAATTTGTTCACTTAGGACAATCCCACTTCCACCAGTCTTAGTTTCCCAGTGACCCCTAAGCCAGGAATCCTCCATGACCTTTGCTATCCTTTCTCTACACATCCTGGATCCCCACTCATATGTAGACTAGAACCTGCTCCCCTGTGTCTGCCTAGCCTGATTCTCTAGCACCATTTCCCTCAGCTACCCTCCAGCCCCTCTGCCTGGACCTCCACATAACTAGGGCTCCTGCTCTCATGTAACTGCTCAGCCTGACTCAGTACATTTTCGCCTATCCCTGATCCTCTATAGCTGCTCACCCTGTTCTCCCATTGACCGAGTCCCCACAGATTTCCTGGAGCTCATCACCCTGGTTCCTCTTCTACCCATCAGTCCTGGCTCTCTGTTACTTGTTCAGTAGGAGGCCCACGTTCCCACTGGCCTCCGTTTCCCTGTAATTTTATGCCTAGTGTATTTACTTATAGATCCCCCAGTTCCTCCATGTCTACACAGCCTGGATCCCTAGAAGCTGACTAGATCCTGCTCCCCTGTGTCTGATGCTTAAGCTGGCCCCCCACATGTATCTCAGCTACTGAGTATCTGCTTGGCCATGATTCCTGCCCTCCCTAATGTCCCATCTCTCCTGTAGCTCCTCAGCCTGGGCCTCCACCTCCACCTACTACAGCTTCCCTGGATCTACTCAGCCTGGATCCCCACACTCCCACTGGCCTCAGTTTCCCTGAAATTTTATGCCTAGTATATTTACTAATAGCTCCCCCAGTTCCTCCATGTCTATACAGCTCAGCTAGGATCCCACACTCCCACTTGGTTTAGTTTTCCTGTGACCGCTAAGTCTAGAATCCTTTCTTTCTACCTACCTCAGCTCCCTTGTGTGTATTTGGCCTCGGTTTCTACATACCCAGTACATTCTGCTCCCTCGAGTGCTCTCAGACTCCTATCTTCCTAGCACTGAACCTACACTAGTTCCCATGGAGCTGATCAGCCTGGTTCCCCACACTCTTCCTGCCACAGTTCCCATGTAACTCCTCAGCCTGGGCCTCTGCCTCCACCTACTACAGCTTCCCTGGACCTACTCAGCCTGTATCCCCACACTCCCTCTTGCCTCTGTTTCCCTGCAGATGCTCAGTCTGGAGCTTCACGTTCATAATAGCTCCAGCTGTCATGGAGATGCTCAGCCTGCCTCCTTACACAGTTACCTATCCCTGATCCTGTGTAGCTGCTCAGCCTGCTCCCCCACACCCCATTACTCCAGATTCCCAGCAGCTTCTCAGCTTGGTACCTTATAACCCTTCAGCTACAGCTCTTTAGTGTTTGCTCAGCTGTGCCTGCCCCCCATGCCTGCATTCCTACTTGGCTCACTTTCCCTGTGACTGCTAAGCTAAGAATCCCCCACTACCACATGTGCAAGCTTCCCTTCTGGTCTCCTGTGGCTTTTTTTTTTTTGACCTTGTTCCCACAGTCGTACCTGCCTCAGCTTCCCAGTAGTCTCTCTGCCTGTGTCCCTTCATTTCCACTTGCCACAGATCCCCTGTATCCTTGTCAGCTGTACTTGTCATTCCCACCTGCCCCTGTTCCCCTATAACTACTTAACTTCCACCTGTCCTGTCTCACCTGTAGCTGCCCTGCTTTCATCCTCTCACTCCCACATTCCTGGTCCACTGGTGCTATTCTGCCTGCACTTCTACCTTTCCTTGCTCCCCCGACGCCCCCACAGCTGCCCCATTTGGTCCCCATACTTCTACCAGTCTTGGCTCCCCTTTTGCTGCCCTGCTTGGGTCCCCACACTTCCACCTGTCTTAGCTCCTCTCCTGCTACTCTGCCTGGATCTCCACAGTACAACCTTTCCTTGTTCCTCTGGTGCTGCTCTGGTTGGATCCCTCTACTTCCACCTGTCCTGGTTCCCCAGATGCTGCCCTGCTTGTGTCTCTACACCTCCACTTTTTGGCTCCTCTGGACCTGCTCTGTCTGGATCCCCACACTTCTTTCCTTGCTCCCCAGGTGCTGCTCTGCCTGGGTCTCCACACTTCCACCTTTCCTTGCTCCCCAGGTGCTATTCTGCCTGGATTCCCACAGTTCCACCTTTCCTAGCTCCCCTGGAGCTTCCCTGTTTGGGTCCCCACACTTCTACTTGTCCTGGCTCCCCTAAAGCTGCTTAAAGTGTTCCCCACACTCTCACAGGCCTTAGCTCTTTTGCAGGTGCTCAGTCTTGGGTTCTGAACTCTTGACTTTCCCTCACACTCTGGAACCCCCATATACCCTGATTCTACTGAGATTCTCAGCTGGTGAGTTTCTCAGCTGCTTAGCTCCCCTGGATGCTCATCTTGGCAGGGACTCTGATGAGACCTCTGTCATCTGTCCTAGCTGCTACATCAGTCCCACTCCTGTTGGGTTAACACTCCTGGGTACTGCACTGTCCTCCCCAGGATGGCTTGATGCCTCCTTCCTTTTGTGCTGTCCTTAGCTCTGAAGCCTGTCTGATGCGAGCTATGAGACCTTAGATGTCTCTGCTGTGGGTGTCAGATCAGCTTCTGACAGGACACATAACTCTTTCAGTTGTTTTTAGTTTGTCCTCCTGAACCTGTCACTATCGTGGATCTCTATTAACCCCATTTCCACACGCCAACCTGCCTGATCTGGTTCTGGAAGTCTCACTAGCACCATCAGCTTTGTAGCTGCTCTGTGAGGTTCCCTAAGCTCCTGGAGGTAACTTAGGCATCCAGCATTTTTACCTACCAAAGGTCATCCTCATTTTTCCATTTGGTCTTCTGATTTCTGTGGTTGCACTGCTAGCCCCAGTATAGCTGTCCCCAACCCCCAGGTCTCCTGTGATGCTCAGCTGTATCCACCACCCCTACCTGCTTCAGTTTCTCTGTAGTTGATTGGAAAGTCTAGTCTCCAGAATTCCAGTGCCTTTTCATATCTCTGCCAACAGCCTCAGTTTCCTTCTGGTACTCAGTCTGGTTTCCTAAGTTCCCAGTATCTGAACTGAACTCCCAGAACTCCTGTCTGTCCCAGTTTACTTGTGTACTGCAACCTGGATCATGGAGCTTCCAGAAATGCCCTGAATCACAGCACTTTTATCAGCCTCGGTTCCCATATACTAGTCAGCATTGTGTCCTCACCTCTTAGCTCCCACACAGACTAATACTCTGTAGCTTCCTCATTTGGTCCTTGATACTGCCACCTATCACAGGATAACCCATTCTGCCAATCTTGCTATTGGACTCATGGGGAAGACCAGCCATCCTTTCCTAGGCCACCTCTCTACCCAGCCCCAGTCATTCTTAGATCTCTTGAATTCCCACTTACCCTCTCCCTCTAGCAGTTCAGATTGGGGTCCCACATTTGCACATCTCTAGGCCCATTACAGCTGTTAAGGCTGTTCTCTCAGTTTCTGGGTTTCTCTAGTCATCCAGACTCCTATGCCCTGAGTCCCGGTAGGTGTTTTGCTGGTTTTCCTGATCTGCTGGGTTTGCTTTGCCTTCTCCAGCACTCCTGTTCTCTTAGCTCACTGGAAGTTGTCCTGCCTGATACTTTGAGTTGCTTGGGCTTCCCTCTACTTTTCTTTCAGCTCAGGTTTGCTTCTATTCCCTTAGTAACTCTTGAGTGCTGGGATGGTTCCTGGAACCCCAGGGTGCCTACTTTCTGCTTCTCAGGAGGCCTGAAGGCATTCCCAGGCATGCTCCTGGAAGCTCCCTCCCTCTCCCCTCCTGGGTCACTTACCACAGGGCTCAGCTGCCTTGGTTCTATCAACCTGTAGTCCAGGCCAAACTGATTCCACAGTCTTCTTGATATATTTCATCATCTCCTTGTGGTTCAGGCTTGTTGTCTATGGGGTTGTGCAGCTCTAGCTGCCTGTGATTGTCTCCCAAGCACTCGCCACAGTCTGCTCGGTTGACACCAGGCTGCTGGCAAACACATTTACTGTTGAACACACAGGCTTCCTCTGCTTGGGCTGGTCCGTCAACTCCTTCTCAATCTCCTGTGATAGGATGACTCAAAGATCTGGAAGGGCTACAGATGCTGGCAGTCTGTGAGGTCTTCTCCTTCTGCAGTTTCATTCAGTGCTGACCCCTTTGTCATGTGGAAGCTGTGAAAGCAGATGTATTTGTTCCTGGCTTTCTCTTGTCTTTCCCAGAGTCACAGTCTTTGTTCCAGAGATGTGAATGCCACCCTATTTCCACCCTATGATTGAGTAAGAACAGGATTGACAGTGGGTGGCATAACGTATTTCCTGAAGTTCCCCTTTATTCTGGGGGGGGTTTCTATGTCTGGACATGAGGGGGAGTCCAAAGCTGACTGAGATTAGTTCATGTGGACGTATGCGATTGGGTGAGGCAGTACCCTTGAGACTCAGGGGACAAGGTAGGAAGCCTGGATGTGCTCCTTCTCTTCACACCTGGGCCTTCTGGGTCCCTGAGCTGGCTGAGGCTGAGTGATTATGCCCCCCTTTTCCTGACCACCTCATTGGAGAGGGTTCATAGCCTCTGGGCCTCTTGTCATGTGTGATCTAAGTCCAGCTTTGGTGGCTAAACCTCTCTGTCCCTGTCTCTAGCTAGTGCTACCTCAAGAAAACCCTGATATGCCGGAGGCACAGAAGAAAGGCTGAGGGCTGTGAGAGAGTGTGCAATCCAAACTGAATGGGATATAGCAGAGGCTCGAGGCTCTGCCTGAGTTTCCAAGCACAGGAAATCTTGTCCAGGGACAAGCATTGCTGAGACTCAGGAGAAGGTCTTGGATAAATGAAAACGGGACCTGATGCAGAAGGTCCCTAACTTGGCACTGCCATGGGAATCTCATGATTTACAGTTGCAAAATCAGGGAGTCTTGTTCTGATCCCAGGGGCTCATGAGGATATGAAACAAACGTGCTGTTGCACATGATACACAGGGTAGTGGATCCCCCAGAGTAGAGGAAGGAACTCATTTAAGGTCTTTTCAGGGGCAGTGTAAGTACAGGTGTGGAAGAGGGAGGCCAGCAGGGCCTTAGTACTGACTGGATGGATAGGAACAAATTCTGAAGGGGATTGGGACTGGCCAGCTTCTGCAATACTGAGGTTCCACCCATCCTGAAGGACTGGGACTACTGGGAAGAATAAGATATTTCTCTGGGCTTCAGACAGTGACATTATGCATGGGAAGAGAAGGAAGACTGTTGCAAATGGTGAGGAGCTAGGAGGTTATTACAGCCTCATTAGAAAGACTGCTGTGTGAAGAACAAGAAGTAGAATGTCAGTGTGGGACTTTATGTCTGGCCAGAGGTGCCCATGCTGGGTAATTGTAGAATAGGATGCTGGGGGTGAACCTCAGTAAACAGAAGATCCACGTTATGAGGTCCAAGGCTCAGACCCAGAACACAGATTTAGGAGCTTGTGCTGGCCGGGGAAGAACATAGGCTGAGGAGGAGGCTCCTTGAGGAATATCTCAGGGTAGGATGTGGGTCAATACACAGGAATGGAGAGTGCTGTCTGTGTCAGTGCCAAGTTGAGAAGATACAGCTTTCAGAGCAAAGGCAGGCTCTAGGTCTGTGAGAATGTTGATACTCAGAGGATCTGAGATGAAGAACTATCATATCATAGTCACATATGGAACCTATAAGTCACAATGAGACAAGGTATCTATGGAAGAGCAAAAACCAAGGGTAGACAGAGCTGAGGTAGGGGTTGGTTGTCCCTGTGCTGATCTGACTGTGGTTGGTCCCTGAATATGCTCATGGATCCTCTCTGTAATCATGAAGGTCAGGAGGAAAAGGCATCAGAGTGGTATTTAGATAGCCTCTCTTGACCGCTGGTCCAGCAGTGTTCTGTGGACTAGGAGTAGAGATGGGTTCACAGTGCCACAGCCCTGTCATAGCCTGATGATCCATAGGTTAAAAGTATGAAGATGAGGTAGGTGGAACTAGTCACGTGTGCATGTAATGCTCACAGACCCACTACTGGACCCCATTTCATATGTTTGTAGAAGGCTAGGGCCCTGGGAGACACTATGTGTACAAGTGCCTTTGTCTGGCAGTGTGAATGCGCTCTCTCTCTCTCTCTCTCTCTCTCTCTCTCTCTCTCTCTCTCTTACAGCAAGGTACCATTTATCTTATATCTGGTCCTGTGTATGGGGATGCGTTTGGCTCTTGGTTGCTTGGTAAGTGACCATGACCATGCCCTAGATCTGTGGAGTCATGTCCAATGACTTTTTCTCTTATCCTAAAGACTGTTCTGTACACCCACAACAGCTCAGTGGATATTCCCTCCAGCACCTGGCCTGTGGTGGTCTCTGTGAACACCATTGACAGCAGTGTCAATCTGTGTAAAGCAAGAAGGAAGTTCAGGTTAATGTGACTTGGTAGTCTGTTTGGTTTAATCTTCTAGGTTTGACACTGTGCAGTTTAGTTTGGGTACATGTAAGTACAAAACCATTTGGAAAAAATGTTTCCTGGGGATAATTAACTCAAGCCCACATGTACAATAAAGCTTAAGGCATGAATTTGTGGATGGATTTGAAATCTTTGTAAAATACAAGTGACTTCTTCTATAAAGATGGACTCTATTGATTGACCACATGTGACATCTTAAAGGGCTTGGTGGTGGGGATCTTGTGTGGTCTCAGTCATCTAGAGAGTGCAAAGGTCACCAGGCTACTCACTCACCAGCCTTCTAGGAGGAAAACAAGTTATACAATTTCTCCCTTGTAAGAGAAAATCTGTGTGCTTAACATTCCTAGTTTCTTCAGTGCTTATCTGTGAAAGTCTCAGTGCCCTACACTGGCCTAGCCAGACTGTCACCAGCAATGGAGTCCACCCAGCTAGCAAACCAAGGTAGACAGGAAAAATTATGAGAGAATAGTCAGGGAAAACAAGGGTTCCTTGGAAGTGATGCCTGGGTCATCCTCAAAGCCAGGGAAGAATTCTAAGCTAAGAAAAGCAAGGATTCCCTTCTGACCCTCCTGGATGTCTCTGCTCATGCCCCTCCTGCTCAAGTAGAGATCCTATGGGACATGTTTTGTACCTTGGACACAAGAGGTGTACTTCAGACCTTGACTTATCACCAAGGATAATATCCAGGAGGGGTCTAATCTGAGCCCCCTCTTCTTTCCTCAGCTTGATGACTTTTGTACACTACTAACATGGAGCTTAGGTCTGCCAGGCTGGAAGCTCTGGGCCCAGTACACACACAAAAAGTGTCCTAAGTGTTCAGATGAGCTACTATGCCCCAGGAGAATTGTGAAGATTCCATGCATCCCTACACTGGAGTGTGTCCCAATTCCAGACTCATGTCTCCTCACCTGCTACTAAAATCCAAAAGCACTATGTAGGAGGAAGGACATGGCTGTCTATGCATAACTGTTGGGGGCCCTGCAGCCCCAAAGCCATCTCCTGCAGGAGGACCTAATTCAGGACTACCTGAGAAACCAAGTATAGTGGACACAGACAATGTCAGTCAAGTGGAAACTGACGTATAGAAGAGATGCTTTCTTCGGACCAATGGGACACTGGTGGAGGGTGTTAAAGGAGCTTGCAGAAGCATTCAGACTAGCTTGCTGCAGTATTTGTCATCTGCTCCTGGAGTCTGTGTCATTGATTCCCCGCCACCTCACCTCCAACCCCCAAGGGCAGGTCGGGTCGGGCACGAATAGTTCAGGACACAGGCAACATACTACCTGTCTTGATCTTCCCTAAAGTCCAAAGATGTACTTATGATATTCCTGACAGCCAAGAACACATTCATGGTGGTATTAGTGATGGCGACCTAGGAGTCCAGTTTTGCTGCTATAAAGGTGACATGTGACATAGATGAAGCCCTGGGAAGAGCAGTGTACCAGTACTAATTCTCCCCTGGATGCTCAGGATGGATCTGTGTGAACCAATCTGCTGAGCATAAACCAGTAAACACAGCATGTGCATTCACACTCTGCATGCACACCTAGCACCCTGGGTCCTCACTAGGGACACCTTGTAGAACATCAGATCCATTCATAGAACCCTCCTCAAAATCCACATGTTGGATATCTGAGACAGATACAATTGTCATCTTCTAAGGGTTTTATGCCCCTCCCATAACACATGCAAATGGACCTAGAGGTGCTCAGTTTATGACTGAACCCCCAGGCCTGGCCTTCCTCTCCTTACCATCACTGAATCTTCATAACTGAGCAGTCTGGCTCAGTTACTTCCTATTGGAAATCTCTTTTGGAATCCGGTTATCACTAGACACAGTCTCTGCCATCACTCTGACTCTCTGGGCTTGATTATCAGGGGACAGGCAGAAGGTAAGTCAGGATGTACAGCCACTGTCCTCAAAGGTCACAGACTCTATTTAAGTCTAGTCAGGTTTAGCACTGAGGGGGCAGACACGCAAGGAAGGATCTTCACACTTGAGACTACCATTATACGCTGTATGTCTGGTTGAACCCATGGACAGAGACTGAGTAATCTTTGGAACTGAGGCTGTAGACCTGGATGGGGGAGGGGCAGGCAGAAAGCAGGCCTGGCTCCAAAAAGATGTTTGCTCATTCAGTCCAGGCATTCTTACTTCTCCTGTCTCCTCAAACACCTACTCTGCCACATAGAAAATTACCCTAGCCCTACCTTGGTTGTGCAATCACTGACTCCTTCTTTGTGCAGAGCTGTGTTGAAGTTTGGTCCCTATTGCTCCCAGAAATATAGCTCAGACTCAATGTATGTTTACAAATACCTTAACCATGTAGCCAGACTTTTGTTTGGTGATTGCCTGTACTCAGACACTATGTGTCTGTCTTGTCACATTTTCCCCAGTAATTCTGCTCTGTCTAGCTCTATCCCAGAATTCCTTCTGCTTACATGATGTCTCACCATCTATTCTACCCATTCCTATAGTCCATAGGTCTTGTTATTGACAGGTGATGCAAAAGATATTCTCTCTACAGAGCTGGAACTGAATGTGTCCTATGCTGAGGCCTGGGATGGGGAGCTGGACAGGTTCTGGATGACCGTCACCATCTCCATCAGCCTCTTCCTGTTCACCATGTGCTACAGTGCTGCTGTCACAATTTTCAAGGTTGGCAATACCATCACCCTAGTGGACCCCTACTGTCCTGCAATGTTCTTACTGTCCCCAAGCTGTCTTCACACTGTTCCCACAGGGCTTCAAGCTGTTGCTATTGTATCTATAATGTTACTAGTTTGTCTCCACACTGTTTCCCACACTGTTCCTATGATTTCCTATGTTCCCAGTGTTCCAAGCTATCCAAAGGAGTGCCCTAAAGTGGAAACTTTAAGTGTTCTTTGGAAAGTCAGTTGCGTTGATTGGTGTTTTTCTTGGGCAAGCACATGAAGGAGTGTTTTCCTGAAGTGAACACAGATGTGAAAGGGTAAGCCAGAGTCATGAAGGAATGTTTTGCTGAAACAGACACAGGAGAAAGAATGATCTGCTAAAGCAATCACATGAAAGAACATGTGATAAAGATTCTTTGCTAACCACATATATGTATTGGTCCACCTTATATTGTGTAGTTGAGCTCCATTTGTCTGGACTCCATAGAGAGAAAAGACAACAAAAAATTTCTGGTGGTGTGCTGCAGTTTCTTGCCACTTCCTCAGACTGATTGGCAGAGTGATGTCAGCTGAGACAGAACCATGTACTGAGGCAAGGCACATGCTGAGGCAAGACCCATGGAGGATGTATGAGTTTTAGAGGCTATAAATAGGACTTGATGGACAGTGACTGAGGCTGAGCTTGCCTTGCTTATAGAGCTAGCTGTGCGATGCTTGTTGGTCTCGAGTCTGAGTTGATCTTTGCTTCACTGAGAGGGGCACAGATGAGAAATTCTCTTGATGTTTTTCCTGCCTCCCTCTGTTGACTCATGCTGAGGCTGAGCCTGGCTGTCTCTACTAGACGGTGCCACAGCTTCTAATAGAAAAGCCTTGAACACATGGGCATGGGGGAAATTTCCTGAACAGAACACCAATGGCTTATGCTCTAAGATCAAGAATCGACAAATGGGACTTCATACGATTGCAAAGCTTCTGTAAGGCAAAGGACACCGTAATTACAACAAAAGGGCAATCAACAGATTGGGAAAAGATCTTTACCAATCCTTCATCAGATAGAGGGCTAGTATCCAAAATATACAAAGAACTCCAGAAGTTAGACTCCAGAGAGTCACATAACCCTATTAAAAATGGGGTACAGAGCTAAACAAAGAATTCTCAACTGAGGAATATTGAATAGCTGAGAAACACCTAAAGCAATGTTCAACATCCTTAGTCATTGGGGAAATGCAAATCAAAACAACCCTGAGATTCCACCTCATACAGTCAGAATGGTGGGATTGCAAGCTGGTACAACCACTCTGGAAATCAGTCTGGAGGTTACTTAGAAAACTGGACATAGTACTGCCTGAGGACCCAGCTATACTACTCCTGGGCATTTATCCAAAAGATGCTCTAACATATAACAAAGACACATGTTCCACTATGTTCATAGCAACCTTATTTATAATAGCCAGAAGCTAAAAATGAAAGAAAGAAAGAACCCATATGTCCCTCAACAGAGGAATGGATACAGAAAATGTGGTACATTTTCACAATGGAATACTACACAGCTATTAAAACAAAGACTTCATGAAATTCATAGGCAAATGGATGGAACTAGAAAACATCATCCTGAGTGAGGTAATCCAATCACACACACACACACACACACAACACATGGTATGTACTTACTGATAAGTGGATATTAGCCCAAAAGCTCGAATTTCCCAAGATGGAATCTACAGACCACATGAAGCCCAAGAAGGACAACCAAAGTGTGAATGCTTCAGTCCTTCTTAGAAGGGGGAACAAAGGACTGGACACTTCCGGTTTGTAACTGGAGCCTGAACCTCACTGATCCCAGCCCACAGCTCCCTGCTCCCAAACCCCGTGGGAGAGAGAGCTCACTGCCCAGAGAGGTGGGCACTCTTGAAACTGCAGGTGGGAGAGACCGCCAGTACTGCCCAAACTTGCCCACATCCCTGGCCCAAGAGGAAACTGTATAGGGCCTCTGGGAACAGGAAGACAGGGGCACTCAAGCGGCAGGTCCCCTGAGGTCCAGACACCACTCTGATCGGAAGGGACTTGGTCAACAACTCCCTTCACCCAAATCCCGTGGGAGGGAGAGGTAAATCTTCAGAGGGGCAGACATGCCTGGGAAGCCAGAAGAGACTACACTCTGCCCACATTTCTGACTCTAGAGGAAAACACCTAGTGCCATCTGGACCCCCTGTGTACAGGGACCTGAGAAAAGGCGGGGTAGGCACTTCTGGTTGCTACCTTCACAGAGAGCTGAAACACAGCCTCTGAGGAGCGACTTCAGGCCTGAGAAAAGAGGTAAGACCAACTTTTCTGCTCCAAGTGACTTGCCTGGTGGACTCAGGATAAACGCCCACAGGAACAACTGAAGGCCAGTAGACAGGAAAGACTATACGCATGAAAGCAGAACACTTTTTTCTCAAAACTGGCTGAAACAAAAGAGGAAAAGAGGTCTACAGCACTCCTGATACACAGGCCTATAGGACAGTCTAGCCACTGTCAGAAATAGCAGAACAAGGTAAAACAAGAGACAACCTGATGGCAACAGGCAAGCATAGGAACCCAAGCAACAGAAACCAAGACTACATGGCCATCAGAGTCCAATTCTCCCACCAAAGCAAACACTGAATATCCAAACACACCAGAAAAGCAAGACCTTGATTTTAAATCACATTTGATCATGATGATGGAGGACTTCAAGAAAGACATAAAGACCTCCCTTAGAGAAACACAGGAAAACATACATAAACAAGTAGAAGCCTATAGAGAGGAATCACAAAACATCCCTGAAAGAATTACAGGAAAACACAATCAAACAGGTGAAGGAATTAAAAATGGAAATAGAAACAATAAAGAAAGCACAAAGGGAGACAACCCTGGATATAGAAAACCAAAGGAAGAGACAAGGAGCCATAGATACAAGCATCACCAACAGAATACAAGAGATAGAAGAGAGAATCTCAGGAGCAGAAGATTTCATAGAAATTATTGACACAACTGTTAAAGATAATGTAAAATGGAAAAGCTACTGGTCCAAAACATACAGGAAATCCAGGACACAATGAGAATATCAAATCTAAGGATAATAGGTATAGAAGAGAGTGAAGACTCCCAACTTAAAGGACAAGTAACTATCTTCAACAAATTTATAGAAGAAAATTTCCCTAATCCAAAGAAAGAGAAGCCCATAAACATAAAAGAAGCCTACAGAACTCCAAATAGATTGGACCAGAATAGAAACTCCTGCTATCACATAATAGTCAGAACATCAAATACAAAAAAACAAAGAAAGAATATTAAAAGCAGTAAGGAAAAAAGGTCAAGTAACATATAAAGGCAGACCTATCAGAATTACACCAGACTTCTCACAAGAGACTATGAAAGCCAGAAGATCCTGGACAGATGTCATACAGACACTAAGAGAACACAAATGCCAGCCCAGGTTACTGTATCCAGCAAAACTCTCAATTAACACAGATGGAGAAACCAAGATATTCCATGACAAAACCAAATTTACACAATAACTTTCTACAAATCCAGCACTACAAAGGATAATAAATGGTAAAGCCCAACATAAGGAGGCAAGCTACACCCGAGAAAAAGCAAGAAACTAATCGTCTTGGCAACAAAACAAAGAGAAGAAAAGCACACAAACATAATCTCACATCGAAATACGAATATTACTGGAAGCAACAATCACTATACCTTAATATCTCTCAACATCAATGGACTCGATTCCCCAATAAAAAGACACAGATTAACAAACTGGATATGCAAAGAGGATCCAACATTTTGCTGCCTACAGGAAACACACTTCAGAGACAAAGACAGACACTACCTCAGAGTAAAAGGCTGGAAAACAACTTTCCAAGCAAATGGTCAGAAGAAGCAAGCTGGAGTAGCCATTCTAATATCAAATAAAATCGATTTTCAACAAAAAGTCATCAAAAAAGATAAGGAAGGACACTTCATATTCATCAAAGGAAAAATCCACCAAGATGAACTCTCAATCCTAAATAGCTATACTCCAAATACAAGGGCACCTCCATACATAAAAGAAACCTTACAAAAGCTCAAAGCACACATTGCACCTCACACAATAATAGTAGGAGATTTCAACACCCCACCCTCATCAATGGGCAGATCATGGAAACAGAAGTTAAACAGAGACGTAGACAGACTAAAAGTCATAAACAAAGTGGATTTAACAGATATTTATAGAACATTCTATCCTAAAACAAAAGGATATACCTTCTTCTCACTACCTCACTGTACTTTCTCCAAATTGACCATATAATCGGTCATAAAACAGGCCTCAACAGATACAGAAAGATAGAAATAATCCCATGCGTCCTATCAGACCACCACGGGCTAAAGCTGGTCTTCAATAACAGTAAGGGAAGAATGCCCACATATAAATGGAAGTTGAACAATGCTCTACTCAATGATAACCTGGTCAAGGAAGAAATAAAGAAAGAAATTAAAGACTTCTTAGAATTTAATGAAAATGAAGGTAAAACATACCCAAACTTATGGGACACAGTGAAAGCTGTGCTAAGAGGAAAACTCATAGCTCTGAGTGCCTGCAGAAAGAAACAGGAGAGAGCATATATCAGCAGCTTGACAGCACACCTAAAAGCTCTAGAACAAAAAGAAGCAAACATACCCAGGAGGAGTAGAAGGCAGGAAATAATCAAACTCAGAGCTGAAATCAACCAAGTAGAAACAAAAAGGTCTATACAAAGAATCAACAGAACCAAAAGCTGGTTCTTTGAGAAAATCACAAGATAGATAAACCCTTAGCCAGACAAAGCAGAGGACACAGAGAGTGTGTCCAAATTAACAAAATCAGAAATGAAAAGGGAGACATAACTACAGCATCAGAGGAAATTCAAAAAATCATCAGATTTTACTACAAAAGCCTATATTCAACAAAACTTGAAAATCTGCAGGAAATGACAATTTCCTAGACAGATACCAGGTACCGAAGTTAAATCAGAAACACATAAAACATTTAAACAACCCCATAACTCCTAACGAAATAGAAGCAGTCATTAAAGGTCTGCAAACCAAAAAAAGCCCAGATCCAGATGGGTTTAGTGCAGAATTCTATCAGACCTTCATAGAAGACCTCATACCAATATTATCTAAACCATTCCACAAAATTGAAACAGATGGAGCACTACCGAATTCCTTCTATGAAGCCACAATTACTCTTACACCTAAGCACACAAGGGCCCAACAAAGAAAGAGAACTTCAGACCAATTTCCCTTATGAATATCTGTGCAAAAATTCTCAATGAAATTCTTGCAAATGGAATCCAAGAGCACATCAAAACAATCATCCTTCATGATCAAGTCGGCTTCATCCCAGGGATGTAGGGATGGTTTAATTTATGGATATCCAGCAACGTAATCCACTATATAAATAAACTGAAAGATAAAAACCACATGATCATTTCATTATGGTGAGAAAGCATTTGACAAAATTCAACACCCCTTCATGATAAAAGTCCTGGAAAAAATAGGAATTCAAGGCCCATACCTAAACATAGTAAAAGCCATATACAGCAAATCAGTAGCTCATATTGAACTAAATGGAGAGAAACTTGAAGCAATCCCACTAAAATCAGGGACTAGACAAGGCTGCTCATTCTTTCCCTACTTATTCAATATAGTTCTTGAAGTTCTAGCCAGAGCAATCAGACAGCAAAGGGAGATCAAGGAGATACAGATTGGAAAGGAAGAAGTCAAAATATCACTATTTGCAGATAATATGATAGTATATTTAAGTGATCCCAAAAGTTCCACCAGAGACCTACTAAACCTCATAAACACATTCAGCAAAGTGGCTGGGTATAAAATTAACTCAAATAAATCAGTAGCCTTCCTCTACACAAAAGAGAAAGAAGCTGAGAAAGAAATTAGGGAAACGACACCCTGCATAATAGTCCCAAGTAATATAAAATACCTCAGCATGACTTTAACCAGGCAAGTGAAAGATCTGTATGATAAGAACTTCCAGCCTCTGAATTAAGAAATTGAAGAAGATCTCAGAAGATGGAAAGATCTCCCATGCTCCTGGATTGGCAGGATTAATCTAATAAAAATGGCCATTTTACCAAAAGCCATCTATAGATTCAATGCAATCCCCATCAAAATCTCAATCCAATTCTTCAGAGAGTTAGACAGAACAGTTTGTAAATTCATCTGGAATAACAAAAATCCCAGGATAGCTAAAACTATCCTCAACAATAAAAGGACTTCAGGGGGAATCACTATCCCTGAACTCAAGCAGTATTACAGAGCAATAGTGATAAAAACTGCATGGTATTGGTACAGAGACAGACAGACAGACCAGTGGAATAGAATTGAAGACCCAGATATGAACCCACACACCTTTGGGCACTTGATTTTTGACAAAGGAGCCAAAACCATCCAATGGAAAAAAGAGCATTTTCAGCAAATGGTGCTAGTTCAACTGGAGGTCAGCATGTAGAAGAATGCAGATTGATACATGCTTATCACCCTGTACAAAGCTTAAGTCCAAGTGGATCAAGGACCTCCACATCAAACCAGATACACTCAAATAAGGGGGTGGGGAGGATCATGTTTCAGTCCCAGCAAATGCAGAACTCAGCAGTCATGTGGCTCTGGCTTTAGAGTCAAGAAGAGAAGTGACTACTAGGACAGTTGATTCTAATTAGCTGGAGCTAAGAAATTAGTGGTAATTAAGAAGGGACCAGCATCACTGAGGTGAAATCTTCTGGGAAGTGTTTTTTGAGAGCAAAGAAGCTGTGTTCCAGAGAGAGCCAAGGTTGTACCTCATGCTGCAGCTAGACCTGGTAATGTGTAAGAGTCACCCAGGTAGTACTGATTTTGAAAGTATGGAGAGTAGCTGAGGCTTGGTACTGTGAGAGGCCAGGGAAGGCCATTGATGAAGGCCTCAGTTACAGTTCACAGCTGAGGAATGAAGGGTTCATGCAAAGAAGTTGATGTTTGGCACCATTAAGAGAGCCTATGACACTGGAAAAAATTTCCTGAACAAAACACCAATGGCTTATGCTCTAAGATCAAGAATCGACAAATGGGATCTCATAAAACTGCAAAGCTTCTGTAAGGCAAAGGTCACTGTGGTTAGGACAAAATGGCAACCAACAGATTGGGAAAAGATCTTTACCAATGCTACAACAGATAGAGGCCTTATATCCAAAATATACAAAGAACTCAAGAAGTTAGACTTCAGGGAGACAAATAACCCTACTAAAAAATGGAGTTCAGAGCTAAACAAAGAATTCACAGCTGAGGAATGCTGAATGGCTGAGAAACACCTAAAGAAATGTTCAACATCTTTAGTCATAAGGGAAATGCAAATCAAAACAACCCTGAGATTTCACCTCACACCAGTGAGAATGGCTAAGATCAAAAACTCAGGTGACAGCAAATGTCGACGAGGATGCGGAGAAAGAGGAACACTCCTCCATTGTTGGTGGGATTGCAGACTGGTAAAACCATTCTGGAAACCAGTCTGGAGGTTCCTCCGAAAATTGGACATTGAACTGCCTGAGGATCCAGCTATACCTCTCTTGGGCATATACCCAAAAGATGCCCCAACATATAAAAAAGACATGTGCTCCACTATGTTTATAGCAGCCTTATTTATAATAGCCAGAAGCTGGAAAGAACCCAGATGCCCTTCAACAGAGGAATGGATACAGAAAATGTGGTACATCTACACAATGGAATATTACTCAGCTATTAAAAACAATGCCTTTATGAAATTCATAGGTAAATGGATGGATCTGGAAAATATCATCCTGACTGAGGTAACACAATCACAGAAAAACACACATTGTATGCACTCATTGATAAGTGGCTATTAGCCCAAATCCTTGAATTATCCTAGATGCCTAGAACACATGAAACTCAAGGCAGATGATCAAAATGTGAATGCTTCACTCCTTCTTTAAAAGGGGAACAAGAATACCCTTGGCAGGGTATAGAGAGGCAAAGATTAGAACAGAGACAGAAGGAACACCCTTTCAGAGCCTGCCCCACATGTGGCCCATACATATACAGCCACCCAAGTAGACAAGATGGATGAAGTAAAGAAGTGCAGGCCGACAGGAGCCGGATGTAGATGTCTCCTGAGAGACACAGCCAGAATACAGCAAATACAGAGCCAAATGCCAGCAGCAAACCACTGAACTGAGAACAGGACCCCCATTGAAGTAATCAGAGAAAGAACTGGAAAGCTTGAAGGTGCTCGAGACCCCCATATGTACAACAATGCCAAGCAACCAGAGCTTCCAGGGACTAAGCCACTACCTAAAGAGTATACATGGACTGACGGAGGACTCTGACCTCATAGGTAGCAATGAATATCCTAGTAAGAGCACCAGTGGAAGGGGAAGCCCTTGGTCCTACTAAGACTGGACCGCCAGTGAACGTGATTGTTGGGGGGAGGGCGGCAATGTTGGGAGAATGGGGAAGGGAACACCCATAAGGAAGGGAAGGGGGAGGGTTTGGGGGATGTTGGCCCAGAAACTGGGAAAGGGAATAACACTCGAAATGTAAAGAAGAAATACTCAAGTTAATAAAAAAATTGAAATCTGACAATGTGTCGGCTTATACTTCTGCCTCTTTTGTGTCCCTTTGTAAAATGATGGGTGTTCGATTGACCCGTGGATTACCCTATAACTCTCAGGGTCAGGGCATTATTGAATGAGCCCATCGAACCCTAAAAGAATGTTTAATTAAACAAAAGGGGGGAATTGCCTCCACTGGCTCCACCCCTAGGGAAAGATTAGCCATTGCTCTCTTTACCTTGAATTTTTTAAATGAAGATAAGCAGGGTTGGGTTGCAGCTGAGCGTCAGGTCAACCCTGATGTTTCTCCTAAGGGCATGGTGATGTGGAAGGATGTTTTAACTGGTTGTTGGAAGCGCCCTGACCCAGTGTTGGTCTGGGCAACAGGGTCTGTTTGTGTGTTTCCCTAGGATCATCGGCAGCCACTGTGGGTCCCGGAGAGGCTGACCAGAGCGGTCCAAGATGAACGGAAGGAGGATACTATGGATGTTCCTGATGTTGCCGATGCTTCCTGTGGTGATGGCTGAAGACCTACGCTGAGGACTTTTATATGTATTTCCCAAACCCTTGCCATCGACACATTCAGCACAAGTGTTTCCCTGGTTTTTCTCTTCTAATGCTTCATTACAGTTACCCTTTTTGCCATGGGATGGAGAAATAGCACCTGTAAATGATTCAGTGCAGCTTCAGCTGAAATGATAATGAATCAGCTGCATGGTTTGACATGCCTATCAATAGTTATACCAAAGCTAATGCCACATGGATTCAAGGGGTGTCGCCTGCCAGTATTTCCAAAGGCAATGATACCATGCCTTCCCAACCTAGATGGGCTCCCTTTTGCAAGGGTACCCGTGAGTCACTTCCGCTATGGACTGGGTGTCAGGCTAGAAAGGCAACATGGGCTGTAAAGAAGTATTTTACCTTTTCTCCTTATATTAGCACAGCCCATAATGACTCATTTTCAGGGTATAATTGGACCTATCAGAATCCTGCTCAGGCAGTAGCTAGTAATCCTTTCAATGTGTGGTTGTTATGTGGAGTGAATGGTATTTACACAGATATCTGTCCTCTGAGCATGTTAGTGGGAGGGGTTTGGGGTAATGTAAGCTTTCACTGGAATGTATCTATAGGGTTTGAAACCTCTGTTACTCAACTTGCTTATGGGCTTAATGTTTCCTTTAAGGCTACGCCTGTCTGTATGCCTTTTGTGTTTATTGTACTGGTTCAGGAGCTTAGACAATCTATCGTCCATATCAACTCCACCCATGTGGACGTATCTTTAGCTGGAGGACTGGCTGATTGGATCACCACAGCTGCCTCTCGGCTAAAAGAATGGGCAGGACTCACCCTGTGCCTGATTCTTTAGTGCATTTGCCGTATGCGGTTTCATCAATGGAGAACTCAAGCCTTAATGATTCAGGCTATTGCAGCAGTGGAGACAAGACAGTGTCCTTCAGTATGGCTTGGTATGCTAGAGAAGTAGTCAATGACAGGTAAGACTCCCTGGGCATGTTACCAACCTAAGACAGGGATCAAACCTAAGCTGTTTGTCTCCCGATGACGGGTAAGGGGCATTGCTGCAGGGGGCAACCTAAGACAGGCATTCTCTCTGCCAAAAATATTAAGAAGGGGGAGATGTGGGGAGCGGGTGTAGTGGCAATCCCAACATGGTGCCTGGGACTGCTGCCGAGTCTTACGACTAGCACCTGAAAGTAAGCCACGCCCCATCGTGAGAGCTGCGCAGGCGCACCATGACGATAGATCAGGCCATGTGATGTGGACCTATGAACGGAGGTTATGCAGACTGGACGGTTGAGGCGGTTGAGGGAGGTTATAAGGGAGTGCGCTCTCGGGCTGGAGAGAGATTGTTGCTGCTTGCATGCTAAAAGGTTCCTGAATAAACTGCTTTGAGAAGAACATCGTGGTATTACTCCTTTCCTGCTGGTTGGGGTTGGAAGCGACACTCATTGATAAGTGACTATTAGCCCAAATGCTTGAATTACCCTAGATGCACAGAACATGTGAAACTCAAGAAGGATGACCAAAATGCGAATGCTTCACTCCTTCTCTAAAAGGGGAACAAGAATACCCTTGGGAGGGAAGAGGGAGGCAAAGTTTAGAACAGAGGCTGAAGGAACGCCCATTCAGAGCCTGCCCCAAATGTGGCCCATAAGTATACAGCCACCAAACTAGATAAGATGGATGAAGGAAAGAAGTGCAGGCTGACAGTAACTGGATGTAGATCTCTCCTGAGAGACACATCCAGAATATGGCAAGTACGTAGGCGAATGCCAGCCGCAAACCACTGGACTGAGAATGGGACCCCCATTGAAGGAATCAGAGAAAGGACTGAAGGAACTTGAAGGGGCTTGAGACCCCATATGAACAGTAATGCCAACCAACCAGAGCTTCCAGGGACTAAGCCTTACCCAAAGACTATACATGGACTGACCCTGGGCTCTAACTGCATAGGTAGCAATGAATAGCCTAGTAAGTGCAGCAGTGGAAGGGGAAGCCCTTGGTCCTGCCAAGACTGAACCCCCGTGAATGGGATTGTTGACAGGAGTGTGGTAAGGGGAGGAGGATGGGGAGTGGAACACCCATATAGAAGGGGGGGAAGGGGTTAGGGGGATGTTTGCCTGGAAACTGGGAAAAGTAATATCAATTGAAACGTAAATAAGAAATAACCAATTTAATAAAGTGGAGAAAAAAAGAGGGGGGAACAAAAATATTCATAGGAGGGGATATGGAAACAAAGTTTGGAGCTGAGACATAAGGAATGTCCATATAGAGACTGCCCCCATTGGGGATCTAGCCATATACATACAGCCACCAAACTTAGACATATTGCTGATGCCAAGAAGTGCATGGTAACTGGAGCCTGATATAGCTGTCTCCTGAGAGGCTCAGCTAGAGCATGACAAATACAGAGGTCAATGCTTGCAGCCAACAATTGGACTGAGAATGGGGTCCCCATTGGAGGAGTTAGAGAAAGGGTTAAAGGAACTGAAGGGGTTTGCAGCCCCATAAGAACAACATTACTAACCATCCAGAGCTCTCAGGGACTAAACTACCATCCAGTGAGTACACATGGAGAGACCCATGGTTCCAGCTGCATATGTAACAGAAGTTGGCCTGGTTGGGCTCCAATGGGAGGAGAAGCCCTCGGTTCTGCCAATCCTTGATCTCCCAGTGTAGGGGAATGTCAGGGCATGGAGGTGGGAAGGGGTGGTTCAGTGGGGAAACACTCTTATAGAAGAAGGGAGAGGGGATGGGATAGGGAGTTTATGGATGGGAAACTGGGAAAGGGGTTAACATTTGAAATGTAAATAAAAAAAATATCCAATTAAGAAAAAAAAAGAAATACTGGCAGAAGACCATGGGTGGAGGAAAAACCTGTCTGACCAACCTCTGCAGGGAGCTGAGGCTACCTGGTTTACAAATAGCAGCAGTTTTCTCAATGAAGGTCAGAAATGAGCAGGTGCTGCCTTGGTGGATGGCACAAATATCATTTCGGTAGACCCCCAGCCCCCAAACAGAAAGCAGAACTAATTGCCATCACCAAGGTTTTGGAACTTGGGGCTGGCAAGAAAATTAACATCTACATGGATAGCAGGTAGGCCTTTGCCACAGCCCACATCCACTGGGTTATATACCGAGAGAGAGAACCACTCACATCAGAGGGAAAAGAAATGAAAAACAAGCAGGAAATCTTGATCTCTTGGATGCCCCGATGAAGCCAGCAACTGTATTATTCATTGCCCAGGGCATCAGAAGGGAAGACACTCAGTGGCCTGGGGCAATAACCAGGCAGATCAAGTGGTTGGAGAAATGGCTATGCAGGAGCCTATCCCAGAGACACCTGCTGGGAAATGGGATTGGTCTAAGGGATGGCCTCACTTAGAATATACAGCAGAAGGAAAGGCCTAAATTGCTAGCCACCCCATCAAGTATTACTTAGAGGGGGAAGGATGATGGAGTACTCAAGAGGGGAAACTATACTCCCCAGAGAACAACCAAAAGACTCACTTGGCCAAGTGCATAAATGAACTCATCTAGTGGATAGGAAGCTCATCCAAGCAGTCAAGGGAGAGACAGTGGAACAATGTAAGGTATGTCAGCAAGTAAATGCTTATGCAGCCAAGAACAACAGGGCAAGAGACCTAGGGGAAAATGACCTGGGGTATATTGAGAGGTCGGTTTCACAGAAGTTAACTCAGGAGACTGTAGATACTTTTCCTGGATGGGTTGAGGCTTTCCCCACCAAGCAGAAAACAGCTACCGTGGTAGCCAAGAAGATATTAGAAGAAATTTTCCTAAGGTTCAGAGTGCCCAAGGTAACTGGATTGGACAACGCTCTTGCTTTTGTTTCTAAGGTAAGTCAGGGATTGGCAGAGATATTGGGGACTACTTGGAAGCTCCATTGTGTATACCATCCCCAGAGCTCAGGGTAGGTAGAGGGAATGAACCGAACCCTAAAAGAGGCCGTAATTAAATCGCCCTTGGAGACTGGCCCTGATTGGGTGGTGTTCCTTTTCCTGGCCCTATTTGGAGACCAGAATACCCCCTACCGGAACACCCCCTACCACTTTAACCTGACCCCTTTTGAGATCCTGTTTGGTTCCCCAACGTCCTTGGTATCCATTGGGTCCTCCCTGGAGGTATCCCAATTCACTGATAGGAACGTCTTCTTGAGGCTCCAAACCCTTCAGTAAATATAACATGAGATTTAGCCCAAACTGTCTGCCTTATATGCTCCAGGAACACCAGAGACCCCTCACCACTTCCGGACTGGTGACTAGGTCCATGTTCAGAGACATCAGGCACAGTTGCTGGAACCCAGGTGGAAGAGACCCTTTCCGGTGCTGTTAACTACTTCCAGAGTCCTCATGTGGATGGTATTGTGGCCTGGGTGCATACATCCCATGTGTAATTTGCAGATACACAGGGACCCCTGCTGCCTCCATGTGCCGGTTTGTCAAACCTGAACTGTTTCCACTGAAACTGGAGATGAGGTCGCCTCCCTGACAGCCTCCAAACCCCTCAACACCTGGTGGCCCAACCTCACTTTTGACCTGTGCCAGCTGGCGGCAGGACTTGACTCGTGGGACATTCCCACTCATGATGGGAATGCTGGCAGAAGCAAACTGCCCATGTGGGAGAAAGAGGGCTCTGGGCTGGGGCGGGGGAGCGATAGGCTGTGCATTCCCCACATAGGGGTATCAGTTGCAGGAGACTTCCACTTATTTTTGCCCTTGAGATGGAAAAAGCCTGGCAGAAGTTCACTGATGAGGGCGTCCAGAACAGTTTTGTTGCACTGCCTGGTGAATGTGAGATTACAGGAGACACCTACTGGAACCCCTCTTCCTCTTGGGACTCGGTCATGGTAAAAAGAAATTACAGGATTGGGGAACGCTACCAGGGGGACAGAGGTATTGGGGTACCCCCAGCGCAAATGCCACCTGTAACCCAATAATAATCAGATTCTCTCAGAAAGGCAAAGAAGTAATGGGATGGCTAAAGGGAAAAACTTGGGGACTCGGGTTGTACAAATAGGGATATGATGATGGCCGAGATGAGAGAAGGGCTAGCCAAATGGAAGAGAGAAAGTGAACAGAGTGAGGGCTAGTTCAAGTCTTGGTTTAACTCCTCACTTGGCTAACTACCCTCATATCCACCTTGTTAGGACCCTTAGTTGCGCTCCTGCTACTGTTGACCTTTGGGCCCTGAGTATTGAAAAAGACTATAGCCTTCTTAGAAGAGAGAATAGGTGCAGTACAGCTGGTGGTACTGTGCCAATAATATGAGACCCTGAGAATAGGACCTGAAGAATATGAGTTAGTCACCAGAGACCCCTGAGCATAGCTCCAAGATTGGAGCTTGTACAAGAAAAAGAGGGGGATGAAGGACCCTTGGGGCTTTTGCCAGTCTTACACTCACCAGCCTTGGGCCAAGGCTGGGCCAGGTTCAAGCTTCCTGCCTTGGGTCGAGGCTAGGCCTTGTTCCATTCATCACCCACAGGAACACTATGGAATAGAGAATTCTCAGAAGGTACTGACTGATGCTTGCTAGCCAATAGATTTAAAGGTCAATATACTCAGCCAATAAGTTTGAACTGTAACCTTGCTAATGTAACCTGTGTCCCTAAAAAGTATAAAAACTGCTTGTATAACCTTTTGGGGTCACCTTCTAGACCTTGAGGAACTAACTGAAGGTCGACCCCAACGTGATAGAAAATAAACCTCTTGTTTTTTCATTGAAAAAACAAAAAGAGTTTTCAAAGGAGAAGAATGTTATTTTGTGACCAAGAGACTGTTCTTGTGATATTATGGTGAAGAATGTGGCTGCTTTTTACCCTGGTCTAAAGAGTCTACCTGAGGCTAAGGTAAAGAGATTAACAAAGGAAGTCTTAATTAAGCCCAGCAAAGACTTTGTTTTCTGGTTTTGTCCCACGAATAGTGTTGTGAGTAAGTATAGTAAACTTTGAAAGGAAAAATATAAGTGTATGGTTCAAGTAATAAAGGGATACTAGGAAGTGAAATGTAGCTGAATCCTATGTTCAAGGTGATTAAGAGATTAAGGGAGTGGTGATCTCAGGGCAAGATCCCACTCAGCTAAGCTTACTGTTTGTATTCGCAGTTGAACAAGGAAAGTTTGGACTTTCAGTCTGGAATGACATACAATCTAGAAATTGAGGGCACACTTTTGTCCCTTGTATCCAGATTTTGAGGCTGGAAGCACAGGTTTTTGATCTGGATCTTGAGGAACAGTGGCCATGAAAATCTTAGGCCCAGGTATGGTGGTACACAGTTTTAATCACAGGAGACAAAGCCAAGCAGATCTCTGAGTTCAAGGCCAGCCTGGGACAGGGCAAATTCTAGGTGAAGGAATGTTTAAGTCTAGGCATGGTGGTACATACCTTTAATTCTAGCATTCAAAAGACAAGAACCATGAAGGTCTCTGAGTTAAAGGTCAATTTACAGACCACATTCTAGGACAGCCAAGCTTAGGCAGTGAAGGAGTTGCAAAACAGAAATCTGGTAATAGAATAAGGGGGTGGGGAGGATCATGTTTCAGTCCCAGCAAATGCAGAACTCAGCAGTCATGTGGCTCTGGCTTTAGAGTCAAGAAGAGAAGTGACTACTAGGACAGTTGATTCTAATTAGCTGGAGCTAAGAAATTAGTGGTAATTAAGAAGGGACCAGCATCACTGAGGTGAAATCTTCTGGGAAGTGTTTTTTGAGAGCAAAGAAGCTGTGTTCCAGAGAGAGCCAAGGTTGTACCTCATGCTGCAGCTAGACCTGGTAATGTGTAAGAGTCACCCAGGTAGTACTGATTTTGAAAGTATGGAGAGTAGCTGAGGCTTGGTACTGTGAGAGGCCAGGGAAGGCCATTGATGAAGGCCTCAGTTACAGTTCACAGCTGAGGAATGAAGGGTTCATGCAAAGAAGTTGATGTTTGGCACCATTAAGAGAGCCTATGACACTGGAAAAAATTTCCTGAACAAAACACCAATGGCTTATGCTCTAAGATCAAGAATCGACAAATGGGATCTCATAAAACTGCAAAGCTTCTGTAAGGCAAAGGTCACTGTGGTTAGGACAAAATGGCAACCAACAGATTGGGAAAAGATCTTTACCAATGCTACAACAGATAGAGGCCTTATATCCAAAATATACAAAGAACTCAAGAAGTTAGACTTCAGGGAGACAAATAACCCTACTAAAAAATGGAGTTCAGAGCTAAACAAAGAATTCACAGCTGAGGAATGCTGAATGGCTGAGAAACACCTAAAGAAATGCAACATCTCTAGTCATAAGGGAAATGCAAATCAAAACAACCCTGAGATTTCACCTCACACCAGTGAGAATGGCTAAGATCAAAAACTCAGGTGACAGCAAATGTCGACGAGGATGCGGAGAAAGAGGAACACTCCTCCATTGTTGGTGGGATTGCAGACTGGTAAAACCATTCTGGAAACCAGTCTGGAGGTTCCTCCGAAAATTGGACATTGAACTGCCTGAGGATCCAGCTATACCTCTCTTGGGCATATACCCAAAAGATGCCCCAACATATAAAAAAGACATGTGCTCCGCTATGTTTATAGCAGCCTTATTTATAATAGCCAGAAGCTGGAAAGAACCCAGATGCCCTTCAACAGAGGAATGGATACAGAAAATGTGGTACATCTACACAATGGAATATTACTCAGCTATTAAAAACAATGCCTTTATGAAATTCATAGGCAAATGGATGGATCTGGAAAATATCATCCTGATTGAGGTAACACAATCACAGAAAAACACACATGGTATGCACTCATTGATAAGTGGCTATTAGCCCAAATCCTTGAATTACCCTAGATGCCTAGAACACATGAAACTCAAGACAGATGATCAAAATGTGAATGCTTCACTCCTTCTTTAAAAGGGGAACAAGAATACCCTTGGCAGGGTATAGAGAGGCAAAGATTAGAACAGAGACAGAAGGAACACCCATTCAGAGCCTGCCCCACATGTGGCCCATACATATACAGCCATCCAATTAGACAAGATGGATGAAGCAAAGAAGTGCAGGCAGACAGGAGCCGGATGTAGATCTCTCCTGAGAGACACAGGCAGAATACTGCAAATACAGAGGCGAATGCCAGCAGCAAACCACTGAACTGAGAACGGGACCCCTGTTGAAGGAATCAGAGAAAGAACTGGAAGAGCTTGAAGGGGCTTGAGACCCCATATGCACAACAATGACAAGCAACCAGAGCTTCCAGGGACTAAGCCACTACCCAAAGACTGTACATGGACTGACCCTGGACTCTGACCTCATAGGTAGCAATGAATATCCTAGTAAGAGCACCAGTGGAAGGGGAAGCCCTGGGTCCTGCTAAGACTGAACCCCCCAGTGAACATGATTGTTGGGGGGAGGGCGGCAATGGGGGGAGGATGGCGAGGGGAACACCCATAACGAAGGGGAGGGGGAGGGGTTAGGGGGATGTTGGCCTGGAATCCGGGAAATGGAATAACACTCAAAATGTACATAAGAAATACCCAAATTAATAAAAAAAAAAAAGAGAGAGCCTATGAGAGGCTATTGGTGAAGCCTAATTGCAGGAAAAGAACCCAGTGTATGGGAGATGCCACCCCATGGGATGAGCACCAAGCACAGCGGCAGAAGTGGAGTGGAGTCAACCAGAGCCTAGAATGCTACAGAGAGAAGAGCTGGAGAAGTGAGCCAAGCCCCTTGGAGGAGCTTGGAAGATTATGTCTGGATCCTGGACACTGGAACAAGAAGCTATGAAGATGAAGTTGACTTGGAGACCCAAAGATGCCAGAGCTCCTTGGGATATGTGCTAAGGAAAGCTGTTGACAGGTAGTAGAACCAGGTCAAGAAAAAGAAATTTGTCACAGTTAACAAACATAAAAAAGGAGTTGGAGATCTGAAGGAGATGTGGAGTTAAGAGTTTGCCCAGCTGCTTTCCTGTCTTAATTTGGGGATTACAGTTATGTGATTGGATGAATCTCAGAAGAGACTCTGAACTTTGGACTTTTAACATTGTTGAGACTGCTATAGATCATGGGGACTTTGGAGGTTGGAATAAATGTAGTTTTTTTTATTATGCTATGACTAGATATGGCCCTCATAGCCTCATGTGTTTGAACCAGCCTCTGAGGGTCAGGAAATGGAATGTGGTGGTTTGTGTATGCTTGGCCCTAGGATGTGTAGCCCTAGGAGTTATAGGTGTGGCCTTGTTGGAGTAGACCCTCATCCTAGCAGTCTGGAAGTCAATCTTCTCCTGTTTGCCTTCAGAACAAGATGGTGAACTCTCAGCTCTTCCTGCACCATGCCTGCCTGGGTGCTGCCATGCTACTGCCTTGATGATCATGGACTGAACCTCTGAACCTGTAAGACAGCCCCAATTAGACGTTGTTCTTATGAGAGTTGCCTTGGTCATGGTGTCTGTTCACAGCAGTAAAACTTGTTCTAGGAAGGTTTCTAAATGTATTAACCTTTCCTTTTTGGCTCCTGTAGTTCTGCTTCTGGCTAGCTGTTCTTGTTAACTAAAATTTGGCAACCCTCAACATAGTTTTGGAACTTAAAATATCACCCTGAGAAAGGTTCAGCGCTACACTGGAATCCCGAACACACAATGTAGTTGCTGGCTGTCTAATAAAGGCTTACTGTTGTCTTCTTTTCTTATAAAGGACAACAATTTTATTGAGCATTTTTGCATTGATATTCATAAGGGAAATTGGTCTGAAGTTCTCTTTCTTTGTTGGGTCTTTGTGTGGTTTAGGTATAAGAGTAATTGTGGCTTCATAGAAGGAATTCGTTAGTGCTCCATTTGTTTCAATTTTGTGGAATAGTTTGGATAGTATTGGTATGAGGTCTTCTATGAAGGTCTGATAGAATTCTGCACTAAACCCGTCTGGACCTGGGCTCTTTTTGGTTGGGAGACTTTTTTTTAAGTTCATAGCTTATTTATTTGCAATAGCAAGAAACTGGAAGCAATCCAGATGTCAACTGCAGAATGGACACAGAAAATGTGGCACACCCACACAGTGGGACACACTCAACCATCAAACACAAGGACATCAGAATGCATGGAACTAGAAAACATCAGCCTGGGCGATGCAATCCAGGTTCCAAAGGACATGCACAGCATATACTCACTGATAAGTTGACATTATCCAAAATGATGAGAACAGGCATGATATACCCCAAACACTTGAAGGAACTAAATAAGAAGGAAGGCCAAATTGAGGATGCTTGCATTGCTTTTATAAAATATCAATCTGGGTTATTCATAGAGAACAATCCTGGGTTGTCCCACGTTCTAATCATTGAGGTTTCACAGATCATGTCATTCATACCTGACATCTTATGAAAGCCTTCCTTTTGTGCTCTTAAAAGAAAAAAAATAATACAGACGTCAAGAGAGGGAGATTTTATTTGGAGGAGAGAAAAAGAACTCATACTTTGCCTATGAACCACTTTTAAGAGGCATTTGTCATCTGACTGTCCTTGGACGTGGATGTAGTTTTTTTTTTTTTTTTTTTTTTTATTAACTTGAGTATTTCTTATATACATTTCGAGTGTTATTCCCTTTCCCGGTTTCCGGGCAAACATCCCCCTCCCCACTCCCCTTCCTTAGGGGTGTTCCCCTCCCAACCCTCCCCCCATTGCGGCCCTCCCCCCATAGACTAGTTCACTGGGGGTTCAGTCTTAGCAGGACCCAGGGCTTCCCCTTCCACTGGTGCTCTTACTAGGATATTCATTGCTACCTATGGGGTCAGAGTCCAGGGTCAGTCCATGTATAGTCTTTAGGTAGTGGCTTAGTCCCTGGAAGCTCTGGTTGCTTGGCATTGTTGTACATATGGAGACTCGAGCCCCTTCAAGCTCTTCCAGTTCTTTCTCTGATTCCTTCAATAGGGGACCTATTCTCAGTTCAGTGGTTTGCTGCTGGCATTCGCTTCTGTATTTGCTGTATTCTGGCTGTGTCTCTCAGGAGCGATCTACATCCGGCTCCTGTCGGTCTGCACTTCTTTGCTTCATCCATCTTGTCTAATTGGGTGGCTGTATATGTATGGGCCACATGTGGGGCAGGCTCTGAATGGGTGTTCCTTCAGTCTCTGTTTTAATCTTTGCCTCTCCCTTCCCTGCCAAGGGTATTCTTTTTCCTCATTTAAAGAAGGAGTGAAGCATTCACATTTTGATCATCCGTCTTGAGTTTCCTTTGTTCTAGGGATCTAGGGTAATTCAAGCATTTGGGCTAATAGCCTCTTATCAATGAGTGCATACCATGTATGTCTTTCTGTGATTGGGTTAGCTCACTCAGGATGATATTTTCCAGTTCCAACCATTTGCCTACGAATTTCATAAACTCGTTGTTTTTGATAGCTGAGTAATATTCCATTGTGTAGATGTACCACATTTTCTGTATCCATTCCTCTGTTGAAGGGCATCTGGGTTCTTTCCATTTTCTGGCTATTATAAATAAGGCTGCGATGAACATAGTGGAGCACGTGTCTCTTTTATATGTTGAGGCATCTTTTGGGTATATGCCCAAGAGAGGTATAGCTGGATCCTCAGGCAGTTCAATGTCCAATTTTCTGAGGATTCTCCAGACTGATTTCCAGAATGGTTTTACCAGTCTGCAATCCCACCAACAATGGAGGAGTGTTCCTCTTTCTCCACATCCTCGCCAGCATCTGCTGTCACCTGAGTTTTTGATCTTAGCCAATCGCACTGGTGTGAGGTGAAATCTCAGGATTGTTTTGATTTGCATTTCCCTTATGACTAAAGATGTTGAACATTTCTTTAGGTGTTTCTCAGCCATTCAGCATTCCTCAGCTGTGAATTCTTTGTTTAGCTCTGAACCCCATTTTTTAATAGGGGTATTTGTTTCCCTGCGGTCTAACTTCTTGAGTTCTTTGTATATTTTGGAAATAAGGCCTCTATCTGTTGTAGGATTGGTAAAGATCTTTTCCCAATCTGTTGGTTGCCGTTTTGTCCTAACCACAGTGTCCTTTGCCTTACAGAAGCTTTTCAGTTTTATGAGATCCCATTTGTCGATTCTTGATCTTAGAGCATAAGCCATGGGTGTTTTGTTCAAGAAATTTTTTCCAGTGCCCATGTGTTCCAGATGCTTCCCTAGTTTTTCTTCTATTAGTTTGAGTGTGTCTGGTTTGATGTGGAGGTCCTTGATCCACTTGGACTTAAGCTTTGTACAGGGTGATAAGCATGGATCGATCTGCATTCTTCTACATGTTGCCCTCCAGTTGAACCAGCACCATTTGCTGAAAATGCTATCTTTTTTCCATTGGATGGTTTTGGCTCCTTTGTCAAAAATCAAGTGACCATAGGTGTGTGGGTTCATTTCTGGGTCTTCAATTCTATTCCATTGGTCTATCTGTCTGTCTCTGTACCAATACCATGCAGTTTTTATCACTATTGCTCTGTAATACTGCTTGAGTTCAGGGATAGTGATTCCCCCTGAAGTCCTTTTATTGTTGAGGATAGCTTTAGCTATCCTGGGTTTTTTGTTATTCCAGATGAATTTGCAAATTGTTCTGTCTAACTCTTTGAAGAATTGGATTGGTATTTTGATGGGGATTGCATTGAATCTGTAGATTGCTTTTGGTAAAATGGCCATTTTTACTATATTAATCCTGCCAATCCATGAGCATGGGAGATCTTTCCATCTTCTGAGGTCTTCTTCAATTTCTTTCCTCAGTGTCTTGAAGTTCTTATTGTACAGATGTTTTACTTGCTTGGTTAAAGTCACACCGAGGTACTTTATATTATTTGGGTCTATTATGAAGGGTGTCGTTTCCCTAATTTCTTTCTCGGCTTGTTTCTCTTTTGTATAGAGGAAGGCAACTGATTTATTTGAGTTAATTTTATACCCAGCCACTTTGCTGAAGTTGTTTATCAGCTTTAGTAGTTCTCTGGTGGAACTTTTGGAATCACTTAAATATACTATCATGTCATCTGCAAATAGTGATATTTTGACCTCTTCTTTTCCGATCTGTATCCCTTTGATCTCCTTTTGTTGTCTGATTGCTCTGGCTAGAACTTCAAGAACTATATTGAATAAGTAGGGAGAGAGTGGGCAGCCTTGTCTAGTCCCTGATTTTAGTGGGATTGCTTCAAGTTTCTCTCCATTTAGTTTAATGTTAGCAACTGGTTTGCTGTATATGGCTTTTACTATGTTTAGGTATGGGCCTTGAATTCCTATTCTTTCCAGGACTTTTATCATGAAGGGGTGTTGAATTTTGTCAAATGCTTTCTCAGCATCTAATGAAATGATCATGTGGTTCTGTTCTTTCAGTTTGTTTATATAATGGATCACGTTGATGGTTTTCCGTATATTAAACCATCCCTGCATGCCTGGGATGAAGCCTACTTGATCATGGTGGATGATTGTTTTGATGTGCTCTTGAATTCGGTTTGCCAGAATTTTATTGAGTATTTTTGCGTCGATATTTATAAGGGAAATACGTCTGAAGTTCTCTTTCTTTGTTGTGTCTTTGTGTGGTTTAGGTATAAGAGTAATTGTGGCTTCGTAGAAAGAATTCGGTAGGGCTCCATCTGTTTCAATTTTGTGGAATAGTTTGGATAATATTGGTATGAGGTCTTCTATGAAGGTTTGATAGAATTCTGCACTAAACCCGTCTGGACCTGGGCTCTTTTTGGTTGGGAGACCTTTAATGACTGCTTCTATTTCCTTAGGAGTTATGGGGTTGTTTAACTGGTTTATCTTTTCCTGATTTAACTTCGATACCTGGTATCTGTCTAGGAAATTGTCCATTTCCTGAAGATTTTCAAATTTTGTTGAATATAGGTTTTTATAGTAAGATCTGATGATTTTTTTAATTTCCTCCGAATCTGTAGTTATGTCTCCCTTTTCATTTCTGATTTTGTTAATTTGGACACACTCTCTGTGTCCTCTCGTTAGTCTGGCTAAGGGTTTATCTATCTTGTTGATTTTCTCAAAGAACCAACTTTTGGTTCTGTTGATGCTTTCTATGGTCCTTTTTGTTTCTACTTGGTTGATTTCAGCTCTGAGTTTGATTATTTCCTGCCTTCTACTCCTCCTGGGTGTATTTGCTTCTTTTTGTTCTAGAGCTTTTAGGTGTGCTGTCAAGCTGCTGACATATGCTCTTTCCTGTTTCTTTCTGCAGGCACTCAGCGCTATGAGTTTTCCTCTTAGCACAGCTTTCATTGTGTCCCATAAGTTTGAGTATGTTGTATCTTCATTTTCATTAAATTCTAAAAAGTTTTTAATTTCTTTCTTTATTTCTTCCTTGACCAGGTTATCATTGAGTAGAGCATTGTTCAATTTCCACGTATATGTGGGCATTCTTCCCTTATTGTTATTGAAGACCAGTTTTAGGCCGTGGTGGTCCGATAGCACGCATGGGATTATTTCTATCTTTCTGTACCTGTTGAGGCCCGTTTTTTGACCAATTATATGGTCAATTTTGGAGAAAGTACCATGAGGAGCTGAGAAGAAGGTATATCCTTTTGCTTTAGGATAGAATGTTCTATAAATATCCGTTAAGTCCATTTGGCTCATGACTTCTCTTAGTCTGTCGACATCACTGTTTAATTTCTGTTTCCATGATCTGTCCATTGATGAGAGTGGGGTGTTGAAATCTCCCACTATTATTGTGTGAGGTTCAATGTGTGTTTTGAGCTTTAGTAAGGTTTCTTTTACGTATGTAGGTGCCCTTGTATTTGGGGCATAGATATTTAGGATTGAGAGTTCATCTTGGTTGATTTTTCCTTTGATGAATATGAAGTGTCCTTCCTTATCTCTTTTGATGACTTTTAATTGAAAATTGATTTTATTTGATATTAGAATGGCTACTCCAGCTTGCTTCTTCTGACCATTTGCTTGGAAAGTTGTTTTCCAGCCTTTCACTCTGAGGTAGTGTCTGTCTTTGTCTCTGAGGTGTGTTTCCTGTAGGCAGCAGAATGCAGGGTCCTCGTTGCGTATCCAGTTTGTTAATCTATTTCTTTTTATTGGGGAGTTGAGGCCATTGATATTGAGAGATATTAAGGAATAGTGATTATTGCTTCCTGTTATATTCATATTTGGATGTGAGGTTATGTTTGTGTGCTTTCATTCTCTTTGTTTTGTTGCCAAGACGATTAGTTTCTTGCTTCTTCTAGGGTATAGCTTGCCTCCTTATGTTGGGATTTACCATTTATTATCCTTTGTAGTGCTGGATTTGTAGAAAGATATTGTGTAAATTTGGTTTTGTCATGGAATATCTTGGTTTCTCCATCAATGTTAATTGAGAGTTTTGCTGGATACAGTAACCTGGGCTGGCATTTGTGTTCTCTTAGGGTCTGTATAACATCAGTCCAGGATCTTCTGGCCTTCATAGTTTCTGGCGAGAAGTCTGGTGTGATTCTGATAGGTCTCCCTTTATATGTTACTTGACCTTTTTCCCTTACTGCTTTTAATATTCTTTCTTTATTTTGTGCGTTTGGTGTTTTGACAATTATGTGACGGGAGGTGTTTCTTTTCTGGTCCAATCTATTTGGAGTTCTGTAGGCTTCTTGTATGTCTATGGGTATCTCTTTTTTTAGGTTAGGGAAGTTTTCTTCTATGATTTTGTTGAAGATATTTACTGGTCCTTTGAGCTGGGAGTCTTCACTCTCTTCTATACCTATTATCCTTAGGTTTGATCTTCTCATTGAGTCCTGGATTTCCTGTATGTTTTGGACCAGTAGCTTTTTCCGCTTTACATTATCTTTGACAGTTGAGTCAATGATTTCTATGGAATCTTCTGCTCCTGAGATTCTCTCTTCCATCTCTTGTATTCTGTTGGTGAAGCTTGTATCTACAGCTCCTTGTCTCTTCTTTTGGTTTTCTATATCCAGGGTTGTTTCCATGTGTTCTTTCTTGATTGCTTCTATTTCCATTTTTAATTCCTTCAACTGTTTGATTGTGTTTTCCTGGAATTCTTTCAGGGATTTTTGCGATTCCTCTCTGTAGGCTTCTAATTGTTTATTAATGTTTTCCTGTGTTTCCCTAAGTGTGTTCATGTCTTTCTTGAAGTCCTCCAGCATCATGATCAAATATGATTTTGAAACTAGATCTTGCTTTTCTGGTGTGTTTGGATATTCCATGTTTGTTTTGGTGGGAGAATTGGGCTCCGATGATGGCATGTAGTCTTGGTTTCTGTTGCTTGGGTTCCTGCGCTTGCCTCTCGCCATCAGATTATCTCTAGTGTTACTTTGTTCTGCTATTTCTGACAGTGGCTAGACTGTCCTATAAGCCTGTGTGTCAGGAGTGCTGTAGACCTGTTTTCCTCTCTTTCAGTCAGTTATGGGGACAGAGTGTTCTGCTTTCGGGCGTGTAGTTTTTCCTCTCTACAGGTCTTCAGCTGTTCCTGTGGGCCTGTGTCTTGAGTTCACCAGGCAGCTTTCTTGCAGCAGAAAATTTGGTCTTACCTGTGGTCCCGAGGCTCAGGTTCGCTCGTGGGGTGCTGCCCAGGGGCTCTCTGCAGCGGCAGCAACCAGGAAGACCTGTGCCGCCCCTTCCCGGAGCTTCAGTGCACCAGGGTTCCAGATGGTCTTTGGCTTTTTCCTCTGGCGTCCGAGATGTGTGTGCAGGGAGCAGTCTTCTGGTTTCCCAGGCTTGTCTGCCTCTCTGAAGGTTTAGCTCTCCCTCCCATGGGATTTGGGTGCAGAGAACTGTTTATCCGGTCTGTTTCCTTCAGGGTCCGGCGGTGTCTCTGGCAGGGGTCCTGCTGCTCCTGGGCCCTCCCCCACGGGAGCCCAGAGGCCTTATACAGTTTCCTCTTGGGCCAGGGATGTGGGCAGGGGTGAGCAGTGTTGGTGGTCTCTTCCCCTCTGCAACCTCAGGAGTGCCCACCTGACCAGGCGGTTGGGTCTCTCTCTCACCGGGTCTGGGAGCAGAGAGCTGCTGCAGGCCGGGATCTGCTGGTGTGGGACTTCCGGTAAACACAGAACGTGCCCGGTCCTAGAGAAATTCTGCTTCCGTGTGTCCCAAGCTCACCAGGCAGCTTTCTTGCAGCAGAAAATTTGGTCTTACCTGTGGTCCCGAGGCTCAGGTTCGCTCGTGGGGTGCTGCCCAGGGGCTCTCTGCAGCGGCAGCAACCAGGAAGACCTGTGCAGCCCCTTCCGGGAGCTTCAGTGCACCAGGGTTCCAGATGGTCTTTGGCTTTTTCCTCTGGCGTCCGAGATGTGTGTGCAGGGAGCAGTCTCTTCTGGTTTCCCAGGCTTGTCTGCCTCTCTGAAGGTTTAGCTCTCCCTCCCACGGGATTTGGGTGCAGAGAACTGTTTATCCGGTCTGTTTCCTTCAGGGTCCGGAGGTGTGTGGATGTAGTTTTATCCTGTGTGTTGAATTTTCAAATCAGAAATTTAGGGAGACCTTTTACAATAAAAATATGATGTACTATCTTATCATTAGACAGTAGCTGTGAAGTCTTCATTCATGTCTCATAAATGCTTAATATGAAAAATGATCATCAAATCACCATGCTATGTTACACTCATCAGAAAGGCAGAGGAAGGAGCAGAGGCATGGCCCATACTTTTGTATGTGATGGAGGTTTCAAGTCAAAGTTTGGAGGTGCAGAATAGTGTGTATACGTTTGCATGTGGGAGCCAAAGGACAACTTTGAATGTCACTCCTCAAGTGCTTTCTATCTTTGAAACAGGTTTACTCATGGGCCTGGAGTTTCACTAAAAATAATAAACTAACATTCCACTGAGTCCCCTGAGATCTGCTTCTACCTCACTTCCTTCTCTTAATGGGTTTATGAATATAAAACCAAATGCCCAGACATTAGACTAGATTCTGAAGGATCCAACTCAGATCCTCCCTCAATTACATGACAAATATATTGTGAGTTAAGCTATCCCTCTATCCCTTGACTCAAAAGTTTTAATAAAATTTCCAAGACAGGATTGTTTTCAAAGTACCTTCAAATTATTAACAAAAATTTGGTATCCTCACCCTCACCAATATATTGAGGCTCTGTTCCTTTTTTTTTTATTAACTTGAGTATTTCTTTTTTTATATATTTTTTATTAACTTGAGTATTTCTTATATACATTTCAAGTGTTATTCCCTTTCCCGGTAACCGGGCAAACATCCCCCTCCCCCCTCCCCTTCCTTATGGGTGTTCCCCTCCCAACCCTCCCCCCATTGCCGCCCTCCCCCCACCAGTCTAGTTCACTGGGGGTTCAGTCTTAGCAGGACCCAGGGCTTCCCCTTCCACTGGTGCTCTTACTAGGATATTCATTGCTACCTATGAGGTCAGAGTCCAGGGTCAGTCCATGTATAGTCTTTAGGTGGTGGCTTAGTCCCTGGAAGCTCTGGTTGCTTGGCATTGTTGTACTTTTGGGGTCTCGAGCCCCTTCAAGCTCTTCCAGTTCTTTCTCTGATTCCTTCAACGGGGGTCCTATTCTCAGTTCAGTGGTTTGCTGCTGGCATTCGCCTCTGTATTTGCTCTATTCTGGCTGTGTCTCTCAGGAGCGATCTACATCCGGCTCCTGTCGGTCTGCACTTCTTTGCTTCATCCATCTTGTCTAATTGGGTGGCTATATATGTATGGGCCACATGTGGGGCAGACTCTGAATGGGTGTTCCTTCAGTCTCTGTTTTAATCTTTGCCTCTCTCTTCCCTGCCAAGGGGATTCTTGTTCCCCTTTTAAAGAAGGAGTGAAGCATTCACATTTTGATCATCCGTCTTGAGTTTCCTTTGTTCTAGGGATCTAGGGTAATTCAAGCATTTGGGCTAATAGCCTCTTATCAATGAGTGCATACCATGTATGTCTTTCTGTGATTGGGTTAGCTCACTCAGGATGATGTTTTCCAGTTCCAACCATTTGCCTACGAATTTCATAAAGTCGTTGTTTTTGATAGCTGTTTAATATTCCATTGTGTAGATGTACCACATTTTCTGTATCCATTCCTCTGTTGAAGGGCATCTGGGTTCTTTCCAGCTTCTGGCTATTATAAATAAGGCTGCAATGAACATAGTGGAGCACGTGTCTTTTTTATATGTTGGGGCATCTTTTGGGTATATGCCCAAGAGAGGTATAGCTGGATCCTCAGGCAGTTCAATGTCCAATTTTCTGAGGATTCTCCAGACTGATTTCCAGAATGGTTGTACCAGTTTGCAGTCCCACCAACAATGGAGGAGTGTTCCTCTTCCTCCACATCCTCGCCAGCATCTGTTGTCCCCTGAGTTTTTGATCTTAGCCATTCTCACTGGTGTGAGGTGAAATCCCAGGATTGTTTTGATTTGCATTTCCCTTATGACTAAAGATGTTGAACATTTCTTTAGGTGTTTCTCAGCCATTCAGCATTCCTCAGCTGTGAATTCTTTGTGTAGCTCTGAACCCCATTTTTAATAGGGTTATTTGTCTCCCTGAAGTCTAACTTCTTGAGTTCTTTGTATATTTTGGATATAAGGCCTCTATCTGTTGTAGGATTGCTAAAGATCTTTTCCCAATCTGTTGGTTGCCATTTTGTCCTAACCACAGTATCCTTTGCCTTACAGAAGCTTTGCAGTTTTATGAGATGGGTGGGAGACTTTTAATGACTGCTTCTCTTTCTTTAGGAGTTATGGGGTTGTTTAAATGGTTTATCTGTTCCTGATTTAACTTTGGTACCTGGTATCTGTCTAGGAAATTGTCATTTCCTGAAGATTTTCAAGTTTTGTTGAATATAGGCTTTTGTAGTAGGATCTGATGATTTTTTGAATTTCCTCTGATTCTGTAGTTATGTTTCCCTTTTCATTTCTGATTTTGTTAATTTGGACACACTCTCTGTGTCCTCTGGTTTGTCTGGCTAAGGGTTTATCTATCTTGTTGCTTTTCTCAAAGAACCAGCTTTTGCTTCTGGTGATTCTTTGTATTGTCCTTTTTGTTTCTACTTGGTTGATTTCAGCTCTGAGTTTATTTCTTGCCTTCTACTCCTCCTGGGTGTATTTGCTTCTTTTTGTTCTAGAGCTTTTAGGTGTGCTGTCAAGCTGCTTATATATGCTCTCTCCTGTTTCTTTCTCCAGGCACTCAGAGCTATGAGTTTTCCTCTTAGCACGGCTTTCATCATGTCCCATAAGTTTGGGTATGTTTTACCTTCATTTTCATTAAATTCTAAGAAGTCTTTAATTTCTTTCTTTATTTCTTCCTTGACCAAGTTATCATTGAGTACAGCATTGTTCAACTTCCATGTATATGTGGGCGTTCTTCCCTTATTGTTATTGAAGACCAGCTTTAGCCCGTGGTGGTCTGATAGGATGCATGGGGTTATTTCTATCTTTCTGTATCTGTTGAGGCCTGTTTTATGACCAATTATATGGTCAATTTTGGAGAAAGTACAGTGAGGTGGTGAGAAGAATGTATATCCTTTTGTTTTAGGGTAGAATGTTCTATAAATATCTGTTAAGTCCATTCGGTTCATGACTTCTCTTAGTCTGTCTATGTGTCTGTTTAATTTCTGTTTCCATGATCTGTCCATTGATGAGAGTGGGGTGTTGAAATCTCCTACTATTATTGTGTGAGGTGCAATGTGTGCTTTGAGCTTTCGTAAGGTTTCTTTTATGTATGTAGCTGTCCTTGTATTTTGAGCATAGCTATTTAGGATTGAGAGTTCATCTTGGTGGATTTTTCCTTTGATGAATATGAAGTGTCCTTTTTTTATCTTTTTTGATGACTTTTAATTGAAAATCGATTTTATTTGATATTAGAATGGCTACTCCAGCTTGCTTCTTCTGACCATTTGCTTGGAAAGTTGTTTTCCAGCCTTTTACTCTGAGGTAGTGTCTGTCTGAGGTGTGTTTCCTGTAGACAGCAGAATGCAGGGTCTTCATTGCGTATCCAGTTTGTTAATCAATGTCTTTTTATTGGGGAGTTGAGACCATTGATGTTGAGAGGTAGTAAGGAATAGTGATTATTGCTTCCTGTTATATTCATATTTGGATGTGAGATTATGTTTGTGTGCTTTTCTTCTCTTTGTTTTGTTGCCAAGACGATTAGTTTCTTGCTTTTTCTCGGGTGTAGCTTGCCTCCTTATGTTGGGCTTTACCATTTATTATCCTTTGTAGTGCTGGATTTGTAGAAAGATATTGTGTAAATTTGGTTTTGTCATGGAATATCTTGGTTTCTCCATCTGTGTTAATTGAGAGTTTTGCTGGATACAGTAACCTGGGCTGGCATTTGTGTTCTCTTAGTGTCTGTATGACATCTGTCCAGGATCTTCTGGCTTTCATAGTCTCTTGTGAGAAGTCTGGTGTGATTCTGATAGGTCTGCCTTTATATGTTACTTGACCTTTTTCCCTTACTGCTTTTAAAATTCTTTCTTTGTTTTTTTTGTATTTGATGTTCTGACTATTATGTGATAGGAGGAGTTTCTATTCTGGTCCAATCTATTTGGAGTTCTGTAGGCTTCTTTTATGTTTATGGGCTTCTCTTTCTTTGGATTAGGGAAATTTTCTTCTATAAATTTGTTGAAGATAGTTTCTTGTCCTTTAAGTTGGGAGTCTTCACTCTCTTCTATACCTATTATCCTTAGATTTGATATTCTCATTGTGTCCTGGATTTCCTGTATGTTTTGGACCAGTAGCTTTGTGCATTTTACATTATGTTTGACAGTTGTGTCAATGTTTTCTATGGCATCTTCTGCCCGTGTGATTCTCTCTTCTGTCTCTTGTATTCGGTTGGTGATTCTTGCATATGTGACTTCTGATCTTTTCCCTAGGTTTTCTATCTTCAGGGTTGTCTCCCTTTGTGCTTCCTTTATTGTTTCTATTTCCATTTTTATATCCTGAATGTTTTTTCCATTTCCTTTACCTGTTTGGTTGTGTTTTTCTGTAATTCTTTAAGGGATTTTTGTGTTTCCTCTTTAAGGGCTTCTATTTGTTTACTTGTGTTGTCTTGTATTTCTTCAAGTCAATTATCTATGTCCTTCTTAATGTCCTTCATCATTATCATAAAATGTGATTTTAAACCCAAATCTTGCTTTTCTGGTGTTTTGGATATCCAGTATTTGCTTTGGTGGGAGAACAGGGCTTTGCTGATGCCATGTCGTCTTGGTTTCTGTTGCTTAGGTTCCTTGCTTGCCTCTCACCATCAGGTTGTCTCTGGTGTTGGCTTGTCTTGCTGACTTTGAAAGTAGCTTGGCCCTCCTGTAGGCCTGTTTTCTTTCAGCCATATCTGGGAACAGAGAACTCTGCTCATAGGTGTGTAGGTGTTTTTGACAACTGGCTTTCAATTCTTGACACAGACAGAACACTGAAGGGTCCTTCCCTTGACTGCTCCTAAATCCCAGTGCCCAGGGGTCAGAGATGGCATTAGGTGATTTCCTCTTTCATCCGGAATGTGGGCAGAAACTATGTTTCTTTTGGGTTCTCAGGAGTGTCCACAGTTCTGAGGGTCCATCTCTCTCCACCACGGGATTTGGGTTCAGGGACTTGTCAACTTTCTATTGTCTTAAATCTATGTCCAAGCAACATTCTCTGTTGGCTATCCCACAACAAGATTTCATCAAAGTAGTGGTCCTGGGCTGTATCTTGATTGGTCCAGTACATGCCTACCAGTAGAATGCTCCATGTTTGAGCCCTGTCATCATATAAACTAGGTGTAGTGAATATAAGCCTGTATTTCCAGTACTGCATACGTGAAGGCAGATGGATCAGAAATTCAAAGTGATCTTTGACTACATAATAAAAAGTCAGAGGCCAACCTGGGATATACAAGAATTTACTCCCCCCCAAAAAAAACCCCAAAACCAATACCAAATAAGATAGCATTCTGCTTGAAGCAACTATGTCTAGCCACTGTGTCTAAACATCAAGTTCAGGGTTTTTCAGAGTGTCAGAGATGAGTGCCCAAGGTCCTTCCAAGAAGTAGAACAAGTGGCAGATGATAGATGCATGATAGATAGAGGATAGATATAAACAGTAGATAGACATAGAGGATGGTAAAGATAGAAATGATATGCAGGCAGACAGCAGAGGGACCACAGATTTTAGACCTAGATGACAGATGGATGATACATAGAAATCTTGTAGCTACACCTCCAGTTGCAGAAGGCTGGTTATTGTGATAGTTTGTATATGCTTGTCGAAGGGAGTGGCACTATTAGGAAGTATGGCCCTATTGGAGTAGGCATGGCATTGTGGGTATGGGCTTAAGACCCTCATCCTAGTTGCCTGGAAGTTAGTATTCTGCTAGCTGCCTTCAGATGAAGATATAGAACTCTCAGCTCTAATTGTACTATGCCTGCCTGGATGCTGCCATGCTCCTGGTTTGATGATAAGGGACTGAACTTCTGAACCTGTAAGCCAGCCCCAATTAAATGTTGTCCTTTATAAAACTTGCATTGGCCATGGTGTCTGTTCACTGCAGTAGAACCCTAACTAAGACAGTTATGTAGACAGATATAGACTCAGAGCCTGGGGAGGGACTGAAGTCTTTTAAAGAACTGGCCACTCTATTGGAGTGTGCACTGGCTCATTTTTGTGTGTCACAAGCTAGAATCATCAGAGAGAAAGGAGCCTTACTTGAGGAAATGCCTCCATGAGATCAGCTGTAAGGCATTATTCAATCAGTGATCACTGGGAGAGGACCCAGCCTGAGATGGGTGGTGACATTCCTGGGCTGGTCATCCTGGCTTCTGTAAGAAAGCAGGCTGACCAAGCAATGTGAAGCAAGCCAGTAAGCAAGACCCCTCCATGGCCTCTGCATCATCTCCTGTCTCCAGGATCCTGCCCTGTGTGAGTTCCTGTCCTGACTTCCTTCAGTGGTTATCAGCAATGTGGAAGTGTGAGCCAAATAAACTCTTTCTTCCCCGAGTTGCTTTTTGGTTCTGGCATTTCATCAAAATGTGAAAAACCTGAATTAAGACAGGTAGGAACTGTGAGTGTTAAGTTTGATATTCCTGGGACAAGGCAGCAGGATGGAACCTGAGGCAGGAGCTGATGTTGTGACCCCATGCAAGATTCTTCCTTCTCTGATATAATGGTTCATTTGCTTGTCACCTTGATTGGATTAAGTGGTGGCATTTCTTAGGAGGGGGTCTTCTCAGAGGTAATTAGATTTGAGAGCTCTGAACTAATCAGTTGGTCAACCTGTGGTCTGACAGATTGAGAATATGATGGCGTTATGGGGGGTAGTGAATGGTAGAGAGAGGACCTAGTAGAGGGAATCACTTAGGGTGTAAATTTGGAACTACATCTGTCCCTGGACACTTTCTAAATTCCACTTGTAGGTTATGAGCCAAGATATAGCCTTGTCATGAGAAAGAATGTTGAGGAAACTGGCTTGTTCCTGGAACAGGGGCCAATATCCAGGATCCAGGCCTACCCTGAGTACAGGAGCCAGTGTTCATGGAAGTGGCTATTGATGGCTGAAGAGCAAGATCTACTTGCTACAATAGACACTCCTTGCCTGTGTGTCCAAAGCTTGGCAAATATACAGCCATGTGGACAGGAATAGTGTTACTCCTTGGCCCTGGTTATACCCTTATCTCTCAGATTCCTGTCTGTAGCAAGTAACAAGACACTGGCACATACCACCACAGAGCTTCCCATATCTGCATTGTCTTCACAGTGACAGACCGATGTCTCTTAAAATGTGAGCCAAAATAAGTCACTTTTTGTTTCCTGTCATGTATTTGGTTACAGTAGTAAGTTTTAAAGTCCTAAGCTCAGGACACTGATATATGTGTACATTTGGATACCGAGTTGGACACTGGATCAGTCTAGGGTATCAAACACAGTAGGAGGAGGTCCTTGGAGAGGGGCAGTTTGTACACAGATGCACACACAGGGAGGAGACTGTAACAATTAGTCAGTGGATAGTGTATTGCTTCTACAAGACAAGGGATGGCTGAATGCTATGACTGCACAGCTAGGTGGGGCACAGGACTGACTCTTTCTGCAACATGGAGAAATCTAACCTCAGATGCCATATCCCAAATTCTTGGCTTCCACAGTTGGCAGAGAATGGAGTTCTGCTTTTCAAGCAGCCTATGGAAACTGGTATTAGAAGTTGAATGGCGGAAGGCCCTGGTGTAGGGACCGGAACCAGGGAAGATGCAGAGCTGAAGTGGCGTGTACTGCTCCTTGGCCAAGAAAGGCCATTTCAATCGGCTACCTCATGGCCTCAAGGGGCTTCTTCAGTTCCTTTAAGAACGTATTCAGATCAACCAATTGATGCCGATGTAACAGTGATAGGTTCTGGTCCTGGAGGATATGTTGCTGCCATTGAAGCTGCCCAGTTAGGCTTTAAGACAGTCTGCATTGAGAAGAATGAAACACTTAGAGGAACATGCTTGAATGTTGGTTGTATTCCTTCAAAGTCTTTATTAAATAATTCTCGTTATTACCATTTGGCCCATGGAAAAGATTTTGCATCTAGGGGAAGTGAAATACCAGAAGTTCGCTTGAATTTAGAGAAGATGATGGAGCAGAAGCGTTCTGCAGTAAAAGCATTAACAGGGGGGAATTGCCCACTTATTCCAACAAAATAAGGTTGTTCATGTCAATGGATTTGGAAAGATAACTGGCAAGAATCAGGTTATAGCTACAACAGCGGATATCAGCACTCAGGTTATTGGCACCAAAAACATCCTTATAGCTACGGGCTCAGAAGTTACTCCTTTTCTTGGAATCATGATTGATGAAAGCACCATAGTGTCTTTTACAGGAGCTTTATCTTTAAAAAAAGTTCCAGAGAAGTTGGTTTTTATTGGTGCAGGAGTAATCGGTGTGGAATTGGGTTCAGTTTGGCAAAGACTTGGTGCAGATGTGACAGCGGTTGAATTTTTGGGTCATGTGGGTGGAATAGAAATTAGCATGGAGATATCTAAAAATTTTCAACATATTCTTCAAAATCAAGGATTTAAGTTTAAACAATATACAAAAGTTACTGGTTCCACCAAGAAGTCAGATGGAAAGATTGATGTGTCTGTCGAAGCTGCTTCTGGTGGGAAAGCTGAGGTCATTATGTGTGATGTATTCTTGGTTTGCATTGGTCGATGGCCCTTTACTCAGAATTTGGGACTAGAAGAGCTTGGAATTGAACTAGATCCCAAAGGTAGAATTCCAGTCAATACCAGATTTCAAACTAAAATTCCAAATATCTTTGCTATTGGAGATGTGGTTGCTGGTCCAACGTTGGCTCACGAAGCAGAAGATGAAGGCATCATCTGTGTTGAAGGAATGGCAGGCGGTGTTGTCCACATTGATTATAATTGTGTGCCGTCAGTGATCTACACACATCCTGAGGCTGCTTGGGTTGGCAAATCAGAAGAACAGTTGAAAGAAGAGGGTGTCGAGTTCAAAGTTGGAAAATTCCCATTTGCTGCCAACAGCAGAGCTAAAACAAATGCTGACACAGAAGGCATGGTGAAGATTCTTGGATATAAATCAACAGAGAGAGTACTGGGACATATTCTAGGACCAGGTGCTGGAGAAATGGTGACTGAGGCTGCCCTGCATTGGAATACGGAACTTCCTGTGAAGATATAGCTACAGTCTGCCATGCACATCCAACCTTAGAGAAGCAAACTTGGCTGCATCTTTTGGCAAACCAATCAACTTTTAATTAGAGGATTGCTTTTATTAAAATCTGGAAGCTTTTGTCAACATTACATTTTTGAACAGGATTAATCTCCCAGTCCCAAGAATTTGTAGGATGAAATTATGAAACTTCTGGAAGGTATTTAGTAGGGTTCGAACAGAATGGAATAAACTTGTATACCTATGTAGCAAGAATTTTGTTCCAGTGCATTAATGCAAAGAGAAAGCGACATATACTAGCATCCTGGGAAGTTTTTGACCTGTTTTCATACTGTCTATGAGATTCAACATCACTGAACTAGCACTCATAGATTTTACCTCTAATTTTGTGGAGGTGAGTCTGTTGACAAGGAAGGAGTCGGAGAATACATGTGAACAACTTGAGGAGAACTGGCCAGGTTACTTTAAATTTGGTTTTCATATTGGAAACGAGTCAGTGACTAGAACAAGATTCAAATATGTACAAACAACTTACATAAATAAAGGTGATTGTCTCTCATTTTATTTAACTTCCAAATTCCTGGCAGTTTAGAGGTAGAACTACGTGTTTAAACATTAAGGTTATAGGTCTGTAAGTCTAAATGAAGATTCTGTCTACAGAACTATTAAGTGGAGACTTATGATTATACCAGGGAATGAAGATACCAAAATAAACATGTCTTAAATAAAAAAAAGAAGTTGAATGGCATAAAACTACAGAGGAGCCTAGCCCAGGTGCCCTGGAGAGATGAAACACGATGGGTCTCTTGCAGCTCAGCTTTCTTAGCCGTGGAGTGAACAGTTTTTAACCTGACTGTACTTTTCTCAGTCTGCCAGAGAGGTCCAAACGTCCCCAAGAAGCAGAAGGGAGATGCCTGCTTTTACTGTGGGGTCTCAGGGAAGTTGCCTGCCTTGCCAGTATCTCGAGGCTTAAATGTTATCAACTCAAAGCGCTTATTCACCTGTCTTGCATACTTTAGAGCGAGGCTGGTTTGGTCATATTTTGGTCCTGAGATATATAGAGACACGGTTAGCTCTTGAAGGCCTAGGACAGAGACATTCCCTTGTACTCCAGGTTCCACTGCTCCTCATAGTAACTATAACTATGTTCCAAGCATCTGGCTTTAGCTCAGCTTCTCAGCAGGTCTGGACCCAAGCCCAGATTCTCTGCAGCTCACTGTGCAGTAGGTACTGGTTATGAGTCAAATGGCACACTTTATTGCCTGTCATTGTGTGGCTCCCAAAGCAGAAATGCCACTTACAGGAATCAGATGCTTCTCAGTCCCAGGTAGAACGCTTCTCCCACAACAGCAGAAGCTGCAGTTGCATTGCTAGCCAGGTCCACACTGCTGCTGCAACTGCACCAGATTTTGTGGCTAGTCCAGTCCCTGAGTCTCCACCACACTCCTCTGCCAGGGCCTATGTAGCCCTGCATCTTAGGATGTTCCAGCTACAAAACTACGCCTTGGGAATGCAGTGAGAACAGACCACCCTGACACTACTGAGCTCCATCTTTCTTTCCCCAGCCCCCCGATCTGCCTCAGAAAGTCTGTTACCCTGTACCAGCGCAAGTGGAGGCCATTTCCACCAGACTGTCTTCTCTACTGCAAGTTATCAGGCTATAACCCTCACTCAAGCTACAGCATCTGTTCCTCTCATATGGGTGGTTCCTATCTTTTGCTTCCTGACTATCCCTCCCTCATGGCCACCATGGCCTGCAAATTCAGAATGACTCCCAACCATAGATCATCCCCACTTGATTATGGGATAGTTGGAGGGGACTTGAGCTGAGTGGTTTGTGCTTTGGGAATGTTAGCATGTTTTGTGTGTGGTGTGTGTGTGTGTGTGTGTGTGTGTGTGTGTGTGTGTATGTATGCATGTGTGAGTGTGTGTGTACATGTGTATGTATGCATGTGTGAGTGTGTTTGTGTACATGTGCATGTATATATTTGTGTGTGTGTGTGTGTGTGTGTGTGTGTGTGTGTGTGTGTGTGTGATTTTTGTATAAGGAGAGTGGGGGCTGGTCCACACAGGAAGAACAGAGCGAGTTGTACAATGTTGAAGGATGTTTTATTATTATTTTAAAAAGATGAACAGGGACCTTAAAGACATGACTGGACTCCAGAAAATTTAAAGAAAAAGCTGGCAAAGCTAAGCTTCAGGTCAGTGAATATCTCTTGGAGTCCCCTAAGCGCCAAGAACTCCCCCCAAGCCCCCCACCCCCCGCTTTCCTTCCAGAGTTTCTCCTTTGACTTTGTTGGGGGACTCTGGCCTGGCATTTGCCTTGATATGAAATGGAGAAACAGTCACGGCGCCTCTCCAATGCCAGCGGTCAGTCAGCCTCAGTGCCCCAGGCCTGGGCTCTCTCCTTGGATGTTTACTCTAATTGGTGTTCTCTGCTGTCAGTGGCCCAATCTGGATGCCGGGCTGCAGGAAAAGCCCACTCCTGCCTGGCTTTCAAAGCATCCTCTCTTTTCCCCCATGTTGCTCCTGGACCACCTTCTGGACTGATCAGGGTGTGTTCATCATGCTCTTCTCCTACAGACTTTTCTGTGTTGCTCAGCCACTGCTCAGGGGCTCCTGCACCTGCTAGGGCCCAACAGAGACTATGAAGCTGAGTATCTCTCTAGATCATCTGGTGAGGTAACAGGGTCTTCAAGCTGTGGAGTCAGCAGTGTCTCCGATGGGATTTTATATCTGGGAATTCATCACATCGCATGGATGGCAGGAAGAGGCATCTTCACAAGGAGCCCCATCTTACAGTCCAAGAAGTGAGAGTTCACTTAGGTGTCAGAGAAAAACATGGCAAGGCACTGGTCGGGTGAAGGCCGTTAGAATCACCTTTGGTAGTCTTTCCCAGAGAGGTCCCTTTGGGGCCTTCTCAGTCTCAGAGATATATGGAAAGTCCTCCTCTCCCAGAGAAGCATGTTTTTTCAGAGGACTGTGTAGACAGGATTGGCTCTAAGGCTCATCTGCTTCTAAATGCATGCAGGTGATGCAACCCCTCCTGGGAGAGTGCCTGGCTGAGAGCTAGACACCATGTAGAAGAAACACAGCAATTTTGGCCTATCCATTGTTCTGGCTGTGGTAGTAGTACTTGGGTCCTGTTGGCTACCGTCTGTGGTAAAGCCTGCTCTCCACATGCTCCTTCCAATGTGGAAGGGATGTTGATAGCAGAGTGAGAGCCATAAGATCAAAGAATGCTGAGATGAGAAGGCAGTATAACCTGTGTGTCTGGTTGTTCAGCAGCATGGGCTTGGTCCTAGAGGGCTAGCAAGCTCTGGCGCCTTCTGTAGAGACAAGCTAGGCACCTTGCCCAATCATGTTTCTGTAGTCAGGGACCATCGTCTGCTTCACCTGCACCACCGAGGAGAAGATCCACTTCACCTGCGAGGTGCAAAAGTGAGATGTTATGTGCCTGACCTCACTCTCCTCCGTCTTGTACACCAAGACAGGGCAGTCCCCAATCTTAGGGTGTCATACATCTAGAGTGAGGATAAAACAGTGAGATCACAGGGCGTGCTGTGAGTGGAGTTTTGGGATGGCTTATAGCTATAGCAAGGGGGACATTGTAGGGACAGCATAGGGATCTGGTGAGGACCAGGTGTAGAGTGGGGATCAGCCACAGGAACAGTGTGCAGCGAGTATTGGAGACAGTGTAAGGATAGGGTGGGTGACAACTTGGGGGAGCATCAAGACAAATTAGAGACAACATGGACAATGTGGTTACAATATAGAACAGAGGGACAAGGAGGGAGTGGCATGAGTACAGCATATGACTTTGTGGAAGATAGCATATGATGATGAGAGAGAGCTTGAGACGGTATGGGACAGGTAGGGACATCATGGGTCACTATGGGGATGGCTTGGGTATAGTGTAGATATTGTGGGGATGGTGGGGGAAATGGGGCTGACCTTGAAGAGTGTGACAGAGGCGCTGTAGCACACACTGAGCAGGAAGAGGCTGATGAAGATGGTGATGGTTGTCCAGAGCCCGTCCAGCTCCCCGTCTTGGGCCTCAGCACAGGTTTCATTCAGTTCCAGCTCTGCACAGAGAGGGCAGTCAGTCCTTGCCCCAACAAAGTGGGGCTAGGGCCATTCCCTGTGTGACAGGAGGCTGTGTGTAGACCCAGGAGAAAGCTGCAGCCTGACTGGTCCAGCAGACCCTCCCTGGGGCCATCTTTCTTTTCTGTTCTCTCTAGATCAGAAACTCCAGCTCCCCAAAGTGCTGCAGTTTTGTCCCTGAGCTCACCAGACACCCTGGACATGATGGTGGTCTGGCCTGTACAGTAGGTCATTCTGTGTGTCCCCACCTTCAGTTCTGAGCCTGGCTAGGGTGAGTCAAGTCTTGAGACCCCTGTAGGTAGAAGCTCTGCATCCTGCCTGATCTACTGCCTGTCTCCTGGTGACTGAATTCAGAGGGCCAGAGTGAGGGTAGAGCCCGTGTTTGGTGATGCCTGGGCTTCCTAGAAGGTCCACATTGGGAAGTGAGCCTGGTTATACAGCTATGGGAGAGTGTTAACTTTAAGGGATGAAAATAGGGAAATAGGGATAGAGGGTCAAACTGGGTTTAGGGGTACTTGTGTGTGTTAGGGGTAAATGGTTAGGTGTCCATGAGAGATCTTTCATCTGCACTGGTCCAAATGTGGACATTTAGATAGTGTTTAAGTATATCCGGACACTAAGATGGACTTGGTGGCTATACAGGTTGCCTAGGTGAGGTATCAATGGGTGAATGTATGCTTGGAGGTACCATGAGGTTTGAGTGATGCTTAGCAGGCTGGTTCTAATAGTTCTATGTGGGTATCTGAGTAGCCACTTCCTTGGGAGCAGCTAGAGTCACAGGTCTCAGTGTCTTGGAGCTTAGGTCTGAACGGATGTCATATGGGAGGTAGTGTCCTTCAGAGAAGTCATCCCTATCCCTATCTCTGGAGGTCTGGCCGAGATGAATGGACTTCATGTATGACTAAGACTCTGTCAGTGTCACAGCTTGCCTATGTAATGCACACAAGACCTCCTTGGTCAAGATAGGTGAGTTGTGGTAGAGGGAAGGACAGACAGACGAAGGTGGGGTTTGTGTTGAGGTGGGAGGCATTCCCTATGCTGATTTTTTTGGGATATTTTCTATAGTTATTTCCAGTCCCATCACAGAACAGTTGCTGGTTGTGGGGAAGAGTATGGAGAGGGCCCCTTGGGCCAAACTTAGTATCCAGAGAGGGAGGATCTCTGGCAAGGCCAGGTACACTTGCATGCTCTGGGTCTGGCAGTGTAAGACCTTGTTCTTTCTTGGAGGGTAACTTACACCTTGAACCCTGGCCAGACCCCACAGCCTGTGGCTGAGGCATATCGTGAACTATATACCATATAAAGAACCAGGCTAATCTCACAGGGTCCCATCTCTGGGTGCTTTATTTATAGGATCAGGGGTTAGGGCTGGTGTCAGTGTCTTGTAAGACCTGGGGTGTGGCTAAGCACTGTGCTCATTTACCAGGAGAGCGGGACAGGTTCTTCTGTGTGTGGTGGTTATGAAGAGCCTCGTGCACCACAGAGCAGGTATAAATGTCTCCTCGCATCCAACTGTCCGTGTCCACACTGAGCTTGCTGTAGAGGAAGTAGGACTCATCTGAGTCCAGCACGGGTAGGGTGTTCTTGTAGTCCTGCTCCAGCTCCCCATTCCTTTCCCACTCCACACTGATGGATGGGGGGTAGAAGCTGGTGACCATGCAGGTGAGGCTAACCTTATTCTTGGACATTTGTTCACGAGGTGGAGGAAAGGTGTATACTTGAGGTGTCCGGGCTTTTCCTGTGGGGTTAGAAGCAGACACAGAGGTCATGGCCGTCCACGCAGGCATTTATTCTTACGCCCATCCCAGCCCCCATGAAGTCAGCCTGAAGTTCCCACCTCTGGGTTTTGAGATGGTTTTCTCGATGGGGCTTGGGAGGTCTTTGTTGTTGACCTTGCATTTGAACTCCTTGCCGCTCATCCAGTCCTGGTGCTGGATATGGAGGGTACTGACCACTCGGAAGGTACCGTTGAGCTGCTCCTCATGGGGTTGTGTCTGAGCTGTGAATACTCGTACGTTGTCCACAAACCAGCTGAACTGGACGTCTGGCTCCTCCTCGCTCACATCCACCACCACACAGGTGACCTTGGGGGTCAGGGTGATCATGAGTGTATCCTTGGGCTTTGGGGGGAAGATGAAGACAGATGGTCTACCCAAGTTGTCATCACCTGGTGGAGAGAGATAGGGTGGGTCAGCAACTGTCCTCCATCATTTGGCTGTTTGGGACGATCATGTCTTGGAACTAAAGGATACTTAAATGACTTACATGAACAGATATCTGTGGGGGGTCTGGGCTTGGGTCTTCTGGGCTCTGCAGAGAAAAGACTGGGCATTAATGGGGCCTGGAAGGGAGAAGGCAATAGTCTGGGGAGGAGAACGATGGCCCTAGTGTTGTCTCAGGCCAAGGTGTTCCTGGATATGACCATTTACAAGTTGAGACCCATGTCCACTTCTGTGTGTCCCTGATGTGAGCTACTGGTAGTCATTCCAGAGGACCACTTTCTGAGTGTGAGGAACACAAAAAGAAGTTTCTAGGAGGTAGACACAAAGGAAGCCCACTGCCCTGATTGGTGTTGTCTCTCTGCCAAGGTCTGTTCAGTTTGGTTGTTCTATACAAGGGGTTGACCCCAGCCTGACCTCCTGATTAAATATTATCTCCCTTGGTCACCCTCTTACCAATTCTCTTGATCAAGTTGCTTTTGGTGGCTGGGTGGGCTACGCTGCAGGTGACGGTCTGGCTGGACCAGGTGCTGGAGGGAACAGTCACCGAGCTGCTGAGGGTGTAGAGCCCAGACTGCAGGACAGCTGGGAAGGTGTGCACACCGCTGGACAGGGCTCCAGAGTTCCATTTTACGGTTACCGGCTCAGGGAAATAGCCTTTGACAAGGCATCCTAGTGTTACCAAGGATCCAGATGTGCCACTGCATCCAGGGACCAAGGGATAGACAGATGGGGCTGTTGTTCTGGCTGCAAGATAGGAAGATGTGTGAGCTTATCAGACAGGGCTGGATCCAGGCACCTGGAGGAGTTCTGTCCTTGGTCCTACAAGGATGCCAGGCTTCTGCAAAGAGCATGCATATCACCTAGACCAAGGCATCACCTTGACGGTTCCAACTGCCTTACCTTAGACCCTCTCCACCCCAGGATCACCAGCTAGGCTTGGCCAGTTGAACTTCTGAGCACGGCTCTATTCCAAATGCATTTTCAGAAAGCTGGTGGATGAGTTCTCCATGTGTTTCCTATGTCCCGCTCTAGAGCCTCTTGCATCTGTGTCTTGAGGCTGTGCACGTCATTCGTGTTTCCCTTCAGTGAGTCTTCATTGCCTTCCCTGGCTCTGCCTGTCCTGCTATGCTGCCTCTTGCTGTCCTGGTGTTCCTTTGCTCCCTCTCCTGTGTCACTGGTGCCAGCTTATGTGTCTGGCATCTGTTTTTAATAGGCCTTGTTTTTAATTTGTGGCCCTGGTCTCAGGTCTTTCACACATTCAGGTCCATGACCTTGGTCATGCAGGCTAAGCCTTCAGAGTTGGGTTTGAGCTAAAGAGAGTGAACAAATCCCACTCCTAGGCTCCTGACTCTTGAGTCTACACTGACTGCACGATGTATGGGACACTTCCTCAGCCTCTGGGTTACTTCAATTCCTAAATCTGGGCTCTGGGCTCTGCTTGACCTTGGTACTCTTTGAATCTTCTTCCTTGACTTCTGAGGTTCAGCAAGCCTGTCATGAACCTTCCCATCATGGGCATCCCTGGTCTGCCCTGTCCTGACTTCTCTGGATGTCTCTGTGCTTCTTGTCCTCTGCAGCGTGTTTTATTAATGGATATCTAATGAGCTCAGCTCTAGTTCCCCTACTGCCTCTTCTCTTATCCTGAACCCCACACTCATCCCTGCCTTCTCCTGTGTCACTGGCGCCAGTGTCTCCAGATCCCAACGAGTCCCCCTTTTCTTTCTAGAAGCTTTGAGCCCCTGAGTTTAGGATATGCTGCCATTCACGAGGAAACTGGTTGTCAGGCTATATTCTCTCCAGCCCAGGTCTCCTTCTCTTAGCTTCAGGATCATCCTTCTTTTAACCATAGCTGCTGGCTCCTACTGCTCATACCCTGATATGCCCCCCGCCCCCGCCCTGTGCATCCAACTCTATACCTAACTTCTGTAAGAGTTTGACCTTCCTACGGTATGTTCCTCTTCATCTCCAGAAACTAAAATGGGCCCCCAGTTGAGAACTGCTGTCTATATTGTTCCTCGGAAATTGTTAGCTGCAGGGACTTTCCCTGCCCTGCTTAGCCAAGGCCCTTCTTGTCCCTCATTATCGATTCTCTCTTGCCTGTGAGTTAGACAGGCCCCGGGCACTTTCCCTTTCTCTTTCTCCATCATTTCCCCCTCCATCTAGTCCTTGCTCACAGTCCTATATCCAAGCCCAGCTCTTACTATTTTCTTGCTAATAGGTATATACAGATACGAGGTGCAGAGCGGCTATAGGAGCGCTGACACAGCAGGGAGGTGAGATGACCAGTTTCCCTAAGCTGTCTCCTGTCCTCTCGCCTCACTGGATTCCCAAGCCCTCAACTGTCACCTCCTGACTCATCTCAGGTCTTCAAAGGCCCTGGGCTGGTTCATGTTTACTCTCCTGCCACAGCACTCCTAGTCGCCCTGGCTAGAACTACTGTGTTCCTGTGCTTGATCTGGTACCCTAGCACTAAAACCTGCCTCAGTACACTGTGGTCATTCACACTGGCTTCCCACACAACCACATGTCCTGGTTCCCTGTAACAACACAGTCCACTTTCCCACACTCCCATCTGCCCCAGAACCTTAGCAAGTGCTTGATCTGCGCCCCGTCCCCACCCCAAACTTCGACGTTTCCCAATCACCTTGTACATACTCAGCCTGGTCCCTCCAATTCCTACCAACCCATTCCCCTGTGGCTGCTCAATCTATCCTACCTGCTTGGTTCCTCTGCTCAAGAATTACCCCCTACCCTGACTCAGAAGCTGTATAACCTGGGACCTGTGATCTGACAGCCCTAGCTCCCCTGTGGCTCATCAGAAAGGTTATTCACATTTCTACCCACCTCAGTTCCCCAGAGGTGCCCAGCCTGGTCCCTACACTCCACCTACCCCAGCTCAGCTGCAGCTACTCTCAGCTTGATATCATATACTTCCACTTACCCCAGCTGCTCCAGAACTACCCAGCCTGGTCCCCACACCCCCACATATCACAGCACTCCCAGAGCTGCCCAGCCTGGACCCCACACCCCCACCTACCCTACCTCCCCAGAGCTGCCCAGCCTGGTCCCCACAGCCACACCTACCCCAGCTCCCCAGAGCTGCCCAGCCTGGTCCCCATAGTCACACCTACCCCAGCTCCCCAGAGCTGCCCAACCTGGTCCCCACACACCCACCTACCCCAGCTCCCCAGAGCTGCCCAGCCTGCTTCCTACACACCCACTTACCCCAGCTCCCCAGAACTGCCCAGCCTGGTCCCCACACACCCACCTACCCCAGCTCCCCAGAGGTGCCCAGCCTGGTCCCCACACACCCACCTACCCCAGCTCCCCAGAGCTGCCCAGCCTGGTCCCCACAGCCCCACCTACCCCAGCTCCCCAGAGCTGCCCTACCTGGTCCCCACATTCCCACCTACCCCAGCTCCCCAGAGCTGCCCAGCCTGCTTCCTACACACCCACTTACCCCAGCTCCCCAAAACTGCCCAGCCTGGTCCCCACACACCCACCTACCCCAGCTCCCCAGAGGTGCCCAGCCTGGTCCCCACACACCCACCTACCCCAGCTCCCCAGAGCTGCCCAGCCTGGTCCCCACAGCCCCACCTACCCCAGCTCCCCAGAGCTGCCCTACCTGGTCCCCACATTCCCACCTACCCCAGCTCCCTAGAGCTTCCCGGCCTGGTCCCCACATTCCCACCTACCCCAGCTCCCCAGAGTTGCCCAGCCTGGTTCCCACACTCCCACCTACCCCAGCTCCCCAGAGCTGCCCAGCCTGGTCTCCATAGTCACACCTACCCCAGCTCCCCAGAGCTGCCCAGCCTGGTCCCCACAGCCTTGCTTAACCCAGCTTCTCACAGCTTCCCAGCTTGGTCCCCATAGCCACACCTAACCCATCTCCCCAGAGCTGCCCAGCCTGGTCCCCACACACCCACCTACCCCAGCTCCCCAGAGCTGCCCAGCCTGGTCCCCACACTCCCACCTACCCAGCTCCCCAGAGCTGCCCAGCTTGGTCCCCACAGCCACACCTAACCCAGCTCCCCAGAGCTGCCCAGCCTGGTCCCCACAGTCACACCTATCCCAGCTCCTCCAGAACTACCCAGCCTGGTCCCCACACCCCCACATATCACAGCACTCCCAGGACTACTTGGCCTGGTCCCCATATCTCACCAACCCCAGCTTCCAAAGAGCTGCCCAGCCTGGTCCCCATACCCCCACCTACCCTACCTCCCCAGAGCTGCCCAGCCTGGTCCCCACACACCCACCTACCCCAGCTCCCCAGAGCTGCCCAGCCTGGTCCCCACAGCCCCACCTACCCCAGCTCCCCAGAGCTGCCCAGCCTGGTCCCCACAGCCACACCTACCCCAGCTCCCCAGAGCTGCCCAGCTTGGTCCCCACAGCCTCACCTACCCCAGCTCCCCAGAACTACCCAGCCTGGTCCCCACAGCCACACCTACCCCAGCTCCCCAGAGCTGCCCAACCTGGTCCCCACACACCCACCTACCCCAGCTCCCCAGAGCTGCCCAGCCTGGTCCCCACAGCCACACCTACCCCAGCTCCCCAGAGCTGCCCAGCCTGGTCCCCATAGCCTCACCTACCCCAGCTCCCCAGAGATGCCCAGCCTGCTCCCCACAGCCACACCTACCCCAGCTCCCCAGAGCTGCCCAGCCTGGTCCCCATAGCCTCACCTACCCCAGCTCCCCAGAGATGCCCAGCCTGCTCCCCACAGCCACACCTACCCCAGCTCCCCAGAGCTGCCCAGCCTAGTTCCCACAGCCACACCTACCCCAGCTCCCCAGAGCTGCCCAACCTGGTCCCCACACACCCACCTACCCCAGCACCCCAGAGCTGCCCAGCCTGGTCCCCACACACCCAGCTACCCCAGCTCCCCAGAACTGCCCAGCCTGGTCCCCACACACCCAGCTACCCCAGCTCCCCAGAACTGCCCAGCCTGGTCCCCACACACCCACCTACCCCAGCTCCCCGGAGCTGCCCAGCCTGGTCCTCACACACCCACCTACCCCAGTTCCCCAGAGCTGCCCAGCCTGGTCTCCATAGTCACACCTACCCCAACTCCCCAGAGCTGCCCAGCCTGGTCCCCACAGCCACACCTACCCCAGCTCCCCAGTGCTGCCTCAGCACTGCTGTTGGTGCTCAGGTTTTCCTGAGCTCCATGACCACCCTCCCTCCCAACTCCCCCTCACCGAATACCTCTGGGATCCCTGGAGGTGTTCAGTCTGGTTGTCCGAGTTCCCACTTACTTCAGTGTCCAGGTAACATCTCATCCTGTTTTCCTAAACTCCTAGGACTGTCCTGAAGCTGTGGAACTGCCACCTGGCTCCCTGTAGATTCTCAGCTTGGTTCCCCATATTGGCACCTGCCCAAATCTCCTTTAGCTCTCATCCTGGTACCACACACTCTCACCTATCCCTGTTATCTTTTAGCCTCTCAGCTTGGTCTCCCACCCACCCAGCTTCCTCAGCCCCACTATGGCTGCTCACTCAGATTCCTTAAGTTCATTCTCCTCTAGTTCTCCCGTAGCTGGTCAGTCTATTTTCCCATATTTCCAGCTACCTCGGCTCCTACATAATGGTTTATTCAGGTCCCCTAAGCTCCCACCTGCCCCAGCTCTCCTGTGGCTGCTCAATCTGGTACCTTAAAATCTTAGGTACCTCAATTCCTCTCTGCTGTTTCATAATTCCCAGAGCTTCTGAGTCTGTCTTTGTCCTCCCAAATGTCCAGCTTTCACAGCTCACCTGTAGCTGACTCACCTGATCCTAGGAGTTTCTTAGACTTCTTCCTGCCAATCTTGGCCTATTTCAGCTCAAGTTTGCCTCTGCTTCTCATCTCTTCCACACTGAGCTTGATTCCCAAACCTTAGAGATACCACTCTTGGCTTTGCCAGCACGCCTAGTGTCCCTCTTGGATGAACTATCAACTCACCTTTGTCAGCCCTAAAGATTTCTGCTGCAGAGCTCTGGCTCCTCTGGACACCTCCTCTCTGCTGATTTAGCTGATCTGGTCCTATAAGCTTCCAGACAGACCAAGTTCATCTCACAGGCCTCCTGATGTAGCCCATCATCTCCTTGAGGCTGACTCTGGTGGTGGTGGGAGTATTAGTAGTAGTTATTGTTGTGTGTGTGTGTTCAGATCCACTGGCCCATGTTCCACCCTGTGGCATTCCTAGACCCCTGTCTGGTCAATGTTCTTCAGGCTGTCTTACCTATACAGCAGATGGAACCCCTCCACAGTCTTGTATCTCAACTCCTTCCCACTCTTCCATGGGTTGTTGGTTGTTCCGTTCTGCTGATATTCACCACTGACCCAGACCTCCCACTGTACTCTCCTTTCTCTGCTGATACAACTCTTGCGTGGGAAATATAAAAGTGACTGCCTCTTTTCTTGCTTTGGCCCATGTCTGCCAGGAGCTTAGCTCTGGGATCCTTCCTCTCAGGAGCTGCAACCAAATTGTCACAAAGGTCTGAATGCCACCCCATACCCATCTCTGCAAGGCTAAGAACAGGATTGAAACTAGGTGTCAGAAGGTACTATCTAAAGTTCCCCTTTTTTAGGGGTTTCTGTGTCAGGGGATAAGGGGAGCCTAGATCAGGTCGAAGCTGCATCACGTGGATGGGTGGGGGTGGATGAGGTAGTACCATTGAGACCCAGGGGAGAAATCAGGAAGCCTGGCCCTTACCTGCTTCTCTGTGTTCATAGCCTCCTTAGGTTCCTGGGCTGGCTGAGTCTGTTCTCTGTCTTTATCATCTCTCTGGATAGGGAGGCTTTTTATTCAGGTTAAAGTCCAAATATGGTGGCAGTGTCTCCCAGTTCTCTCCAGACAGTGCTTCCTTAGGGGAATCCCAACCAATCTGTGGTTTAGGAAAGAGAATGGGGGCTGACAGCAGGTGGATAGAACACAGAGTATGAGCCTGATGGTGACCAGAACGTGTTAAAGACTTCAGCTCACATTCAGGAATAGCATAGCTACAGAAGGAACCTGTGCTAGTGGCCAGGAGGGGCCTTTGGTTATACTTTGAGAAGACCTAGGCAGGGAAGGTCCCTGGGGCTGGCTAATATGGCCTGTCCAGAGGACAGGGAATACACCGAGACAGGGAAAGGAAAGAGAAAAACTGGTACAGCAATGTGGTGTGCACAGGGCAGTGGATTGCATGGGGAGAAGGGAGGGATGATGTCATAGAACCAGACAGGCATGTGTCAGAGGGTGAAGTGCAGGTTAGAAGAGGGGGGCAAGGTCTGCAGGGTTCTGGGACTGAAGGGGATGCACCAGGATCACAAGGGATAGGAATATGGCCATCTTCTTCAAGAATGGTGGTAGACTCTAAATTTGAAGGCTGAGGGTTCCTGGAAAGAGAGAGTTCCTTGGGAGTAGAGACAGCAGCACCAGTGACACAGGAGAAGGCAGGGGTAAGTGTGGGGTTCAGGATAAGAGAAGAGGCAGTAGGGGAACTAGAGCTGAGCTCATTAGATTTCCATTAGAAAAACACGCTGCAGAGGACAAGAAGCACAGAGACATCCAGAGAAATCAGGACAGGGCAGACCAGGGATGCCCATGCTGGGAAGCTTCATGACAGGCTTGCTGAACCTCAGAAGTCAAGGAAGAAGATTCAAAGAGTACCAAGGTCAAGCAGAGCCCAGAGCCCAGATTTAGGAATTGAAGTAGCCCGCAGGCTGAGGAAGTGTCCCATGGGCATCGTGCAGTCAGTGCAGACTCAGAGTCAGGAGCCTAGGAGTGGGATTTGTTCACTCTCTTTAGCTCAAACCCAACTCTGAAGGCTTAGCCTGCATGACCAAGGTCATGGACCTGAGTTTGTGAAGAGCACATGGGAACTGAGAGCAGGCACCACTAATCGGGCCACACACCGGCTAAGTTGCTTTGTGATTGTTGGGATAAGACATCATGTCTAAAGTAACGTATAAAAGAAAGCATTCATTTGGGGTTGATTGTTTCAGAGGGTTAGAGTTCATGACTGTTATGGCACAGTGCATGACAGCAGGTAGGGAGGCAGGAAACTCAAATAGTAGCTGAGAACTTACATCTTGATCCACAAGCCTGAGACACAGAGAACTAACTGGGAATGGTATGGATTTTTGAAACATCAAAACTTATTGCCAGTAACACAGTCCCTCCAAAAGGCCACAGCTCCTAATCCTTTCCAACTGTGGACCAAGTATTCAAACATATGAGTCTAAAAGGATCATTCTTATTTAAACCACCAGATAGGCTCCTGGCCCTCGTGTGTTCCTGGCCATATCAGAGTGCACTATACATTCAGCCCTGTGATAGAAGTCCCTGTAGACTTTTAAATTCTCAGCACAATTTAAAAGTCCAAAATCCAAAGTCTCTTCTGAGACTCAAGGCAATCTCTTTATTGTAAGCCCCATAAAGTACTAAAGAAAATTACATACTTTCATCATACAGTGATACTGACAAATATATTACCATTCCAAAAGTGAGGAATGGGGACATATTGAGGAAATACTCAACCAAAACAAGAGTGAAGCCAAGCGGAGAAAACTCCAAATCCTGTAGCCTTTTATAACTTTATCCAGTGGCCTATCAGTGACTCCACACAGGGAGCCCGTCACACACTTGGCCTCATGAACTCTTCAGCACAGAGGAAGATCCTACAGTCCCTTTACTCATGTATCCTTCATGACTCTAAAGCCATAGCCATATAATTAATAATGCAAAGTTTAGCTGTCCACTTGGTATAGAGCTTGACTCCCTCCTGGAAATTATAACCAAAAATAAGAAATTCCTAGCATGGTCAGGCCTCTCACAGCAATAACACACTCCTTGATACCAATTTCTTTCTTAGTTACTTTTATATTTCTCAATTAGATGCTATGATCAAGTTAACTTATAAAAGAAGACATTTATTTAAGGGTTTACAATTTTAGAGGGTTAGAGGGCATGGTCACCATGATTGGGAGCATGGCAGTAAGCAGGTAGGCATGAAGGTGAAGCCGTAGCTGAAAGCTTACATCTTGATCTACAAACACGAGGTAGAGAGAGCTAACTGAGAATGGCATGGGCTTTTGAATCCTCAAGACCTGCTTCCCGTGACACAGCCCCTCCAACAAGGTCACACCACCTGATCCTTCCCAGACGGTTCTACTGATTGGGAACCAAGGATTCAAACACGCGTCTACAGGGGCCATTCTCATTCAAACTACTCTGGACAGTAACAAGTCAGGGAAGTAAAAAGGGAGATACAGGACTGCAGGAGCCTAGATGGCAGGGAAGGCAAAGTTGACAAAGAGGATGGAAGGTCAAAGGAGGGAACTTCACAAAGACACGGACTAGTTAGGAAACCTTACAGTGGAGTGGGGTCCAGACAACGTAGGTGAGTAATTCAAGTGAGCATCTGCTGCTAACAAGCCCAGTTTCTGAATTTTGCCTGATCTTCGCAAAGGGCCAGGGAGGGCCCTGGGAAGGATTAGGAAGATGTCTTCCAAGGTCTTGGGTCCACCTATGTCTGATAGGGCACTCACATATTCCTCCTATATTGTAGCCAGAACCACAGCCTCATGCTTTCTTTCTGGATCCTGGCTGTGGGGACATTTCTGACTCCATGGTGATCTGGGGATGCCTAGTCAAAGGCTAGTTTCTTGAGCCAATGACCATGTCCTGGAACCCTGGAGCCCTGTCAGGTGGTGTGCCTGAACAAATGTCTATGTCCTAGAACCTCTGTTTCCTGTTCAGTGGTGTATAATCTTCCTACCTGTACTGAAGTCTGGATTCTACTCCCGCAGTGGCTCAATGACTAATCCTGGCAGTGCCAGGGCTAACAAGACCGTCATCTGCAATGTAGTCTACCTGGCCAGCAAGACCAAGTGGACAAGGAAGTTGGTAAGAGGGTAGCTTTGGGATTGAGGGGTTCACTGATCAGACTAGATCAGACTCCTGCCTAGACAAATCAGGTTGGGCAGCCTTTACCAGGGAAGGTAACGTAGTTCAAGTTGATAGGAGCTCCTGTTTGTATGTCTTTTGGAGTCTGTTGATGTACCTTTCATTCAAGGAGTGAACCCTCATGTTGGAGGCTTACATGCCATCTTCTGGTCACCCTACTTGTCAAAGATCATATTGAGAAGCAGCCTGACCTGAACTTACATTAGAGTCAAGCTCTTCCCCTCCGTGGCTTGGTGCCTTCTCTTTTTCAGACCTCATTACTTCCCACTCTTCCTTTTAGAATATCTGGGGGCTCTGAGGCCAAGATCATCAAGTGTCCCATGTGTCCAGATGAATCACTTAGCTTTGCTTCCCAGCTCCAAGATGAGGAAGAGTACCCAGGCTGTAGGGTGTCTCAGGTCCTGAGCCATCTCCACTTTTCATCACCAGCTCCTGAACTCCTAGGGTGAGAAAGTCTATCTTCAACTTTCATCCAAAGTCCAAGGATGTCTCTGACTTCCAAGATCATATATATGGCCCTGAGCCAGGAGGTCCAATTCAACTGGTTCATGAATGATAATCAGGTGCACATGGCTCAACTTGCAGGCCTGCAAGGAGCAATACAACAGAACCTTCCAGGTAATCAGCATTTTTAGCCAACATTGGCTGAAGGGCAAGGAATTCAAATGCAAGGTCAAAAGTGGACCCTTCTCAGTCTCCATTGATAAAAAAAAAAAAACCCCACATGATCATCTCATTAGATGCTGGGAAAGCATTTGACAAAATCCAGTAGATTGAAGTATTTTTTGGGTATATTGCCCATGAGTAGTATAGTTGCATTTTGAGATAGAGTGATTCTCATCTTTCTGAGGAACTGCCATACTGATTCCCATAGTTGCCTTACAAGCTTGTGTTGCCACCAGCAATGAATGAGTGTTCCTCTTTCTCCACAGCATCACTAGTATGAGCTGTCATTGTTTTTGATATTAGACATTCCGACAAATGTAAAAACGAAACCTCAGAGTACTTTTGATTTGCATTTTTTTGATTACTAAAAATGTTGGACATTTCTTTAAATGTTTCTCAGCCATTTGAGTTTCTTCTTTTGAGAATACCGTTTAGATAAGTACCCCTCTTTTAAGTTGGGGTTACTTTTTTTCTTGATGTCCAGCATTTTTCAGTTCTTTATGTATTTTGGTTATTAGTCCTCTATCAGATGTGTGGTTGGTAAAACTCTTTTCCCATTCTGTAGGCTGTTGCTTTGGTCTGAGTGACAGTGTCCTTTGCCATTCAGAAGCTTCTCAGTGTCATGAGGTTCTATTCTTCTTTTTCTTTTTACTTTTTTAATTAGATATATTTTTATTTACATTTTAAATGTTATTTCCTGTACATAAGTCCCTTATACCCTCCCCCTCCCCCATACGGGTGTTCACCCCCATCCACCCCCTTTACCGCCCTCCGACTTTCCCCTGCACTGGGGGTCAAACCTTGGCAGGACCAAAGGCTTCCCCTTCCACTGGAGCCCAACAAGGCCATTCTCTGCTACCTACTCAGTTGGAGCTCTGGGTCAGCCCATGTATAGTCTTTGGGTAGTGGTTTAGTCCCTGGAAACTCTGGTTGGTTGGCATTGTTGTTCTTATGGGGCCACAGCCCATCCAGCTCTTTCAGTCCTTCCTCTGATTCCCCCAAAAGGGGGTCCTGTTCTTAATTCAGTGGTTTGCTGCTAACATTCACTTCTGTATTTGACATGCTTTGGCTGTGTCTCTCAGGAGACATCTATATCTGTTCCCTTTCAGCATGCACTTCTTAGCTTCATCCATCTTATCTAGTTTTGGTGGCTGTACATATATGGACCACATGTGTGTCAGGCTCTGAATGGCCATTCCTTCAGTCTCTGCTCTAAACTTTGCCTCCATATCCCCTCCTATGGATACTTTTCCCCCTTTTAAGAAGGAGTGGGGGCATCTGCATTTTGGTCATTCTTCTTGAGCTTCCTGTGGTCTGTGGATTGCATCTTGGGTAATTCAAACTTTTTGGCTAATATCCACTTATCGATGAGTGCATACCAGGTGTGTTTTTCTGTGATTGGGTTACCTCACTCAGGATATTTTCTAGTTCATTCCATTTCCCTTTGAATTTCATGAAGTCATTGTTTTGATAGCTGCTCAGTACACCATTGTGTAAAAGTACCATATTTTTTTGCATCTATTTCTCTCTTGAAGGGCATCTGAGTTCTTTAGAGTTTCTGGCTATTATAAATAAGGCTGCTATGAACATAGTGGAGCATATGCCTTTGTTGTATGTTGGAGGATCTTTTGGGTATATGCCCAGGAGAGGTATAGCTGGGTCCTCAGGTAGTGCAATGTCCAATTTTCTGAGGAACCTCCAGACTGATTTCCAGAGAGGTTGTACCAGCTTGCAATCCCACCAACAATGGAGGTGTGTTCCTCTTTCTCTACTTCCTCCCTGGCATTTGCTGTCACCTGAGTTTTTGATCTTAGCCATTCTCAGTGGTGTTAGGTGAAATCTCAGGGTTGTTTTGATTTGCATTTCCCTGATGACAAAAGATGTTGAACATTTCTTTAGGTCCTTCTCAGCCATTTGATATTCCTCAGCTGAGAGGTTTTTTTTTTTTTAGCTCTGTATCCCATTTTTAAAATAGGATTATTTGTCCCCCTGCAGTCTAACCTCTTGAGTCCTTTGTATATTTTGGATATTAGCCCTCTATCAGATGTAGGATTGGTAAATATCTTTTCCTAATCTGTTGGTTGCCGTTTTGTCTTAATGACAGTGTCCTTTGTCTTACAGAAGGTTTGCAGTTTTATGAGGCCCCATTTGTCTATTCTTGATCTTAGAACATAAGCCATTGGTGTTCTGTTCAGGAAAATTTCCCCAGTTCCCATGTGTTTGAGACTCTTTTCCATTTTTTTTTGTATTAGTTTGAGTGTATCTGGTTTGATGTGGAGGTCCTTTATCCACTTGGACTTAAGGTTCGTTCAGGGAAATAAGAATGGATTGATTTACATTCTTCTACGTCCTGACCTCCAGTTGAACGAACTCCATTTGTTGAAAATGCTATCCTTCCACTGGATGGTTTTAGCTCCTTTGTCAAAGATCAAGTGACCATAGGTGTGTGGGTTCATTTCTGGGTCTTCAATTCTATTCCACTGGTCTATCTGTCTGTCTCTGTACCAATACCATGCAGTTTTTTATGACTATTGCTCTGTAATACTGCTTGAGGTCACAGATGGTGATTCCCCCAGAAGTTCTTTTATTGTTGAGTATAGTTTTCGCTATCCTGGGTTTTTTGTAATTCCAAATGAATTTGCAAATAGCTCTTTCTATCTCTATAAAGAATTGAATAGGAATTTTGATCAGGATTGCATTGAATCTGTAGATTGCTTGAATTGCATTGAATCTGTAGATGGCCATCTTTACTATATTAATCCTGCCAATCCATAAGCATGGGAGATCTTTCTTTCTTCTGAGATCTTCTTCAATTTCTTTCTTCAGAGACTTGAAATTCTTGTCATATAGATCTTTCACTTGCTTGGTTACAGTCACACCAAAACATTTTATATTATTTGGGACTATTGTGAAGGGTGTCATTTCCCTAATTTCTTTCTCAGCTTGTTTATCCTTTGAGTAGAGGAAGGCTATTGATTTATTTGAGTTAATTTTATTCCCTGACACTTTGCTGAAGTTGTTTATCAGGCTTAGTAGTTCTCTGGTGTAACTTTTGGGGTCACTTAAGTATACTATCCTATCATCTGCGAATAGTGATATTTTGACTTCTTTCCTTCCAATTTGTATTCCTTTGACCTTCTGTTGTCTGCTTGCTCTTCCTAGGATTTCGTGTACTATATTGAATAAGTAGGGAGAGAATGGGCAGCCTTGTGTAGTCCCTGATTTTAGTGGGATTGCTTCAAGTTTCTCTCCATTTAGTTTGATGTTGGTTACTGGTTTGCTGTACATTGCTTTTACCATGTTTATATATGGGCCTTCAATTCCTGTTCTTTCCAGGACTTTTTATCTGGAAGGGGTGTTGAATTTTGTCAAATGCTTTCTCAGCATCTAATGAAATGATCATGTGGTTTTTATCTTTGTTTGTTTATATAGTGTATTACATTGATGGATTTTCATATATTAAACCATCCCTGCATCCCTGAGATGAAGCCTATTTGATCATGATGGATCATTATTTTGATGTGTTCTTGGATGCGGTTTGCAAGAATTTTATTGAGTATTTTTGTGTCAGCTTTCATAAGGGAAATTGGTTTGAAGTTCATTTCTTTGTTGGGTCTTTGTGTGGTTTTGGTATGAGAGTAATTGTGGCTTCATAGAAGGAATTTGGTAGTGCTCTATCTGTTTCACTTTTGTGGAATAGTTTGGACAGTATTAGTATGAGGTCTTCTATGAAGGTCTGATGGAATTGTGCACTAAACCCATCAGGTCCTGGGCTCTTTTTGGTTGGGAGACTTTAAGTAATTGCTTCTATTTCTTTAGGAGTTATGGAATTGTTTAACGGTTTATTTGTTCCTGATTTAACTTTGGTACCTGTTATCTGTCTAGAAAATTGTCCATTTCCTCCAGATTTTCAAGTTTTGTTGAATATAGGCTTTTGTACTAGGATCTGATGTTGTTTTGAATTTCCTCAGATTCTGTTGTTATGTCTCTCTTTTCATTTCTGATTTTGATAATTTAGATACACTCTCTGTGTCCTCCGGTTAGTCTGGCTAACGGTTTATCTATCTTGTTGTTTTTCTCAAAGAACCAGCTCCTGGGTTTGTTGATTCTTTGTATAGTCCTTTTTGTTTCTACATGGTTGATATCAGCCCTGGTTTGATCATTTCCTGCCTTCTACTCCTCTTGCGTTTTTTTTTTATTTGCTTTTGTTTTAGAGCTTTTAGGTGTTCTGTCAAGCTGCTGACATATGCTCTCTCCTTTTTTATTTTGAAGGCACTCAGAGCTATGAGTTTTCCTCTTAATACCACTTTCATTTTGTCCATAAGTTTGGGTATGTTGTATCTTCATTTTCATTAAATTCTAAGAAGTCTTTAATTTTTTCTTTCTCTTCCTTTACCAAGTTGTCATTGAGTAGAGTGTTATTCAACTTCCATGTATATGTGGGCATTCTGTAATTATTGTTGTTATTGAAGACCACCCTTAGTCCATGGTGATCTGATAGGATTCATGGAATTATTTCTCTCTCCCTTTGTATGTTGAGGCCTCTTTTGTGACTGATTATATGGCCAATTTTGGAGAAGATACATGAGGTGCTGAGAAAAAGGTATATCCTTTTGTTTCAGGATGGAATGTCCTATAAATATCTGTTAAATCCATCTGGTTCATAATTTCTGTTAGTTTCTCTATGTCTCTGTTTAATTTCTGTTTCTATGATATCTCTATTGATGAGAGTGGAGTATTAAAGTCTCCTAATATTATTGTGTGAGATACAATGTGTGATTTGATCTTTAGTATGGTTTCTTTTATGAATGTAGGTGCCCTTTTATTTGGAGCATAGAGCATAGATATTTAGGATTGAGAGTTCATCCTGGTGGCCATTTACTTTGATGAAAATGAAGTGTCTTTCCTTATCTTTTTTGATGACTTTTGGTTGAACGTCAATATTATTTGATGTTAGAATAGCAGCTCCAGCTTGTTTCTTCAGACCATTTGCTTGGAAGGTTGTTTTCCAGCCTTTGTCTCTCAATGTCTGTCTTTGTCTCTGAGGTGTGTTTCCTGTACGCCTGGGTCCTCTTTATGTATCCATTCTGTTAGTCTATGTCTTTTTATTGGGGAATTGATACCGTTGGTGTTGAGAGATATTCAGTAAGAGTGATTGTCGCTTCCTGTTATTTTCATTGTTTCAGGTGGAATTATATTTGTGTGTCTCTCTTTTGCTTTCATTTCAAGGAGATCACAGTCTTCCTTTTTGTATGGCATAGTTTCTCTCCTTGTGTTGGAGTTTTCCATCTATTGTTCTTTGTATTGCTGGATTTCTAGAAAGATATTGTGTAAAGTTGGTTTTGTCATGGACTATCTTGGTTTCTCCAAGAATGTTAATTGAGAGTTTTGCTAATTGTTAATTGAGAGATATTGTAGCCTGGGGTAGCATTTGTGTTCTCTTAGGGTCTGTATGACATCTGTCCAGGATCTTCTGGCTTTCACAGTCTCTGGTGAGAAATCTGGTGTAATTTTTATTGGTCTGCCTTTATATGTCACTTGACCTTTTCCCCTTACTGCTTTTAAGATTCTTTCTTTGATTTGTGCATTTGGTGTTTTAATTATTATGTGACAGGAGTTATTTCTCTTCTGGTCCAATTCATTTGGAGTTCTGTAGGCTTCTTATATCTTTATGGGCATCTCTTTCTTTAGGTTAGGGAAGTTTTCTTCTATAATTCTGTTGAATATATTTACTGGCCCTTTAATTTGGGAGTTTTCACTTCCTTCTATACCTATTATCCTTAGGTTTGATCTCATTGTGTCCCGGATTTCCTGTTTATTTTGGGCTAGGAGCTTTTTTGTTTTACATTATTTTTGATGGTTGTGTAGATGTTTTCTATGGTATGTTCTGAATCTGAGATTCTTTCTTCTATTTCTTGTAATCTGTTGGTAATGCTTGAATCTATGACTCCTGGTCTCTTCCTTAGGGTTTCTCTCTACAGGGTTGTCTCCCTTTGTGCTTTCTTTCTTTTTTTTTTCACACTTTCCCCCATATTTATTAACTTGAGTATTTCTTATTTACATTTCGATTGTTATTCCCCTAACCCCTCTCTCTCCCCTTCTACATGGGTGTTCCCCTCCCCATCCTCCCCCCATTACCGCCCTCCCCCCAACAATCATGTTCACTGGGGGTTCAGTCTTAGCAGGACCCAGGGCTTCCCCTTCCACTGGTGCTCTTACTAGGCCATTCATTGCTACCTATGAGGTTTGAGCCCAGGGTCAGTCCATGTATAGTCTTTAGGTAGTGGCTTAGTCCCTGGAAGCTCTAGTTGCTTGGCATTGTTGTTCATAAGGGGTCTTGAGCCCCTTCAAGCTCTTCCAGTTCTTTCTCTGATTCCTTCAACGGGGGTCGGTCTCGTTCTCAGTTCAGTGGTTTGCTGCTGGCATTTGCCTATGTATTTGCTGTATTCTGACTGTGTCTCTCAGGAGAGATCTATATCTGGCTCCTGTCGGCCTGCACTTCTTTGCTTCATTCAACTTGTCTAATTGGGTGGCTGTATATGTATGGGCTACATGTAGGGCAGGCTCTGAATGGGTGTTCCTTCTGTGTCTGTTTTAATCTTTGCCTCCCTATTCCCTGCCAAGGGTATTCTTGTTCCCCTTTTAAAGAAGGAGTGAAGCATTCGCATTTTGATCATCCATCTTGAGTTTCATGTGTTCTGTGCATCTAGGGCAATTCAAGCATTTGGGCTAATAGCCACTTATCAATGAGTGCATACCATGTGTGTTTTTCTGTGATTGGGTTACCTCACTCAGGATGATATTTTCCAGTTCCAACCATTTGCCTATGAATTTCATAAAGTCATTGTTTTATTTTATTTTATTTTATTTTATTTTATTTTATTTTATTTATTATCTTGAGTATTTCTTATATACATTTCAAGTGTTATTCCCTTTCCCGGTTTCCGGACAGACATCACCCTCCCCCCTCCCCTTCCTTGTGGGTGTTCCCCTCCCAAACCTCCCCCCATTGCCACCCTCCCCGCATAGTCTAGTTCACTGGGGGTTCAGTCTTAGCAGGACCCAGGGCTTCCCCTTCCACTGGTGCTCTTACTAGGATATTCATTGCTACCTATGGGGACAGAGTCCAGGGTCAGTCCATGTATAGTCTTTAGGTAGTGGCTTAGTCCCTGGAAGCTCTGGTTGCTTGACATTGTTGTACTTTTGGGGTCTCGAGCACCTTCAAGCTCTTCCAGTTCTTTCTCTGATTCCTTCAACAGGGGACCTATTCTCAGTTCAGTGGTTTGCTGCTGGCATTCGCCTCTGTATTTGCTGTATTCTGGCTGTGTCTCTCAGGAGCGATCTACATCCGGCTCCTGTCGGTCTGCACTTCTTTGCTTCATCCATCTTGTCTAATTGGGTGGCTGTATATGTATGGGCCACCTGTGGGGCAGGCTCTGAATGGGTGTTCCTTCAGTCTCTGTTTTAATCTTTGCCTCTCCCTTCCCTGCCAAGGGTATTCTTTTTCCTCATTTAAAGAAGGAGTGAAGCATTCACATTTTGATCATCCGTCTTGAGTTTCCTTTGTTCTAGGGATCTAGGGTAATTCAAGCATTTGGGCTAATAGCCACTTATCAATGAGTGCATACCATGTATGTCTTTCTGTGAGTGGGTTAGCTCACTCAGGATGATATTTTCCAGTTCCAACCATTTGCCTACGAATTTCATAAACTCGTTGTTTTTGATAGCTGAGTAATATTCCATTAACCACACAAAGACCCAACAAAGAAAGAGAACTTCAGACCAATTTCCCTTATGAATATCGACGCAAAATACTCAATAAAATTCTGGCAAACCGAATTCAAGAGCACATCAAAATAATCATCCACCATGATCAAGTAGGCTTCATCCCAGGCATGCAGGGATGGTTTAATATAAGGAAAACCATCAACGTGATCCATCATATAAACAAACTGAAAGAACAGAACCACATGATCATTTCATTAAAGTCATTGTTTTGATAGCTGAGTAATATTCCATTGTGTAGATGTACCACATTTTCTGTATCCATTCCTCTGTTGAAGGGCATCTGGGTTCTTTCCAGCTTCTGGCTATTATAAATAAGGCTGCTATGAACATAGTGGAGCACGTGTCTTTTTTATATGTTGGGGCATCTTTTGGGTATATGCCCAGGAGAGGTATAGCTGGATCCTCAGGCAGTTCAATGCCCAATTTTCTGATGAACCTCCATACTAATTTCCAGAATGGTTGTACCAATCTGCAATCCCACCAACAATTTAGGAGTGTTCCTCTTTCTCCACATCCTCGCCAGCATTTGCTGTCACCTGAGTTTTTGATCTTAGCCAGTCTCACTGGTATGAGGTGAAATCTCAGGGTTGTTTTGATTTGCATTTCCCTTATGACTAAAGATGTTGAACATTTCTTTAGGTGTTTCTCAGCCATTAGGCATTCCTCAGCTGTGAATTCTTTGTTTAGCTCTGAACCCCATTTATTAATAGGGTTATTTGTCTCCCTGCGGTCTAACGTCTTGAGTTCTTTGTATATTTTGGACATAAGCTCTCTATCAGTTGTAGGATTGGTAAAGATCTTTTCCCAATCTGTTGGTTGCCGTTTTGTCCTAACCACAATGTCCTTTGCCTTATAGAAGCTTTTCAGTTTTATGAGATCTCATTTGTCGATTCTTGATCTTAGAGCATAAGCCATTGGTGTTTTGTTCAGGAAATTTTCTCCAGTGCCCATGTGTTCCAGATGCTTCCCTAGTTTTTCTTCTATTAGTTTGAGTGTATCGGGTTTGATGTGGAGGTCCTTGATCCACTTGAATTTAAGCTTTTTACAGGGTGATAAGCATGGATCAATCTGCATTCTTCTATATGTTGACCTCCAGTTGAACCAGCACCATTTGCTGAAAATGCTGTCTTTTTTCCATTGGATGGTTTTGGCTCCTTTGTCAAAAATCAAGTGATCATAGGTGTGTGGGTTCATTTCTGAGTCTTCAATTCTGTTCCATTGGTCTATCTGTCTGTCTCTGTACCAATACCATGCAGTTTTTATCACTATTGCTCTGTAATACTGCTTGAGTTCAGGGATAGTGATTCCCCCAGAAGTTCTTTTATTGTTGAGGATAGTTTTAGCTATCCTGGGTTTTTTGTTATTCCAGATGAATTTGCAAATTGTTCAGTCTATCTCTCTGAGGAGTTGGATTGGTATTTTGATGGGGATTGCATTGAATCTGTAGATCGCTTTTGGTAAAATCACCATTTTTACTATATTAATCCTGCCAATCCACGAGCATTGGTGATCTTTCCATCTTATGAGATCTTATTCAACTTCTTTCTTTAGAGGTTTGAAGTTCTTTTCATACAGATCTTTCACTTGCTTGGTTAAAGTCAAAACAGGGATTTTATATTATTTGGGTCTATTATGAAGGGTGTCGTTTCCCTAATTTCTTTCTCGTCTTGTTTCTCTTTTGTGTAGAGGAAGGCTACTGATTTATTTGAGTTAATTTTATACCCAGTCACTTTGCTGAAGTTGTTTATCAGGTTTAGTAGTTCTCTGGTGGAACTTTTGGGATCACTTAAATATACTATCATATCATCTGCAAATAGTGATATTTTGACTTCTTCTTTTCCAATCTGTATCCCCTTGATCTCCTTTTGTTGTCTGATTGCTTTGGCTATATATATTCAAGAAGTATATTGAATAAGTAAGGAGAGAGTGCGTAGCCTTGTCTAGTCCCTGATTTTAGTGGGATTGCTTCAAGTTTCTCTCCATTTAGTTTAATGTTAGCAACTGGTTTGCTGTATATGGCTTTTACTATGTTTAGGTATGGGCCTTGAATTCCTATTCTTTCCAGGACTTTTATCATGAAGGGGTGTTGAATTTTGTCAAATGCTTTCTCAGCATCTAATGAAATGATCATGTGGTTTTGTTCTTTCAGTTTGTTTATATAATGGATCACGTTGATGGTTTTCCGTATATTAAACCATGCCTGCATGCCTGGGATGAAGCCTACTTGATCATGGTGGATGATTGTTTTGATGTGCTCTTGGATTCCGTTTGCCAGAATTTTATTGAGTATTTTTGCGTCGATATTCATAAGGGAAATTGGTCTGAAGTTCTCTTTCTTTCTTTTTTTTTTTTTTTCCGAGCTGGGGACCTGAAGTTCTCTTTCTTTGTTGGGTCTTTGTGTGGTTTAGGTATGAGAGTAATTGTGGCTTCATAGAAGGAATTTGGTAGTGCTCCATCTGTTTCAATTTTGTGGAATAGTTTGGATAGTATTGGTATGAGGTCTTCTATGAAGGTCTGATAGAATTCTACACTAAACCCGTCTGGACCTGGGCTCTTTTTGGTTGGAAGACCTTTAATGATTGCCTCTATTTCATTAGGAGTTATGGTGTTGTATGAATGGTTTACTTGTTCCTGACTTAACTTTGGTAACTGGTATCTGTCTAGGAAATTGTCCATTTCCTCCAGATGTTCAAGTTTTGTTGAATATAGGCTTTTGTAGTAGGATCTGATGATTTTTTGAATTTCCTCTGATTCTGTAGTTATGTCTCCCTTTTCATTTCTGATTTTGTTAATTTGGACACACTCTCTGTGTCCTTTCGTTAGCCTGGCTAAGGGTTTATCTATCTTGTTGCTTTTCTCAAAGAACCAGCTTTTGCTTCTGTTGATTCTTTGTATGGTCCTTTTTGTTTCTACTTTGTTGATTTCAGCTCTGATTTTTATTATTTCCTGCCTTCTACTCCTCCTGGTTGTATTTGCTTCTTTTTGTTCTTGAGCTTTTAGGTGTCCTGTGAAGCTGCCGATATATGCTCTCTCCTGCTTCTTTCTGCAGGCACTTAGAGCTATGGGTTTTCCTCTTATCACAGCTTTCATTGTGTCCCATAAGTTTGGATATGTTGTACCTTCATTTTCATTAAATTCTAAGAAGTCTTCGATTGCTGTCTTTATTTCTTCCTTGACCAGGTTATCATTGAGTAGAGCATTGTTCAACTTCCATGTATATGTGGGCATTCTTCCCTTATTGTTATTGAAAACCAGCTTTAGGCTGTGGTGGTCTGATATAACTCATGGGATTATTTCTATCCTTCTATATCTGTTGAGGCCTGTTTTATGACCAATTATATGGTCAATTTTGGAGAAAGTACCATGAGGTGGTGAGAAGAGGTATTTCCTTTTGTTTTAGGATAGAATGTTGTATAAATATCTGTTAAGTCCATTTGGTTCATGATTTCTCTTAGTCTGTCTATGTGTCTGTTTAATTTCTGTTTCCATGATCTTTCCATTGATGAGAGTGGGGTGTTGAAATCTCCTACTATTATTGTGTGAGGTGCAATATGTGCTTTGAGCTTTCGTAAGGTTTCTTTTATGTATGTAGGTGCCCTTGTATTTGGAGCATAGCTATTTATGATTGAGAGTTCATCTTGGTGGATTTTTCCTTTGTTGACTATGAAGTGTCCTTCCTTATCTTTTTTGATGACCATTGGTTAAAATCGGTTTTATTCGATATTAGAATGGCTACTCCAGCTTGCTTCTACAGACCATCTCTTTGGAAAGTTGTTTTCCAGCCTTTTACTCTGAGGTAGTGTCTGTGGTACATCTACACAATGGAATACTAGTCTCCTATCAAAAACAATGACTTTATGAAATTCATAGACAAATGGATGGAACTGGAAAATATCATCCTGAGTGAGGTAACCCAATCACAGAAAAACACACATGGTATGCACTCATTGATAAGTGGATATTAGCCCAAATCCTCGAATAACCGTAGATCCACAGAACACATGAAACTCAAGAACGATGACCAAAATGCAAATGCCTCACTCTTTCTTTAATAGGGGAACCAGAATATCCTTAGGAGCAAATAGGGAGGCAAAGTTTAGAATTGAGGTAGAAGCAACCCCCATTCAGAACCTGCCCCACATGTGGTCCATACATATACAAACACCAAACTAGATAAGATGGATCAAGCAATGAAGTGCAGGCTGACAGGAACCGGATGTAGATCTCTCCTGAGAGACACAGCCAGAATACAACAAATGCATAGGCGAATGCCGTCATTAAACCACTGAACTGAGAATGGGACCCCTTTGAAGGAATCATAGAAAGGACCGAAAGAGCTTGAAGGGTCTTGAGACCTCATATGAACAACAATGCCAACCAACCAGAGCTTCTAGGGACTAAGCCACTACCCAAAGACTATACACGGACTGACCTTGTGCTCCCACTGCATAGGTTGCAAAGAATAGCCTAGCATGGGCACCAGTGGAAGGGGAAGCCTTTGGTCCTGCCAAGACTGAACCCCAATTCAATGTGATTGTTGGGGGGAGGACAGCAATGGGGGGAGGATGGGGAGGGGAACACTCATAGAGAAGGGGTGGGGGAGGAGTTAGGGGGATTTTGGTCCGGAAACCGGGAAAGGGAATAACAATTGAAATGTAAATAAGAAATACCCAAGTATTTTCCGAAAGAAAAAGAAAAGAATTTGGAAACCACCCAGATGCTCTTCAACAGTAGAATGGATACAGATAATATGGTACATCTACACAATGGAGTACTATTCACCTATCAAAAACAATGACTTCATGAAATTCATAGCCAAATGGGACTAGAAAATATCATCCTGAGTGAGGTAACCCAATCACAGAAAAACACACATGGTATTCACTCACTGATAAGTGGATATTAGCCCAAAAGTTCCAATTACTCAAGATAACAATCCACAGACCAATGAAGCTCAAGATGAAGGACAACCAAAGTGTGAATGCTTCAGTCATTATTAGGAGGGGAACCTAAAACATTCATAAGAATGTCTATGGAGTCAAAGTTTGGGTTAATGAGTGAAGGAATGGCCATTCAGAGCCTGCCCCACCTGGGTATACAGCCCATTTATATACAGCCAGCAAAACTAGATAAGAGTGATGAAGCTAAGAAGTGCATGCTGACAGGAGCCTCATACAGCAGTCTCCTGAGAAGTACAGCCAGAACATGTCAAATACATCGGTGACAACTAGCAGCAAAGCATTGAAATGAGAACAGGATCCTTGTTGGAGTTATTAGAGAAAGGATTGAAAGAGCTGAAGGGGCTTGCAACCCCATAAGAATAACAATGCCAACTAACCAGAGCTCCCAGGGACTCAACCACTATCAAAAGACTATACATGGACAGACCCATGGCTCCAGCTACATGTGTAGCAGAGGATGGCCTTGTTGGGCACCAATGTGAAGAAAAGCCCTTGTTCCTGCCAAGGCTGGACTTTTCAGTGTAGGGTAATGTCAGGGTAGGTAGGCGGGAAGGGGGCTTCGTTCCCCTTGTAGAAGAAGGGGGAGGTGGATGGGATAGGGGATTTATGGATGGGAAAGCAGGAAAGGGGATAACATTTGAAATGTAAATAAAAATATCCAATTAAAAATAGTAAATGATGAAGAAAGTGTCAGAAATAGAATATGTTATTAAACTCCCATCACCATTGAACATTAAACATCTCCTACCAGGAGTGATTTCCTTCCTTCACAAATTGCAGGAAGCTCCAACTATATGTGTAGCAGAGGAAGGTCTTGTTGGGCACCAATGGAAGAAGAAGCCCTTGGTTCTGCCAAAGTTGGAACCCCCAATATAGTGGAATGTTGGAAAGGCTGAAAGGGGGGGTTGTTGGGGAGAGGAACATCCTTGTAGACAAAGGGGAGGAGGATGGGATAGGGTGCTTATGTCTGGGAAATCAGGAAAGGGAATAACATTTGAAATCTAAATAAAAAAATTCAATTAAAAGAAAACAAAACAAAAAAACAAGGACTTCATGAATTTTTTTCAGGCAAATGAATGGGACTAGAAAATATCATCCTGAGTTAGGTAACCCAGCCCCAGAAGGGCATGCATGATGTGTACTTGCCTACAATTGTATATTAGCCATAAAATACAGGACAACCATGCTGCATTCAACAGACCCAAAGATGTCAAATAACGGGGAGGTCCCAAGGGAGGATATTCAAATCTCATGCAGAATGGGAAGTAAAAGTTATCTGAGGTGAATGGAGGGAGTGAACTGTATAGGAGAGAGGATGGGCCAGGGAACAGGCAGGGGTTAGATCATGTGTCGAGAGAACTGGGGAGAGAGAAGGGAATTAAGTTGTTTGCAGGGGAGCGGCATCTCTAGGGTGTTCCAGAGATCTGGGGATGGGGAGGCTTTAGGGAATCTATGGGGTTGAATCTAGCTTAGACTCCTAGCAATGGCACATATGGAGCCTGAAATGGTCATCTCTGTACACTGGGAGGACTCCCAGTGGAGGGATTTAGAGAGTATCCCACCCACAAAGCCTCCACCCAAAACTTGTCCTGCCTATAAGATGTGGAAGGACAAAGATGGAGCAGAGACTGAGGGAATGGTCAACCAATGACTCGCCCAAATTGAGATCCATCCTATGGGCTAGAACCAATCCCTGACACTGTTACGATATCCTGTAGATTTGCAGAAAGGAACATAGCATAACTGTCCTCTGAGAGGCTCCACCTAGTAACTGACTTGAACTGATTCAGAGATTTCCAGTCAAACATTTGACTGAATTTTGGGGAGTCTTGTGGAAGAGTTGGGGGAAGGATTCGGGGAGTGGATAGAAACTCCATAAGGGGACCAACAGAGTCAACTAACTTGAAACCTGGGGAGCTTTCAGAGATGAAACCACCAACCAAAGAGCATACAAGGGCTGGACCTAGACCACTCCTCATTTGTAACAGGTGTGCAATTTGTTCTTCATGTAGGTCACTGTCCCAGACTCTGTTGCCTTTCTGTGGATCCTGTTCCTGTACTTGGACTGCCTTGTCTGGCCTCAGTGGTATAGAATGCAGCTAGTCCTTCAATGACTTGATGTGCCATGGTGAGTTGATACCCAGGAGTCCTCCCTCTTCTCAGGGTAAATAGGGAGGAGTGTTAGGAGGAAGGACGTTTTGTGTGAGGAGGACTAGGAGGAGGCGGAGGAGGGGCGCTGTGTTCAATATGTAAACTGAATAACTTTCATCTGTGGTTAAATATGTCTCTTACTTTATTAAATCATGTTTTGGTGTTCTCAGAAAGTGCTTATTCGTCCAGAAACAATAAACATATTCCCTAAATTCCTGCTAGTCTTGTTGATTCTCCAAGACTTAATTTACTTTTTGTAGTTATGGTAAGGACAGAAACTAATTTCACTGGAGCTTTTTCATCCTCCATTCTACTTGAATTGTACACTCCAGAATAAATTCAGCCAGGGCATTAGTAGGGTGGCCCAGCTGTGGTCTGCAAAGCCACATTTGGGGACTTGCAGGTCTGTATATACTTTTTACTGCACACTGAAGTGTATCTTTTGCTAGGCACTAGACTCTCAGTCCTCAAGCTGAGAGGGGTCAGCTGAGTCCCAGACTGGTGGCAGGTGAAGGCTTTGGTTTCAGTGTGGGTAGGAGTGTGTCCTGTTTGTTATCAGAGCTGGAAACAGATGCTTCTGCTGAGAAGCGCCTGTGAGGAGGTTGTTGGTGGGAATGAGCTGTGAACTCCCGCCTGAGTGATAGGACTGATTTATAGCTTGTGGCTTTGTCTGTAGGAATGGTATCAACCTACGGGTTGACAGTAGTCCAGGGGCCACAAGTGTGTCACGTGGCTCCACTGGGTAGATTTCTGTAGTGTAGTGGTCTAGGATAATCTGATATTCCCCAAACAAGTGGAGGAGAGGCACGGGAGGCATGGGAAACATGAGAGGCGTGTCCTGGGTGCAGGTTATGAGCTCTCATGGCAGGGCTGGTTACATGCTGTGTGAGTTTTGGCTCGTTATGCTTGACAATGATCATGAACATCAAGGTGTAGTTTTCAGAATGAATTTTAGATTTAGAAAAGCTGCAATAAACCAAACAATTCAGACTCCTAGGAGAGGTACAGGGTTTGGGCCTTGGATTTTGGCATCCCATATTTTCTCCAACACTCAGTGGATTATTGATCAGCTCTACTGCAAACACAAAGCCAGAAAAAAACCCTCGGAGCCATTACTTGGTGACAATGGGAGTGGTGACGGTTATTGTTCTAGATGGCTTTTTCTAGAAGGCTGGGATGGGTAGTTTCAGGGGGACTGTGAAGCCAATGCCTTTTGTAGCTCACAGACCTCCTTAAGGTCACTAGTGATTCACTCATGCTCTCATTTATTCATCCTCACACAGCCTTCAGACTCTCCTGAATTTGCTCTTTGTGTCATGGAACCAGAGTAGAAAACCAAATGGACAGGTGAGAAAGAGGATAGTGTCAGACATGATGCCAGGGAATAAAGAGGTCACATTGCAAAGAGAGTTTGGATGCTGGTTTTGAAAGTATGGGAGCCTCAGAGAATAAGCAAGACCTACAGTTTAAAAGTTGCTTAGATCTCTAGGCCATTGGGCCTGCAGGATTTAATTTCTGGTAGGTTTAATTTGTGGTGAGTTGCCATGACAGATGGGCACTTTGAAAGTACCACGTTGACCTGTGGGGCATCTACACATCAGGAGTTTAAGGGACAATGGCTTAAAGTTTATGGTTTCCATGGCAGCATGGTCACTGGAGTCTTGCTGAGTGGCTTGGTAAGTGATAGTTACTGCTGGACCACACAGAGAGAGAGAGAAAAAGAATCTCCTTAGAGAATTAAGCAGAGAAGAGATCTATGGTGGGGATGGGAGGCTATGAGGAAGATATGCCTATGATCTCAACGTGGGGGCATTCTAGGAGCCTCACAGTTGTTCCTTCCTTGAGTTAATTACATGCTGAAGTCTGGAGTCAGCATAGTATACTCACAGGGAAGGTGGGGCAAGAGTTCTGCTGCACTTAGGGCAGTCAGTTGACTTCAAAGAAGTGGGCCTATATGATGCTCGTCATGGGTTTTGTATACTTGGGAAGAACAAGGGCTGTATGTGCTATGTGCACCCCAAGAGCAGGTAGAGGCAAGAGTAGGAAAGTTGGGGTTGGTTGGGTGCAGGTTATGAGAGGGTTAGGGTTTTCATTGTTGTGATAAAATACCATGACCAAGTTGGGGAAGAAAGCATTTGTTTGCCTCATACTTCCCAAGTTGTGATCCATCACCAAAGGAAGCCATGACAGGAATTCAAGTAGGGTAGGAGTCTGGAGGCAGAAACTGATGCAGAGGCCCTACTGGGATGCTGCTTACTGCCTTGCTCCTTGTGGCTTACTCAGTTTATTTTCTCATAGGACTCAGGACCACCACCACAGTAGGGTGGGCACTCTCAAATTAATAAGTGATTAAGAAAATGCTCCACAGGCTTGCTTTCAGCCCGATCTTATGGAAGCATTTTTTTTTAAATTAAGGTTCATTCCTCTCAGATGATATTAGCTTGTGTCAAGTTTTCATACAAGGGTCCAGCACTGGGTCAGAATCAATGTCCTGGGTCTTCATTAAGACTTGCTTCCATGACTGAGAGCAAGATAGCTATCTGGGTAGACTGAGGAAAGAAAGTGGGATCTTCTGAGAGGGCAAAGAGAAGCAGATTTAGAAAGGGAAGGAGGTGTGCTCAGAGTTTGTGCAGGATCCTGGATACCTAGAAGGATGGGATAAGTCAATGGACAGAAGGTGAGGGTGTTCTTTACCGTGGCAGTTTTAAGTGTCACTTAGGTGGGACAGATTCATTTCCCTCCATTTTCACCTCTGGTGATACATTTCATGTTCTGTGGCCTGTTGGTCCATTCTCACAGCCAGCAGCACAGCCTCTGACTTTGGTATCACATCTTATGGTATCATGTCTTCCATAATCTGTCACGAGAACTCTTGTGAGCACATTCAGGACCACCTGTGACTTTTATCTCTAGGCCCTTCAGTCAATCTCATCTGTTTTTGCCCACACTAGGCCCCCAGGTTCATAAATTCAAGATCCAGGACAATGATACCTCTGAGTGCCATGACTCAATATACTTGCATATACAGGCATATACTTGTATATACAGGCATTCCACTTTGGATGTCTTAAATAGGAAATACAAAGTTGACCTCAAGGCCAATATGTGGAATGTGAGACCAAGTGCACTGAGCTGTGAGTACAGCTGCTAATAGGGTTCAAGTTCATCAAGGGAGATAGTGAGAGGAATAGCCAAAATGGTGAAAGGAAAGCGTCTCCTAATGTGTAATCACTTCTACTCTCCACACTGGTTGATGATAGAGTAAGGGAGTAAGATAATTGGGCTGACCTTGAGATCCTTCCCATCACCCTATGCTACCATCTGTTGATGTAAGTCATGAACCTAGGTCTCGTTTTGACTATCATACCAAAGGATGTTGGCTGATGTCTTGGTCTACTTGGGTGCCTATAAAAATACACCCTGCACCAGGTGAATCATAAATAACAGAGATGTACTCATCATCATTGTGAGTCTGAAGGTCTAAGACAAAGGTTCTAGCAGTTTCCATATCCTACAGGACTCATTTTCCACATCTATGGACAGCCCTGTTTCACTGTGTCTGGGCAAAGGGTCTTTCTGGTTTGTTTAACAAGGACACTAATCCCAACTATGAGGACTCTTTGTGATCTCCTTACCTTCTGGAAGGCCTACCTTCTGATACATTGACATAAGGATATCAGCAAGAATTTTGGGACACACTCAACCCACAGCAGCCAACAGGAGGGTGCCACTTACCACATGTTGCCTAGTTGTGACTTCTCTGAGTTCCTTTCATATCTGATTTCATCAACCCATCTCAGTTTAGGTATGTGTATACTGTTAATGTTTGTGATGGAGAAAGTAGAAATACAGGCATTCAGGGTCTTACATAGGTAGTAAGACGAGGAGTCAGAACAAACTAGGAATTTGCATGTGGAATATTCCCTGTCTTAGTCACTGTTGCATTGCTGTGAAGAGACACCATGGCCACAACAATTCTTATAAAAGAAAGCATTTAATTGGGGCTTGCTAACAATTTCAGAGGTTAGTTCATTATCATGTTGGGGAGCATGGTGGTATGCCAGTGGACATGGTGCTGGAGAAATAACCTAGAGTTCTAAAGAGATAACACAGAGACACAGAGAGACAAACAGACATTGGTCCTGACATGAGCTTTTGAAACCTGAAAGCCTTCCTGTGCTCCAGTGACACACATTTCCTACAAGGACATGCCTCCTAATCCTATCAAAGAGTTCCACTCCCTGGTGACTAAGCATTCCACTATATGAACCCATGGAGTCTATTCTTATTGAAATGACCACAGTCCCCATTGCTGTCACCTAAGGCCCTGGTGTAAATTTGTGTTCATCTGAGTAGGTATGCATATGCACTCATGTACATCTGCTTCTGTAATCATGCATGTGTGTTCATTTTGTTTGAGGGACTGCGATGTGAACACATGCATGCATGCGTGTGTGTGTGTGTGTGTGTGTGTGTGTGTGTGTGTATTCTTATGTGTATGTGAGAAGTCAACTGTGAGTTTAAGGTGGGAGGAGAGTATCCTAGTTCACTGAACAGTTTTCTTCAGTGTGACCCTGATACTCCTCCCTAGTGGCCTCTCCACTGTTTGCCTCAGATTGCATGCACTTTGAGTTTATTTAAACCACAGAAACAAACAAACAAACAAACAAACAAACAAACAAACAAACAAACAAACAGGAGGCAGGTGGGGTGAACCACAGCAAGCTTATGGGATGATGGGGACTTGGAGGGAGACAGGGAACAGGGATGAGTAGGACTGGGTCAGCAGGACACCTTCTTTGCCTATAGCCGAGGATGACAGGCATTTTGAGTCTGGGAGGCTGGGTGGAGAGCGAGGACTGAGAGGAGGGCTTGGAGCTTCTCTCTGCATAGAAGGCATCCTCTCTGTGGGCTTCATGTTGAGGGAAAGCACTTTTCTTTGTAGTTGCAGGATTCTGTTGTCCTGATCTACTTCACCTGCCAGAGAGCCCTGAGGTCATACAGAGGCTGTTGTCTGAGAAACAGGACAAGTTCCTGGAGCTACATAGGGCCCAGAAGCTGGACAGTGACCATGGTCTACCAATTACTGGGACACCCCTCAGCCCCCCTGATTACTGGTGCACCCCTCAGCCCCCTGATTGCTGGTGCACTCCTCAGCCCCCCAATTATTGGTGTATCTCCTAGCCATTCCAGAAGTGATGATGGGTTTCAGAATGGCCCTTGATGGCACCTTACTTGTGCCCAGGAAGGATTCAGAAGGAAATGGTAGGAGGCCCACCTTGATGAAGGTGACAAAGCCACTGTAGAGCAGTGTGAGTAGAAAGAGGGCCACGAAGGTGCACAGTGTGGGCCACAGGCCGTTCTCCTCCTCTAGGTCCACGTAGCTGTCGGTTTGCTCATCCCTGATGCATGAGTTTGGGATGGTGTCCACCATGCCTGGGGAAGAACTAGTGCTCATGAGAAGGTCTCCATCCTACAGAAGGACCATTCCTTATTAACTTGGCCTCCTGTCTACTGAACCTGAAGATACAGCTTTCCTGTCTAGCAGCAACATTTTAATCATGTGCCCTCCTCCCAATAGTACTTACCACTTCCCATCTCAAGTGCCTACTAACCACTTTGCCACACAGAACCCTACCCCCAACCCCTGCTCCAGCCTTCTGGGTTCTGAAATCTCACACACAAATTGATCTGAATGGGATTAGCAGACCTGAACCCAAACCTGATATGACGTTAGGCCAATGCCACCTGGATGGCATAGGAGATGGGTTACTACTTAAGAAGACCTAGAAAGAGCAGCTAGACCAGGTAGGCTTTCTCAGAAAGATGTATCATGAAAAAGGCAGAGAAGGGTGAGCAACATTTTAAGAAAAGACAGTGTTCATGATCTACACAGTGGGAAAGAGTACTACTCCAGAGTCAGAAAGAGCCCTGAGCCCTTGCAAATGGAGGGAGAGATTGTAAAGCATCGTAGCCATGGTAACATAATCTGAAAAGTCATAGGAGGGACTAGATGTTAAAGATGGTTATGTCATAACTAAACACACATATGAAAATCTCAGCTGGAGACGGAAGTGTGGTCTGAGGTCAGAAAGGGTGGTGGCTGATGTACAGACCTAGGGAAACTGCATTTCCATAGAAAACACAACTCAAGGCATGGAAGTTCAAGGCAGCTGGGAAGAATAAAGGAAAATGCCATGGGTCACAGGGCTGCCTGGGTGTCTATTCCACAAGTGCTATTTGAAATCATACATATGCTCAGTGGGAGTCACTGTGAAATATGTGGATGGGCTGACCTAAAGGCATTTCACCATATCGAAGTACTAAATACTGAAATCAGGTGTGCATTATAGACCATTGACTCTAAGCATAATAAGAAACACTTGGCAGTCTCCTTTACCCATAGTTTCCAGTTTCAATTACCTATGATTTAAGCCTTATTACTAGTTCTGGCTGATATTTTATAACTTTTGAGCATATTTTAAACAAGAAACACGCTGGTTTTAAATCACACACTTTGGAACAGTGTGATAGGCTCTCGCTTTGCCTGGAATGTCAGCCTTTGTCTAGGCTTCAAGTTGTCTACATGGCTGTCTGTTTGTCAATCCGGCTCTACCTTGGCCACAGGTTGATGGCTGAAGTAACACATGGCATGGCAGCATTAATGGTTCAGGCATCCACAGGGGGCCTTTGGCCAGGTCCCACAGAGATAAGAGAGGTTCATGTTTGTTTGTTTCATTTATTATTGTTCACTTCTTACTGTAATTTACAGAAGTGCTTTTCTACAACATAATGAGAAGTGGAAAGGCAATGGTTTTTGCTTTTATGAAGCAACTTAACACAGAGGCAAATAAGCTAAGCAGACACAGAAAGGTCTCAGGGAAAGGCAGGACCATCAGGTCTCCTGGGAGGGCCGTCGGACTCAGGCAGGAGGTGGTAGCATCCTAGAATCATGGGAAAAACTCAGATAAGTGATAAATAGTGGCAGGTGGCTGGGAGAAAGGGTTCTCTAGTAGGAGAAGCAGCTTTGAGAAGGCTTGCCAGTGGGGGAGTTTGGGATCTGCTCATACTCTGCAAAGTTCTGGGACTCTTATAGTAAGGGAACCTCTGCATGCTTTCCCAACATTTCCTATACCTCAGGTCTAAATCCATGTACTGTTTTTGTCTTGGTTATCAATCATTTCATATCATGTAATTAATTGATTACATGCCAGGCACTGTATATACATGGATTATAGAGTCTGGGGTGAAATGCCTGTTCTTCGGAACTGGGGACTGAACTGCCCTGGAGCTGGGGTATCATAGTTGACTTCTGGCTCTAGGTGCTTTGGCGTAATCCTTAGATTCAGCAGGCCTTGGAGCTGGTGCAAGATGGCGATTCTGCTAACACACCACACTTCCAGGTGTTCCTTGCATGTCCTACACGGGAGGTTAGGTGAATGGTGATTGGCTCAGAATTTGGGACTCTCCTGTGTTCTCATCCTTCTTGGCAGCTAAGGTGTTTATTAAAAATTTGGCTGAATTCTTGGTGATTATAGATGTCCTACTGCCTATCTGTGCCTAGGATGGGATAAAGTAGTCATCTCCTCTTGCCTGGGAATTTAGTCTCCCTGGGCTTTGCTCAGCCCTCCTCTCTCTAGTAGTTTTGAATAAAATGATGATGTTAAAAGTTTACTTGGTATTTTCCTTTCACCACAGCCTACATGGCTAATCAAATGTTCTTCCACATGTACGTAGAAACAGGATGTGTTTCGCAGAGAAACAGAGAGTGCTTTGGCAACAGGGTGATGAATGGGTGGGAGGGGCAGAAGTGGTTTCATAGATACAAGTCAGGAGGTGTTAGTGGACAGAACTCAGGACATTATTGCTCTCTGGAGTTGGGGTGATGGAGAAGTGTCGTGTGGAACTCAGGCAGATGTATCTACCTTGTGACATGTGAGACACAGAGTAGGGTCAGACCAACAGGCAGGACAAAGGGAAGTGGGAGAGGAGATAGAGAGGCAGGTGGGAACAATCTAGTGAGGATGATTACAGAGCATGTCCAGGCTTCCAAAGTGTGCTGCGTGAGTGTGGGCAGAGGGTACCAATGCTGGTCTGACTCCAGCTCTGAGGAGTGACCTGAGAAAATCTGTAGGGAGATCCTGAGGGAGTCAAGTAAGAGAAACCCTTAGTGTCCTTCGAGGAAGCAATGCCACGGGGAAAAGGAAAGGTCAATTTTGGGCAAATGTAGGCCAGGCTCCTTTCAGCACTAGTGAGGCACCACTTGAGGGGAGCAGTTCTAGCCTTCCCTACCGGGTAGGAGGTCCACCATGATAATCAGTGGAGCTGTAGCCTCTGTTCTTAGTCAGTACACTGCAGCTGGAAACAGGCATGACCTCTGGATGACTCTCTCACTGCTGGAGGCCTGAGGATCCTGAGGCATAGACAACAGACCAAGCTTTCAAAGCCTGGAGCCAAGGCTGGTATACTGGCAGCTTGGCTGGGCCAGGTACAGCCTCATGTGATTGCTGCAGGCCCTCTATGTTCCTCCCTCCATTTTGTGTGGGTGGAGGTTGTGGACATACTGTGGTATTTCGGAGTCTAAGTGGGGAAGTGTGCCTGATTTGGGCCTAGGCGCTGAAGGCCATGCTGAGGACAGGACTTACCTAAAATTGAGATGCTGGGGCACACATCTTTACAGGATATGATGATGTCTGAGGTTGCCCGCCACAGCTGGCTCCATCCCCACCACACTCATACTTAGGGCCCCTCAGGTGGAGCCTGTCTGACACTTTTCAATCCCAAGTTTATGTCAAATTTATAGCGGCCCTTGGTCCTGAAGGCTCTCCAGCAGAAGAGAGAAAGAAATGAGGCAGACAACTCCTGGACTTAGGCCTAAGGTATCAGAGAAGCTAGCATCGTTTATGGTATGAGATGGTTTGCTTCTAGTTGTAGTAGTTGCTGTTTACTCCCTGCTAGGGGGTGATAGGAACTTCTGCTGCCAAGTCTGAGCTATCTGAGAGTGGGGGATTTTTGGAGCAGCCCTTGGCTGACCATCTTCTTTTACATGGTATGAGGTGGCAAGCCTCCTTGAATTGGACCTCCAACATATGGTTTCATTCAAATGGATTTCAGATTAGAGATGATACTGCAGTCCTAGAAAGTAATACATGTAGGATGGCGTAGCAAGCCAGCTGTGGCACGCCAAGGCTCAGCTGTCTGCCTAGAAAATCTCGCTCATATAACGCAGGAGTACAATGGAAAAAAGATGCACAGATGCTGCCTTCTACAGTGGTCTCTGATTCTGAAGGAAAAAGAGAGATTATGATGGAGATGCTGTTGTCTCTCAGAGCAGGCAGGGGATAAAGGAAAAGACAGGACAGATCAGATTTGTACTAAAGAGCCGATCCTGTGATTTGAAAACTTGGAACCGATGAAGACAATAAGGAAGCAAAGAGGGAGAAACAGGTCAGATTCCTTTATAGCCCGGAGACACCGGACATGGAAGAGTCTAGAATCAGCAGCATGGAGTAGAGAATCAGATGTAGAACCATCCATCCTTCCTTGAGACAAAGGCTTCATTTATCTAAGGAAATACATGGGAAATCATTCCATCAAAATCTAGCTCCTCCTTCACCCCATGACCCAAGAGAGAATGTTTTAACTCAAAGGAAATAGCCGCACCACAAGGGAAGGAGAATACCAATTAGACCTGTGCTAAACAGCTTTTCCTGGCACACAAACAACACAAACAGACAAACACCTTCACAGCAGAGATATTCAGTTATTACTGGCTGAGGGACCCATGAACATCAGATATGACTGAAAGATAATTTAAAGTCTTATCAAAAAAATCCAAACATGTGAGAAGTGGCATTCAGTGCCCACTGAAGTGGGTAGTGCTGCTTCTGCTGGGGAGTCCTGCCTGAACAGGACTAACACAAACGTTAGTGGCTTTGTTGGGCTCCATTATAGGGTGTGATCTTTATGAGTAGCTGAGACTCTGATCGACTTGAATGATTATTTAGAAAAATGTGTAGGTAGTGTATGTGAGGTGGTGAGACATTTGGGATGATATTTTTAAAAAGGATGAAAGAGAAGACAGTGGGCATTATACAGGTTACCCAAAAAAAAGTGACAAGATTTGTGTTAAGTCAAAGTTTCTAGAGAAAAAGGCTGACAGAAAATCAAATTCTGCTGTGAATCTTTGAAGGCTGGAAAGTAATGAGAGCCTCTGGCATTCTCGTGATATATTCTGATTCTGCCCGCTTCATGAACAGGTGAGGTCTGTTCTTGCTTATGACATCAACGCATGGATGCATGATGGGCAAGTACACAAGTCTACCTGTCCCATATGTCTGGCAGACTTCATGAAGGCCTAAGCGTCTCAGTGAGGAATGTGAATGTGCCCTCACCTGTGTGGATATTTCCACAGGCCTCTCCCAAGCAGTTCTATGTAAGCAACCAGTGGGAAAAGCTGACATTAAGGGTTTCACCCAACCCAGTGTTATACATAGGCTCTCATTGAAAATCGACATTAAAGGAGGCAGTCATTTCACAAGCATTGATAGGAAGAGTGTAATTGAGGACAGCTGGAGCCAATGATGCTTCCACCTGCCTTACAGCCTTATAGTGGCTGGGTTGATAGAAAAACCCCTCAGTGACTCATTAAGAGTTAAAACACAGGAAGCACCATGTGAAGGTGGGAAAAGACACTCCCTCAATTCAAAGTTTGTTTAATGGAAGCCTCAGTGGCAGATATGGGCTACTTCTGCATGAGTTATTGTTCAGGGAGGCCCCCAAGGAGCCACAAGCTGCAAAAGTTATCACTATTGATTTTACTTACACACCAGAAGTAGATGGTAAATTTCTACTGCTGGAGACTTCACAAACTTTGGCTGTAAGACATAGAGAACAAGGGCTAGGACTGAGGTGGAAGCTGCCTTCCTGCTGCCTTTTTTTTGCAGTGCTGGGAGATGTTTTATAGGCTATTGCCAACATTCTCTCATGAGCATGGACTTTGAGTGCTACATTAATCATCTTGTTATATAAGATGTGCTTACTGGTGAAACAGTGGTACAGCAGTTATTGGTACAACCAACATCTTTCCTATTGAATTTAAGCTCTGCTCTGCAGTAGGGAAAAACTTATAGCTGGGGAGTTCATAGGCTCCAGTAGAGAAATAACTGCTATTGTTTGTTAAATGGATCTCACGGACTTGTACAATTGAACTGCAGGCATTTGCATGTATGTCCACAGCTTTTGCCTTTACTTATGAAGGGAAGCTCCATCTCACAGTGTGCAGAAATGGTTATTGGGGGAAAATTCACACTTGGTCAAGCTTCTGACAATAAGTGACTGTTTCTGTTGAATACCAGCCCTAGAATATGAATAAACACCTATATATACTTCCTTCAGGGTTCTTTAAACACCATAGAGGAGAGGACTGAAAAAAAGTAAAAGTTGTAGAAAGGGTTAGAAAGTGTTGTAGAAAGTGTTATGCAGTTCTGTCTTCTAAACTGAAACAGACAAGCACAGTGTTCCTCTCATCTAGACAATACAGACCTCTCCTCCCCAAACAGGAGTATTTGTCTATCACGTGTACCCAGGGCTCTGCTTGCTTGACTCTCTTACCCAGCTGTGACTTACCACTGATTTCCAGGCTCTTGCTGGCATTAAGCTTGGTCTGTGAGGCCTCATGTTCCACCACGCATGTGTAGGTGTCAAGTGAAGGGCTCAGAGCTACTGGCAGTCTCAGGACACTCCAGATCTGGAATTTGTCCCCAGACTGGCGGACGGGTTGTGCAGTGACAAAGTTTATCGGGTCCATTTTAGTTTGGGCACTCAGCCACCAGAGGTGGATATCTTCGGGGTAGAAGCCGGATACTTCACACATGAGCCAAGATGACATTTCGTGGTGGGTGAATGTGGTCAGGATGTTCACATTGAGGTTGCTGGGTGCCATAGCCCCTGCAGGGAGAAATGGTAAGAGGCTTATCTTGTCATGCTTGGGCTGGGGGTATCTAGAGATGTGTGAAAGGACAGAAGAAATTCCCTTTCTTATCTGACTATAGTTATGGCTTGGACACTGTTAGGGAAAGGACATATGGTTAGGCAGGGGCATTGGACAGCCTTGGGGTGGGGTGGGAATAGGTTTCATCTAGAAAATGAGGCTGCCTTGCTTGGGGTCCAAGGACTTGGTGAGGAGAGGCCTATGCTGGAGACATTGCTTCTCCTGGTCACTGCCTAGCTCATAGGCATGCTCAGTGCCTCCTGAGCAGACCCATGTTTTGTTTCTGTGTGGCTTTTTGTTAGTGCAGGTTTCTTTGGTGCCCCGTCTATTCTCTAAGTCTTCTATCCTATATTCTGAAGGCGAGGCAAATCCTAGGCTTTCTATCTTCCAATCTAGCTAGCTAGCTAGTGTGTGTGTGTGTGTGTGTGTGTGTGTGTGTGTGTGTGTGTGTGTTTGTTACCAGTGAATCAGTGGCTTGAGATGAAATAGGGGTTCTTCCTTCTCTTGTGTTTATGGGACACATGTGTTATGGCCATTCCTAGAGGTGTGGAGACTTTTTTTCCTCCATTTTTATTAATTTGGGTATTTCTTATTTACATTTCAATTGTTATTCCCTTTCCTGGTTTCCAGACCAACATCTCCCTCTCCTCTCCCTCCCCTTCTATATGAGTGTTCCCCTTCCCATCCTCCCCCCATTAACGCCCTCCCTCCAACAATTACATTCACTGGGGGTTCAGTCTTGGCAGGACCAAGGACTTTCCTTTCCACTGGTGCTCTTACTAGGCTACTCATTGCTACATATGCAGTTGGAGCCCAGGGTCAGTCCATGTATAGTCTTTGGGTAGTGGCTTCGTCCCTGGAAACTCTGGTTGGTTGGTAGGATAAGCCCTTGAGTCTAGGTGTGATAGTCCTTAGCCCTTTAATGAGATTCTTATGCATCTCAAAGATGTCCTATTGTCTGTCTGGTCATATGCCTGCAGAATCCAGGAGGATCTCACAGTCTGGTTCAGATATACAGAACTCAGGTCCTATGTGCCAGGAAGGTCTTTGTACTTGTCCTTCCTCTGTTTAGCATTAGCTTAAAAAGGGATGACGACTTCACAGGTTCATATGGTGGAATTCGTTGGTGCTTGGATAGGGCCTGGCTTGCAGAAGGCATATTAGTAACCCTTTCTACCTAGGATGTACATTGACAGCTCAGAGAAATAGTCATGGAGGGTTTCCAGGGGGAGGAGGAGGAGGAGGAGGAGGAGGAGGAGTAACGTTGAACAAATGAGTTGGTGTAAGATACACTGGACTTCTTACCTACTATGTTTTTGGTGGCAGTAGGCTTGGTGGCTTCTATGTAGTGATTCTTTGCTTGGGGAGTTGGATTGGCTTTCTTGGAGGACTGAGAATTCCTTGTCTCTGGAGTCAAAGAAGATGGACAAAAGGTGATGATGAGAGCAGAGTATTCTGAGGAGCCCAGGGGGATGGAAAGCAGTGAGAGAAGAGGACCACAGGATGGAATGGTTCTGGTGTGGAAGGACAAAGCAGAGCTAGTGCCTTCACTCACCCAGCTGCCTCCTTTTACAGTTAGTACAGGGTTTCTGAGGTGTGGATGCAAATGTTAGATTGAAGAGGCAGCCAAGGAAAGGAAGGGAATGAATGGAAGAAGAATAAGGAAGGGAGGGATCAAAGGTGTAGGGTGGTCTTGCTTCAGTCAATCTATGGGGATTAGCTGAATGTGGGTATGGGAAACCCCCCAAGGCCCTTCTGCTTGGTTCAGGGATACTCACCAGGCAACTTGAATGTCTTGCTTTTCTTTTTGGATGTGTTTGTTATGGTGCAAGTGAGGTTGGGGCTCAGATTTGGGGCCGGCACAGAGACCTGAAGGATCGTTATATATTCGTCTTTGTTTTTACCAGAGAAGACAGTACTTGGAAGCGTTGGCTCCCAGGCCAGAGTCAATGGTTGCACTCCAATTGCCATACAGCTCACGTTCACATGTTCATTTTGATTTGGGGCTTTGCACTCTGAGGAGAGGAACAAGTCAGGTTCCTTTTCAGGAGCTGCAAGACAGATAGTGAAATTCTGAGGACATGGAACCAGGGACAAAGGTGAGGTCTGGACAGTATCAGTTTTCTTGCCAGACTCATAAAAATGACTCAGTACCAGGCAGACAGGGAGAAGGGCTTTGAAGCCCCATGACCAATCTCGGGAGCCTGTCTCTCTGTCACCACCATCTTTTCCTGAAACTCCTTCAGGCTTCTTGGGAAGAGACCTACCTCCTACTCTTCTAAGCACCAATGATCTCCCCCACCTCCTTTATGGATATAATTCTGTGACTTTGACAGTAACAGACAGCCTTCTATATTCTCATAGCCCCTTGAGCAACTTGGAGCACCTGAGCAGAGCAGCCTGACTTCTTTCCTCAAGCTGTGCTCTGGTTCTGTCTGCTCTGCTCTTCCTTCTCACGTTCTGGGATGTCAGATATTTTCAGTGTCCCACTTTATAGAATTCCAGAAACAAGCAAAGTACACATAGGTGTAGACCTGTGACCCCTCACAGACTTGCTTGCTGAAGTTTTAAGCACAGAATACCAACATCCATGTGGGGATATCAGGGTTCATCGCCCAATTCCAGAGTCACCTCTGCACCTTACGTCATATACTAACATCTATGTAGCTCTCTTGGGCTGCTGGGGCAAAGTGCCACACGTGGCAGTTTGAGTAACAGAACTCTGTTCTTTCACAGTTCTAGAGGCCAGGAGTCTGGGCTACAGCAGGCTAGTGTCCTCTGTGCAGCAGGGAGAACGTGTCATAGACTTCTAGCTCTGAGGTCGTAGTGGGTGGAATCTGCCTGAGATGAACTTGTGCTGAATGAGGGTGGGCATCAAACCCAGCAGAACTGGGTTCGTGAAACGTGGCAGTAAGTACAAAGGAAACACACATGGGGACGGGCTATGCATTTGAAACAGTAACTGGGGTGTTGGTGCCAGGAGACAAGTATTAGTCAAATGCTATGGCTTCAGAGCTGGAAGTCTGTGACACATTCTCCCTGCCGCACAGAGGAACCAGCCTGCTGTAGCCCAGAATCCTGGCCTTTAGAACTGGGAAAGAACAGAGTTCTGTTGCTCAAACTGCCACATGTGGCACTTTGCACCCGCAGCCCAGGGAAACTAAAACAGATGCTGGTATGGAAAGTAGGGTATTGAGGTGAATGCCTAAAATATATCTGGAATTTGGTGGTGGGCCCTATCGTCTTTACAGTGTTTTCTCAATAGATGCTTGTTGCTCTCCTGCAGCTACCCACTAGAAACCCAACTCAGAAAGGGGCCATCACCAAGGTGCTACCATACATGCTTATTTAAAGACTCTCTTTAGGACCCTGGCATCTACACAGTTCCCTCCCACTGTCTGATATTCTTTCTTATGCCCTGCTCCCAGGTCCTGCTCTCAATGTAACCAGCTAGTCCCACCTCTGTGAGGTTCCTCCAGCCATCCACACGGTGAACAGCAGAACCCCTAGCACTGCCCTCACCTTGTATCTGCTGTGCTTCCTCCTCTGAGCTGAAGTACATGACCTACCTCCCTTTCCTTTCCTGCTGTGTGAGCAGGCCTTTAGCTGTCCTTCTCCAGTGACCACAGCAGTTGTTATAGACAGAGGGTTTGAGTCCTCAAGTTATGGGCTAACCCCTAGGGCTTGTCATGTTGCAGAAGGGATACAAACATCCTAGAGATCTCAGCCAACTCTCCCAAGGCACACCCCACATACCACAAAGGTTTGGCTAACACCAAAGTATTGCACTAGCTGGAAGCAACGCCAGCCCAAGTGGGTGGGCTGAGGGATGGAGCAGACACCCCAGGCTAGAGGCTACTTTTCAGATTCGGTTGCTTTTGTGAGATCAGGCCTGGAGTTTTCTCTGCCCTACTTTCTTCTATCAGGGTGGATAAACCAGACTGCTACCCATTGGCTGCCTGTGCTATACTTTGCTGTCAGGGTGGTTTCTCTCTCTCTCTCTCTCTCTCTCTCTCTCTCTCTCTCTCTCTCTCTCTCTCTCTCTCTCTTCTTCCACACCTCCTTTCCCTCTTTCACTCTTAAGCCCCATCAGACTGTTCACTTCAAGTTCCCAGGCTCTATTTAGAGAGTCTTTGGGATGTCAACACCACAGGAAAAGTTTGAAAACAAGAACAAATTCCTTCACAATAGAGTGGGTTCGCAAGGTGAAGTATTTATTTCAAAGTGACATTTGTATACAGCACAGCTGTCTGTGGTTCCAGACATTGTTCCAGGTTGCACAAGTGGACAAAGTCTTTGGCCAGTCTAGAAAGAAGCCCGTCTCAGAGATCAAAGCTGGAGGGCAACACAGGAAAGATGTGGGAATAAGTTTACTAGTCATACAGGCAGGAACCCCAGGCCCAGAGGTAGTGTCCCTGTGGGAGGGTCTCTTGGTCTCTGATGTCCTTCCATGCTGAGAGTCATTTCACCTGCAGGTGACAGAGACAGTGTGAATTGCTGTTCCCTTTTACAGAGTAGAGGTAGGGGCAGTGAGGAGTGGTGACTCCCTGTCTCTGCCCTGTGTCCTCAGCCCCACCACACACACTACCTTGAACAGGGTGACAGTGGTGCTGTAGAAGAGGCTCAAGAGGAAGAGGACGATGAAGGTAGAGGCGGTGGTCCATAGGTTCTCAAAGCCTTCCTCCTCAGCATTCACCTCCCCCTCTGTGAAGGGACACACAGAGGGAGGGTCAAGCCAAGCCTTGGGGTGATTGAACATTTGCCTCAGGATTGGGGGTGTTCTGCTGGTTCTGGAGAATCTTAGCGAGTATTGACTGGCCCCCCTAATAGCTCAAGCTAGACAGAGACAAAGCACAGGTCAAACTGGAGGAGGCACTAACTTGGGGCCTTGTCCCAGGAACTCTGGGGCAGCAGAGCAAGCAAGGCAGATGCAACATACGGACATGGGTAAAGGCAGACTCAGGAAATGTGGCATAATGATTTTTGTGTTCTTTGGACTTTCTCTGAGCAGGTGGCACCATCGGGGCTGTTAGACTGAGAATTCAGAGCAGGTTTCCCTTCTCCTGGGCTTTGGGAATAAGAGTAGGCATATCAGAGGTTATCCCTCCTTACTTCCTGAAGGACCCAGGCATCTCATGCCTCTCTTTGATCAGAGTTCCTGTGTGTTGATTGTTCTACCCCTGCCAGCAGTGTTGGGTCTTGGTACCAAGAGATAGAGAGGCTGTGGGACCAGGGCATTTATTGGGATCTCTGACCTCTGTAAAGATGAGCCCTTGGGGATTTCTAAAGCCCAGGTCCCAAATGGATATGAATATGAAGAATGTCCAGGATGTGAATCCAAAGAGGCAATGTTATTGGGTGGTGACTCCTTATAGAGGTTCCTTTGTTGGTGTGTGTGTGTGTGTGTGTGTGTGTGTGTGTGTGTGTGTACAATTCTTTTGGACAATTGCATTGTGTCTTCTGCATCTGGACTGGGAAGTGAGTGGGTCAAGCGCTCTCTCATTGATCTCCTGAGGTATTCTATTAATGGAGACACAACCAAGGCTAATTTTCTGTCATGGGTGGTTAGTGGGGTATCTTCTGCCCCATGGTGTTGAGCCAAAAATGCACATTTTGCTCCTCGGGCTATTTCCCCTAATCATAGAGTGGGACCCTGAGGAGTATCAGTGCCACCCAGCCTAGTATGGACTCTCTGAGCCCTGAACCCTGGAGATTATGGTCCTGGTCAGAGACCAGGTGTAACTGTGTGCCATGTCTGTCCACATGTTAGTGTACACATTTCAAGATGTTTCTTTACATGTCTGTGTATGCATGTCTTCATGTCTATGTAGTTCACTTGTCTATATTTGCCTATATTCTGTTTTGGTGCACACATGATCATGTGTGTTTGTGCCTGTTTCCGTGTGTGGTTGTGTGTCTGTGCATATTTGTCTCTGAAGGTGTTTGTATTTGTCCATGCACGCATGCGGAACCTCTATCTGTGTGTCTATGAATACATATTCGTGCATGTATCTATACATGTTCATCTCTAGATCTATGTATAAATGCATGTCTGTCTCTGTGTGTCTGTGGATGTGCCTGAATGCTGCCTGCACCAGGGTAGGCAAGCTTTCAGCCATATCTAGAAGTAGCTGGAGGAATGGCATGCTCACACTCTGTTGTAAGCCTTTCTGAGTTCACACACAAGGATGTAACTGGCAAGGTAGAGGAAGGGCCAAGGTGGAGGCAAGTATACAGGGTGTGTGCAGGACAAGCATAACACAACAATTGCCCCAGCAGGCATGAGCATCGGACAATCAAAACCAGTGACATTTGAATGGATTTTTTTTTATTTCTAATTTTTATAAAATGCAACATCTCACTCTGACATGGTTAGTTTGCATACACAGAGCAACTCGACCCCCAGGGCCTGCCTGGTTGAGCGCTAGCATGGTCAATAGCAGGTGCCACCTGTGTCAGACATGATCAGCGATACATTGTACAGTGTGGGTTTACCAGTGGACTTGTCCACGGTCCTCTCGGTCACCATGTGTGGCAGGGCCTCGTGGCCTACAACACAGGTGTAGGTCTCTCCGGAGTTCCATTCCTCCTCTGTCACAGTCAGGATGCTGTGGGTGAAGTACAGGCCTGGAGCCCCAGGCTCTGGCATTGGGGCACTGGTCACATACTTGTCTGAGGACAAGGGTTGCCCTCTCTGAAGCCACTGTACAAAGATGTCTGCAGGAGAGAAACCCTTCACCAGGCAGGTGACTGTGGCCGACTCCCTCAGGATCAGTTGTTCACGGGCTGGCGGCAGCAGGTACACAGCAGGTGGATGTTTGGCCACCTCTGTAAGCAAAGATAATAGTGAGGATAGGGTAGAAGGGGACCTGCCCTCCCTGTGAGGTACAGGGTATGCTCTGGAATTGGAGGGGAAGGAAAGGGGGATACCTACCATTGGGTTTTGAGATGAATTTTTTCTGTGGTGAAGGCAGGTCCCTGTGAGTCACAGTGCATACAAATTCCTTCCTGTTATCCCAGTCTTCCATACAAACACTAGCCACACCCACAGCACTGAAGGTGCCATTGGGGTGACTTTCCATGATTTTAGTGTTGGTCTCCAGTGGTTCACCACTTTTGGAAGACCAGGAGATATTCAGGGTGTCATAGGTTGCCAGGTTTGTGACCAGACAGGACAGCTTAGCAGACTTGGTGAGGAAGATGTCAGCAAAGGAGGGGGGGATGGGGAAGGCTAGGATGTCTGTAGATGGACCTGCAGTCAAGAGAACACTGTGTTAGGTTGTGATGTGTCTAGTTGTGAAGTTGGATAAAAGCTCAGTCTCCATCTTCCAAATCTGCTTAAGGGAAGATGCTGATTCCCTCCATCTGACTCTCATCCCCCTGCTGCCTACTGCTCATCCTTGGCCTTGGCCACTGTTGGAAGCCAAGGCTCAAGAAGCAAATGACCATGTCTGGGTGGCATTGGCCACAACCGTAGGAGGACTGCTCTAATGTGGGAGGGCTAGGCATTGGGCTTAGCACAGGCTACTCACTGGCAGCGCATGTGGAGGACACGTTCTTCCAGAAGGTGAGACCCCTGTGATCCACGCGGCAGGTGAACACATTCAGGTTCAGCCAGTCGCTTTCAGTGATGGTCAGTGTGCTTATGACCTTGTAGGTTTGGGGTCTGGATCCTTTGGCCTCGACAGTCACTGGCTCTGTGGTGAAGCCAGATTTCACAGGCTTCCCATCCTGTAGCCAGGATACTGTGATCTGTTTGGGACTGAAGTTGGTGGCCTCGCAGATGAGTCTGGACTTGCGGGGTGCAGGGCCAGAGAAGGCATCACGTGGTGGAATGAACACACTCACATTGGGGTTCATCTCAACGACAGCTGGAATGAAAGGTTGAGGTGTGAGCTCAGGCTGGCTTAAGACCCACTCCACTGCTCCCTCTGGGCCATGCCTGGGCCTGCCCCCTCTCCCCATCCCCTCGGGAAGGGTTGGTTCTTACCTGGAATCGGCACATGCAGATCTTTGTTTTTGTTGCCATGGTGGATTTTGCATACCAAGTATTCATCTGAACCTTCAAGGACATTTTTGGCGGACAGTAACACCTGCGAGGTAGCTGTGTATTTGTCCCCTGTCCTCAGTGTTGGGAAGGTTCTGACACCCTGCATGACTTCAGTGTTGTTCTGGTAGTTCCAGGAGAAGGAAATGGAGCTGGGCAGGAAGTCCCGGGCCAGGCAGCCCATGGCCACCAAATTCTCATCAGACAGGGGGCTCTCGCAGGAGACGAGGGGGAAGACAGTTGGGGAGGACTGACTCTCTGAGGACCAGAGAGGGATAAAAGAGAAATGGACGAGTAAGAATCCATCTTCTTGCCTCCTGCCAGTCAGGAGATCTCTCTACACTCTGCTGTCTCCATGTTGCTGCTCTTAAGGTTGGCAGGACTAGATAGTAGGTAAGTTTGGTCTATGGGACAGAGCCACAGCAGGGCTGCCTTCTAACCACAGGAATGTCTTTGGAAGACTTCACAGACAGCGAGAGATGCCTCTAGAGTAGGTGGTTCTGGCCCTTCAGCCACCGGCAGCCACTCCAGGGGCATGAACATCTGCTCTCAGGGACAGGCCTAGGTCCCGGCTTCCCTTTGAGACATTCGCTGAGATAACCTTGCTCATTCCAAAGCAATAGGTAGGTGGTGGTGGAAGGGGGATGGGCTCAGGCTTCTGTATCAGCACACAAAGATTAGGTTTACACACCAGACAGGTATATGGGGTAGGAGAAACGTGGGTTATGGTGGGGGAACTCTTATGGCATCATCATGAAACTCCACCATAGCACACGGTCTGCCCAGGACAAGGTCCTTAGCCTAACTGGTCCAGGCCTGGTCAAACTCATTCAGTTCACCATGGCTGTGTTTGCTACACTTCAGATCTGCCCATCTCAGGCTAGTTAAATTAGTTCATCCCAGTTTGGCCCAACTTACCCCATTCTAGAGTAGCGAAACTAATCTGAGCCTAGCTAAGTCCAGTTTAGTTTAATGTAGCCCAGCTTGGCACAGGCTAATACATACTGCTACAGTTTGGTCCAGCCTACCCTAATTAAGCTGATCCAGGCCTGGGTAGACCTAGCTCATCTCAGCCCAGTTAAGGTTATCCAGTACATCTCTTTCCAGTTCAGCTCAGGTTACCATACCTTATCTCAATTCAGCTCAGCTAGTGTAATTCATCTTAGTTCATCCCCTACCCCTCTAGACTCCCTGTTGATCTTAACTCAGTTTAGACATGGCCAACAAAGCCTGGCCCAACTCAGGTCAGGTTAGTGTAGCTCAGCATAAGCAGTCTAGCCTTGCTCAGTCTAGCTCACCCTTCCTCATCTAAATTCAACTCAGCTATGCCGGCCCTGCAGCAGGTCCCCTCAGCTCACCCAAGTCCAACCAGTTCAGTCTGGCTCATTTAAGTCTTGACAATCCCCAATTCATCCCAGCTCAGCTTAGCATAACTCAGGCAGTCCATTCTTAGCCCAACCCAGTTTAGCCCAGTTTATCCCAGTTCATCCTGGCTGTACTCAGTGCAACTCGATTCATGTTCTCCCAGGCCACCTCAGCCCAGTTCATGGTAGCTCATCTGAGCCCAACTTATCCCAGCTCATCCCAAACCACCTCACCTAAGCCCTGCTCAGCCTAGCTCATCTGAGCCTAGTTCAACCTCTCTCATCCTGCCAGCTAGCCCAGTTTAGTCCACATCATCTTGCAAAGCTCAACCAGCCCAAGTCAGCTGGGTCCAGCTCATTCATGTCCAAACCAGCTCAGTCATGCTCATCCTAACTCAGCCTCACCATCATCCACATCAGCTAGCCCAGTTCAGCTGAGCTCATCCCAGCCCACTTCAATCACAGCTCATTTAAGTACAGCTCACCCCAGCTCTATTTAGCTCAAGCTAGCTTATTTAGCCTACTTCATCCCAGCTCAGCCCAGCCAACTCAACTCATCCTAGCTCAGCTAAACCCTGCTCAGCTCACCCAAGCAAAGCTGACTCCAACCCAGATCCTTTCAGCTCAGCTCACCCAGCTCAGGCCAGCTCACCCATCCCAGCTCACCCAGCTTAGCTCACCCAGCCCAGCTCAGCCCAGCTCACCCAGCCCAGCTCAGCCCAGCTCACCCAGCCCAGCTCAGCCCAGCTCAGCTCAGCTCAGCTCAGCTCAGCTCAGCCAGCTCAGCTCAGCCAGCTCAGCTCACCCCAGCTCAGTCCAGCTCAGTTCAGCTCACCCCAGCTCAGCTCACCCAACTCAGCTCACCCAACTCAGCTCACCCAACTCAGCTCAGCTCAGTTCACCCAGCTCAGCTCACCCAGCCCAGCACAGCTCATCTCACCCAGCTCAGCTCACCCAGCCCAGCTCACCCCAGCTCACCCCAGCTCAGCTCAGCTCACCCCAGCTCAGCCCAGCTCAGCTCACCCAGCTCAGCTCACCCAACTCAGCTCAGCTCAGTTCACCCAGCTCAGCTCACCCAGCCCAGCACAGCTCATCTCACCCAGCCCAGCTCACCCCAGCTCAGCTCAGCTCAGCCCAGCTCACCCAGCTCAGCTCAGCTCACCCCAGCTCAGCTCACCCAGCTCAGCTCACCCAGCCCAGCTCAGCTCACCCCAGCTCAGCCCAGCTCAGCTCACCCAGCTCAGCTCACCCAGCCCAGCTCACCCCAGCTCACCCCAGCTCAGTCCAGCTCAGTTCAGCTCACCCAGCTCAGCTCACCCAACTCAACTCAGCTCAGTTCACCCAGCTCAGCTCAGCTCACCCCAGCTCACCCCAGCTCACCCAGCTCAGTTCAGCTCACCCCAGCTCAGTTCACCCAGCTCAGCTCACCCAGCCCAGCTCAGCCCAGCTCACCCCAGCTCAGCTCAACCAGATCAGCTCAGCCCAGCTCACCCTAGTTTAGTTCACCCAGCCCAGCTCACCCCAGCTCAGCTCACCCCAACTCAGCTCACCCAGCTCATCCCAGCTCAGCCAGCTAATCCCAGCTCAGCTCACCCCAGCTCAGCTCACCCAGCTCAGCTCACCCAACTCAGCTCACCCCAGCTCAGCCCAGCTCATCCCAGCTCATCCCAGTTCAGACCTGTTCAGCTCATCTCACCCCAGCTCAGCTCACCCCAGTTCAGCTCACCTAGCCTAACTCACCCCAGCTCACCCCAGCTCAGTCCAGCTCAGTTCAGCTCACCCCAACTCATCTCACCCAGCTCAGCTCACCCCAGCTCATCCCAGCTCAGCTCACCCCAGTTCAGCCCTGTTCAGCTCATCTCACCCAGCTCAGCTCACCCAGCCCAGCTCACCCCAGCTCACCCCAGCTCAGTCCAGCTCAGTTCAGCTCACCCAGCTCAGCTCACCCAACTCAACTCAGCTCAGTTCACCCAGCTCAGCTCAGCTCACCCCAGCTCACCCAGCTCAGTTCAGCTCACCCCAGCTCAGTTCACCCAGCTCAGCTCACCCAGCCCAGCTCAACCAGATCAGCTCAGCCCAGCTCACCCTAGTTTAGTTCACCCAGCCCAGCTCACCCCAGCTCAGCTCACCCCAACTCAGCTCACCTAGCTCATCCCAGCTCAGCCAGCTAATCCCAGCTCAGCTCACCCCAGCTCATCTCACCCCAGCTCATCTCACCCCAGCTCAGCTCACCCAGCTCATCCCAGCTCAGCTCAGCCCAGCTCATCCCAGCCCTGCTCATCCCAGCTCAGCTCAGCTCAGCTCAGCCCAGCTCAGCCCAGCTCAGCCCAGCTCAGCCCAGCTCAGCTCAACCCAGCTCAGCTCACCCAGCCCAGCTCAGCCCAGCTCACCCAGCTCAGCTCACCCCAGCTCAGCTCACCCCAGCTCATCTCACCCAGCTCAGCTCACCCAGCTCAGCTCAGCTCAGCTCAGCTCACCCAGCTCATCTCACCCAGCTCAGCTCACCCCAGCTCATCCCAGCTCAGCTCACCCCAGTTCAGCCCTGTTCAGCTCATCTCACCCCAGCTCATCTCACCCCAGCTCAGCTCACCCAGTTCAGCTCACCCAGCTCATCCCAGCCCAGCTCAGCCCAGCTCAGCCCAGCTCAGCCCAGCTCAGCCCAGCCCAGCCCAGCCCAGCTCAGCTCAGCCCAGCTCAGTCCAGCTCAGCTCAGCCCAGCCCAGCTCAGCTCAGCCCAGCTCAGCCCAGCTCACCCCAGCTCATCCCAGCTCAGCTCACCCCAGCTCAGCCCAGCTCAGCCCAGCTCAGCTCACCCAGCTCACCCCACCCCAGCTCACCCCAGTTCAGCCCAGCTCAGCCCAGCTCAGCCCAGCCCAACCCAGCCCAGCTCAGCTCAGCCCAGCTCAGCCCAGCTCAGCCCAGCTCAGCTCAGCCCAGCCCAGCTCAGCTCAGCCCAGCTCAGCCCAGCTCATCCCAGCTCAGCTCACCCCAGCTCAGCCCAGCTCAGCCCAGCTCAGCTCACCCAGCTCACCCCACCCCAGCTCACCCCAGTTCAGCCCAGCTCATCCAGCTCAGCTCACCCCCAGCTCTGCTCACCCAGCTCAGCTCAGCTTACCCAGCTCAGCTCAACTCACCCAGCTCAGCTCACCCAGCTCAGCTCAGCTCACCCCAGCCCAGCTCAGCTCAGCTCACCCCAGCCCAGCTCAGCTCAGCTCACCCCAGCTCTGCTCACCCAGCTCAGCTCAGCTCACCTCAGCTCTGCTCACCCAGCTCAGCTCAACCACCTCAGGTCAGCCCAGCTCACCCCAGCTTACCCCAGCTCACCCAGCTCAGCTCAGCTCACCCAGCTCAGCTCACCCAGCTCAGCTCACCCCAGCTTACCCCAGCTCACCCCAGCTCAGCTAACCCAGCTCAGCTCACCCAGCTCAGCTCACCCAGCTCAGCTCATCCCAGCTCACCCCAGCTACCACAGAGTAGCTCATGCTAGCTCAGCTCACCCCAGCACAACACAGCCCAACACAGCTCAGTTCAGAGCAGTCCAGTAGAGTTTAGCTCCAATCAGCCCAGATCAAGACAATTCATTCCAATTTGGCTATCTTGGTTAAGTCAGCCTAGTTTAGCTTAGCCGGCCTAGCTCAATTCAGCTCATTGCAGTCTACCTCGTTCCTGCTCAAGTCCAGCTTTGGCTACCTCAGAGTAATCATCTCAGCTTAGCACATTTTTGAAGGGCTCAGGGAAGCCTACACATCTCAGTCCAACTGTGCTTAACTAGAGCCTAGCTTCCTAGCCAGGCTGTCAACCTTGTTCACTAAATTTTGCTCAGCAAGCTTTATTAATCTGGCCTTCTCTTTATTAATCTGGTTCTTTGCTATGGCTGGAAAGAGTCCGGCTGATCTGCTTGCCTCAGCAGCAGGTCTCCATTCTTTCTCAATTCTATCCAGCTGTGGCCTTCCTTCTGTATATCCACAGCCCAGGCCCTGTCCTCTCACACTGACCTCAGATCCAAGCACTGATCCATTTGATAATCATTCCTTAACAACCAGGAAGTATATTTACCAGTAACTTCAAAATTCATTAGACCGTCTTGAGTTGTAGATCAAGAATGGTAGTAGTGTTTTCTATAAAAACTAAAACCATCTTTTCTTTCAGAATCCTAGGATTGCCTTCTTAGCCTGGGTCCCTCCTTACTGATTCTAAATTAGCCTCCAGTTTAAATTCCTTCTAGATTAAAACCACCGTTAAAAACCAGTGAGTGTATCCACTGTATCTATACTTGGTGCTTAAGAAGAGACAAAATAGATTCAAAATTCAAAACCACATGTATAACTGAAGTAGAGACAGCGCCAGTACCCCAACTAATACACTTCATTGAAATAATTCCAGACAACTGTATACATTTTTTTCTAAGATTTTCTCAAAGTATCACGAGCCCTGTAGTTAATGGTTAACAGGCAACATTTTTCTCTTATAAGTTTTTCAAGGAAAGTTAAATGCGAGTGACCCAGACAATGGTACTCAAAAGACACAAATGTCTCTTTCTCCTCCTAAAGCAATGACTTAAGACTCAATCAAGCAGAAACAATTACAAGGTTTAAGGACAGCGGCCACAGCTGTGGCTGCCGCTGGCTTACCGTTTGCAGTGCCTGGTTTCAGGGAGGTCCAGAGTCTTTGTGTGGAATCATTCCTTCAAAGCCATCAAGACTGGCTGGTTCATGAGCAGCCAGGTGGATGGGTGGCAGAAGCCACAACCATACATCCCCAGGTCTGGGCGGTACTGGGAGACCAAAGTCCAGGCCTTCCCAGCAGCAGCCTGGTCTCAGACCTCTGGCCAGTTCTCCAACAAGAAGCAGGGCCAGAGGGAGTTCACCCAGGAATGTCTCTGTGGACTGGCTTACAGACCTTCTGCACTGACTGAGTGTCCTCTCAACCACCAACTAACATGTTTAACTGAAATAATTCTAGATAATTGCATTCATTAAAAAAAAGATGTCTTTCTCCTAAAAAGTGGCCTTGAAAAAGATTTATGAAGCCACTTCGACCAGAATGCTAAAGTCTTAATAGTAAGGCAGAAAACAACTAACTTAAAAAAAATTATGAACAAAGTCACTGTAAATGCTTTGGGTACTGGGAAAAGAATTGAACAGAGACCAATAATCAGAGGGAAGAATAATAAAGTAACTTTAAAAAGTTTTCTAAATACATTAGAAATTAAAGACACTGAAGTCCTTCAATTTTTTTACATAACTTAATTTTGAAAATGAATATATTTTAGAAGTCGATAAACTTAAGTTTGAGGGAAACTAGAACTTCTCAAGCTAAAATTAAAAGATTGAACTCACTAAGTTAAAAGAGGACCTTTCCAGTTTCGACTGAATCCTCAACTTATTTTAGAAATGCAAATTATCCAGGTGTTGTTTTTCTCAGCCTGGACTTTCAGTTCTGCGTGGCTGGACAGAGCATTTCAAAACCACTTCTTCAAACCACAACTAGAAGTTTACCTAGTGGTTTTATTTTCCCTTCCCAAAATAGCCTTGCCACATGACCTGCTTCCTGCCAGCTGCTGCAGGTGTCCTGGTCCTGATCGGCCATCTTGACTGCAACTCAACATTGCTCAATTTGTTTAAAAACATTTTAAACTTAATTTATTATTGTCAAAAGTCAGTTCTGAATAGGGTGTGAAAGAGCCTCATTCCCATTCTTTGGTTAAACTTTCAACAATATCAATTCTGTACAAACCTGACTTCAAACTGACAAAATTTTTTCGTACTTGGACATTTAAAAAAAAAAGTGAATACTTGAAAACTCTCTCACATAGTAAAGTCACAGTATTCTAACTATCATAGGAACCACTTTAAGGGTAAAAAAAAATCTTCTAATTTTCCACATGCATACTTCTGCATTCCTTTGAAAGCTAGACTTTTGCAGGCTTATCCAGATTCCTCTGGATATCAGCTACCCTTTTGAGACTGAGCCTTCCTTCCTTCCTTGATTGATTCACTAAAAGTTCTCTTTTCAACAAATGATGTTTTAAACAATCTACTCAGAACATTCCTCACAAATCTGAAGAAAGTGTCCCACTCCACTCTTTGTCCCTGTGCATCAGATACTGTACAGATACTGTCTCAGAGGGTCCTGAATTATATTTCTCAGCTAACACTATTACTCTAAATACTGAAAATCTCCAACCACAGCCCAAACTATCCCTTTAGCCATGGAATCTTTTTAGCATCTCCCTCAAATGAGGCTCCAAAATCCCTGCTCCATCATTTAGGGACTCTACCAACACCATCAAAGAGATTCTTAGTTTATCCCCAAGGCTCTGAGATCCCCTAGGCAGTTTAGTCCCTAGCTTCTCCCGGCCAGCTTGACACATCTCCGGGGTTAGTATGCAATACTCTGAAAACTCCATAGGCAAAGATTAAAAATAAAGACCTGGAGAGGCCATTCTTACCTGAGGAGACAGTGACTGAAGCTCCTTGACCCCAGGCATCCATAACATAGTAATCACAATAGTGGATTTTCCCTTCATACCCCACAAAAACCCCAGAGAATGACTAGAATAACCCCTGGGCAACTCAAGACACCGTGCTGTCTCCTAGTGCCATACAATAATCAACCATTTAAATCACTGTCCCATACTCTGTTCCCTGCCTGGGCAGAAAGGTCCCTGGACCCCTTTTTAGCCTTTAATGTGACCCATATTCCAGCCTCACCTCTGAGAAAAAAAGACAGTCACTGACTCTCGAATTATCATTATAAACTGTCAGCCCCTAATTCTCATAAGAGTCCAATAGACTCTGGACAGGAGTCTGCCCCAGACTTCAAGCCTCAGTTCTGGCAGACCCTTCATCACACTCCAGTTCTGGTATAACCACAGACCAGCAGGTAGAGATACCTGACCCAGACCCGTGTCTCAATATGGGACAAAGGGGTCGAATCTTGGCTCCCATTTGCAGGGAGTCTTGGTCCGGAATGCTCAAAGTTCCCCCAAATGCATTTAGAATGAGAGAAGTTAGGACTCACCTGAAGAGACAGTGACCAGAGTGCCTTGGCCCCAGTAAGCAAACCAATTGTCACATTGCGACAACCATGATAAGACCCCAGACAATAAATGGTCCTTGGCTAGGGCTCCAGGATTATCTCAGATGGAGCCCAGTAAGGGACAAAGGTGGCATAGAAGAAAGGGTTCTAGCGGCAGTGGTGGCCAAGATCCCTATAAATCTCTGACCATAAACTCTGGGAGCTGAGAATATCTGTCTGTGTCAGCCGAGGCCCCCAAAGACCCTTCCTGACTCCCAAGGTGTCCCTAGTCCTTCATGACCTGAAATTCAGATACACACATTTCCCCTCCCCGACAAATGCAGTAAAATCTGTCTAAGCTGAATAGAAGAGAGAGGTTGTAAGGACTTACCTGAGGAGACTGTGACCATGACTCCTTGGCCCCAGTAATCAAAGTAGTCACACTGTCATAGACCCCTTTAGTGGGTGTACAAAAACCCCTAGGTCTACCCATTCAGCCTAATAATGTAAAAGCCCATTTTCTATGATTGTTACTCTCCCACAGGTGGCTAGCCTCTGCCTGACTCTTTCTGGGAGTAATGACCCCATCCTTACAGAAAAGTTTCTGCAGGATGTGGAGTGTCCAGATGGCCAGACATGGGGAAATCTGGGAACATCTTTCCCAGTTTCAGAATGGGAAGTGCAGAAAGAAAGGTCTTACCTGAGGACACGGTGACCATGGTTCCTGGGCCCCAGAAGTCAAAGTACCAGTAGTAGCACAGTCTCTGTTCTGCCACTGTTCCTGTACTAAAACTCTCACAACAGCCTGCCTTGGCCCATCTGAACTCCACAGTCCCCAGACACAGGACTCACCCGAGGAGACAGTGACCTGAGTTCCCTAGACCCAGTCATCAGAGTAACTATAGACACAGTTAAGTAGCCCTCCATCCAGGGCCATATAAAACCCAGCCCAAAGTTCCTTGGGATCCCCTGTGGGGTCCAAACCTCAGAAACTCAGCTGTTTGGAGAGATCTCCACTTTAACTCAGCTGGATGGGCACACCTGAAGGATGGTATCTTTCAGGCTAGCCTTGGCTAGCCTAGCGAGACCCTGTAAAGAGAGAAGAGGAGAAGGAAACAGGAGAAGGAGCAAGGAAAGGAGTGAGGGAGCTGCCCCAACCCTGTACTCTCAGTAAATCTTACCTGCCTGCTCTGGCCTGGGATCCTCTTGGCAGTTCTTGGCAGGACACTGCACCCACCCTCCTGATGCCTATGTTTGCTCATCCTTTCCCCACTCAGGACTTGTCCACAGCACGTTGTTCTCCTCTGCACTGTCTCCTGCCCTCCAGAAAGCTCCCTTTCCTCTCAGGTCCGCTCTTTTCTTCCCCGGCTTTCTCAAGCCCCTCTACTTCCTCATAGCTCAGGCTGCCCCTGAAAAGCTGCAAACAGAAGGTTTTTGTTGAGCCACAAGTCACTGTGCTCCCAGTTAGCACTGTGATGCTTCGCTTAGTCAAAACCACCTACCAGTCACAGACCACAGGGACTCTGGGTCTCAAACCTCACACTAGGCGCAGAGTATGGATATCCAGGCTCCCAAACTGCCAATCATCTCTTTGGTCAGGGACCAGTGATTTTTCTCAAAACGGAAAGTTCTGGAGCTGGGGCGGGGGGGGGGCTTTTCTTCTTTTTAAAATAAGAGCAGATAGAGGTCCATCTGTCATTCACTTGTATCTGAGTTGTTTCTCAACTATGGAGAAAAGTCTGTGAGGGTGGTGGTGGGCAGTGCCCCTCCCTGGGTAGCCATAAAGGTGGATCTTATCCTCCGTGTGTGTCCATCTATAGTGCACCTGGGGGCCTGTCAGGCACTCAGACTGCTCTTTGCTTTCTCTACAGCAGAAAAAAGTGACCTAAATTAAAGTCTAAAATGTCACTCTGCTGTCGTGATGGGGAAACATCTCTGGGGCTGTGTTTCCTGTGCCCAAGGTGGATGTGTCCACTCCTGGTCACTGCCAGAACTTTGGTTATCAGCAGGGGGTCTCAGCTCTGTCATTTGTTGTACAGGGGAGGGGTTCAGTGCGCTAAGAGAAGGTTCTTTGGCAGTGGTCTTCTCATGACCCAGGGGGCCATCCCAAGACAGGGGACAGTCCATATTCACTTATGTGAGTTGGTTCGAAGCTGGGCCTTACAGGTCAGCAGTAGGTGCTTAAGGAATATAGACGTTTGTTTCCCCAGGCTAGGCAAAGGACTCCAGTAAGTAAGCATCTAGGGGGCATAGATGTGGTAGGATGAGCAGAAGAGGTGACTATGTCCCAGGATCCTAGGGACGTAGAAAGGTGGGTAAATAGGACAGGTGGTATCTGTGGCCCTGGGGACATGGGAAAATGGGGTGAGTAGGAGGGGGTCTAGAGGCTCCCTTCCGTATATACTGTGTTTTAGAGATCTAGGAGTAGGGGAAAGGAGAGGGCCAGCCTTCCTTGTTTTCTTGGCTAGGATCCTGTTCTGTAGATAGCTCTAGATCTTAGATCCTCAAGCCCCATCTATTCCCAGAGTCTCTGTTCTCTCAGGTCTATATTAGGTGGTCTCTTGAGAGAGGGAGGAGTAGGGTTGTCTCAGGCTTTCTAGGGAATACCTGCTTCTGCTGTAGTACCTCAGTTACTGACGGGGCATGACAGGTAATTTCCCAGCCCACAGTCTGGGCCCTCACAAAACTTTCTTCCTCATTCACTGGAGAGGTCTAGTTAAGTTACAGACACTATTGCCTGCCTGGGTCTTAGTCCTCTCCTGTGGTGCAATAATGCCTTGTTGGCTACAGTATGACAGGATCTGACCTCCCTTTGGCCCTTTCTCTAGCTCCCTAGCTGTGCAGAGCTACTTGGATCACGATCATACAATAAGTCTACCTATCTACACTTCTGCTCTCTGTGTGGCTCTTCTGTTGTATCCATGATCCAGGTCTGAAGATCCTTTCTGCACACCACATGGGGATGTGCCAGGAAAAACATATACGTGTTCTAGTTTGATTTTCTCTTGCTGTGATAAATATAACAACCAAAAGCAACTTGACAAAGAAAGGGCTTGTTTTGCCTTTTAACTTGCAACCCATCACTGACAGAAGTCAAGACAGAAACATAGGTAGGAGCTGAAGGAAAAGTCTCGGAGGGATGCGGCTTATTTGGCTTGCTTTCTCTGGCTTGTTCAGCCACCCTCCCCCCTCATCTATCTATCTCTCCATTCATTTATTCACTTAACATCATCCCAATTGCAGTTTCTCCCATCCCAGCCTCACAAGTCCCTCTCTCCATTACCCCTTGCCCTTCTCCTCAGAGACAGTGAGCCCCCCTTGGGTATCAACTTGTTTAGGGACATCAAGTCACAGCAGGACCAAGAACATCCTTTCTCACTAAGGCCAAACAAGGCAACCCAGGCAGGGAAAGGAGATCCAATGGCAGGCAAGAGACTCAGAGACAGCTCCTTCTCCAATGGTTGGGGGATCCACAAGAAGACCAAGCTGCACATGTGCTATAAATGTGTAAGAAGCTTAAGTCCAGTCTCCAACATGGTTGGTAAGCCCCCATTGGCCCAGGTTAGTTGATTCTGTAGATATTCTTGTGGAGTCATTGATACCCCCAGCTTGATCAATCCCATTCTCCATTATTCAACATGACTCCCATAGCTCTGCCTGAGGTTTGGCTGTGGGTCTCTGCACCCGTTTCTGCCCACTGCTGGATGAAGCCTCTCAGGAGACAGTTTTACTAGGTTCCTGTCTGCAAGCATAGTGCAGTATCAGTAGCATCAGGAGAGCTCTCTCCCATCGGATGACTCTCCAATTGGGGCAGTCATTGGTTGGCCATTTCCCCAATCTCTGTTCCGTCTTTGTCCCTGCACATCTCGTGGGCAGGAAAAATTTTGGGTTGCAAGTTTTGTGGATGAGTTGGTGTCCTTATCCCTCTACTGAAAGTACTGCCTGGCTACAGGAGGCAAACACTTCAGTTTCCATGTCTTCTGCTGCTAGAAGTTTCAGATAGGTTCACCCCCAGAGACTCCTGGGAGCATCCCCCATCCCATGACAGAAGTCATCTAGGAAAGGCTATGGCAAGCAAGTGAGTTTCCTAGAGATGGCCCACTATTTTTTTTTATTGGATTTTTTTTGTATTTACATTTCAAATGTAATCCAATTTCTCCCCATCTCCCTTTCCCCTTCTTTCCCCTGCTTCTCTGAAGATGCTCCCATTACCACCCATCCACTCCTGCCTCAACACCCTGGCATTCTCCTACACTGGAGAAATGAGCAGGACCAAGGGCTTCTCCTTCTATTGATGCCAGACAATGCCATCCTCTGTTACATATGCCGCTGGAGCCATGGATCCCTTCATGTGTACTCATTGTTTGGTTACTTAGTCCCTGGGAACTCTGGGGTGTCTGGTTGGTTGATATTGTTGTTCTTCCCTTCAGCTCCTTCAGTCCTTTCTCTAACTCCTCCATTTTGGTCTCCTTGCTCAGTCCAATGGTTAGCTGCAAGCATCCTCCTCTGTATCAGTAGGGTCCTGGCAGAGCCTCTCTGGGGACATCCATATCTGGCTTCTCTCAGCAAGCACTTTTTTTTTTTTTTTTTTTTGGGGGTAAGAGAGTTTATTTTCTTTCATACTCCATGTTGAGGAGAGAGGTGCTAGTTACTATAACTGTGATGAAATATCATGACCAAAATCAACTGATAGAAGAGAATTGATTTCAGGTTTTAGTTCTAGACAAAGAGTCCTTAATTGTGGAGAAGGATGTATAGCAGGAACAGGAAGCAGGTATCGATCACAGCTCACCAGTGCAAAGGAAGCCGATGAAGTGCTAGATATGAGGTGAAACTAAACTTTTCAAAGCCTACTCCAGTGTTGCCCTTCCTCCAGCAGGGCTACATTTCCCAAAGATTCCATAATATTCCCTACTGGGGTCAGCAAGCACTTCTTGGCATCAGCAATAATCACTGGGTTTGGTGGTTGCATATGGGATGCAATGCCAGGTGGGGCAGTCTCTGCATGACCTTTTCTTCAGTCCCCACTCCACTCTTTGTCCCTGTATTTCCTCCCATGAGTATTTTGTTCTCCCTTCTAAGAAGTACTGAAGCATCCAGTTTTGGTCTTCTTTCTTGGGCTTCACAAAATCTGTGAATTTTTTCTTAGGTATTCCAAGCTTTTGGGCTAATATCCACTTATCAGTGAGTGCATACCGTGTGTGTGTGTGTGTGTGTGTGTGTGTGTGTGTGTGTGTGTATGTGTGTGTGTTTTGTGACTGGGTTACCTCACTCAGTATATTTTCTAGATCCATCCATTTGCCTCAGAGTTTCATGTAGTCCTTATTTTTAATAGTTGAGTAATATTCCATTGTGTAGATGTACCACATTTTCTGTATCCATTCCTCTCTTGAGGGACATCTGGATTCTTCCAGCTTCTAGCTATTATAAATAAGGCTGCTATGAACATAGTGGAGAATGTGTCCTTGTAGTATGTTGGGGCATCTTTTGGGTATATGCCCAGGAGTGGTATAGCTGGGTCCTCAGGAAGTACTAGGTCAAATTTTCTGAGGAACCTCCAGACTGATTTCCAGAATGGTTGTACCAGTCTGCAGTCCCACCAACAATGGAGGAGTGTTTCTATTTCTCCACATTCTTGCCAGTATCTGCTGTCACCTGAGTTTTTGATCTTAGCCATTCTCACTGGTGTGAGGTGGAATCTCAGGGTTGTTTTGATTTGCATTTCTCTAATGACTAAGGATGTTGAACATTTCTTTAGGTGCTTCTTAGTCATTCTGTATTCCTCAGTTGAGACTTCTTTGATTAGCTCTATACCCCATTTTTAATAGGGTTATTTGGCTCTCTGGAGTCTAACTTCTTGAGTTCTATGTATATTTTGGATACTAGCCCTCTATCAGATGTAGGATTAGTAAAGATCTTTCCCAATCTGTTGGTTGCCGTTTTGTCCTAATGACAGTGTCCTTTGCCTTATAGAAGCTTCGCCGTTTTATGAGATTCCACTTGTTGATTCTTGATCTTAGAGCATAAGCCATTGGTGTTCTGTCCAGGAACATTTCCTCAGTGCCCATGTGTTCAAGGCTCTTCCCAACTTTCTCTTCTAGTAGTTTCAGTGTATTTGATGTTATGTGCAGGTCCTTGATCCACTTGGACTTGAGCTTTGCATAGGAGATAAGAATGGGTCAATTTGCATTTTTCTACATATATGCAGACCTCCAGTTGAACTAGCACCATTTGTTGAAAATGCTGTCTTTCTTTCCACTGGGTAGTTTTAGTTCTTTGGCAAAGATCAGTGACTATAGGTTTGTGGGTTCATTTCTGGGTTTTCAATTCTAACCCACTGATTTACCTGCTTTTGTATATAGTATAGGCTTTGGTAGTAGGATCTGAGGAATATTTGAATTTCCTTTGAATTTGTTGTTGTCTCCCTTTTCATTTTTTCTTCATCTTTATTAACTTGGGTATTTCTTATTTACATTTCAACTGTTATTCCCTTTCCCGGTTTCCAGGTCAACATCTCCCTAACCCCTCCCCCTCCCCTTCTATATGGTTGTTCCCCTCCCCATCCTCCCCCATTACCCCCTACCCCCAACAATCCCGTGCACTGGGGGTTCAGTCTTGGCAGGACCAAGGGCTTCCCCTTCCACTGGTGCTCTTACTAGGCTATTCATTGCTACATATGCAGTTGGAGTCCAGGGTCAGTCCATGTACAGTCTTTGGGTAGTGGCTTAGTCCCTGGAAGCTCTGGTTGGTTGGCATTGTTCTTCATATGGGGTCTCAAACCCCTTCAAGCTCTTTCAGTCCTTTCTCTGAATCCTTCAACAGTGGTCCCGTTCTCAATTCCATGGTTTGCTGCTGGCATTCACCTATGTATTTGCCGTATTCTGGCTGTCTCTCTCAGGAGAGATCTACATCTGTTTCCTGTCAGCCTGCTCTTCTTTGCTTCATCAATCTTATCTAGTTTGGTGGCTGTATATGTATGGGCCACATGTAGGGCAGGCTCTGAATGGGCGTTCCTTCAGTCTCTGTTCTATATTTTTCCTCCCTACCCCCTCCCAAGGGTATTCTTGTTCCTCTTTTAAAGAAGGAGTAAAACATCCGCATTTTGGTCATCCTTCTTGAGTTTCATGTGTTCTGTGCATTTAGGGCAATTCAAGCATTTGGGCTAATAGCCACTTATCAATGAGTGCATACCATGTGTGTTTTTCTGTGGTTGGGTGACTTCACTCAGGATGATATTTTCCAGTTCCATCCATTTGCCTATGAATTTCATAAAGTCATTGTTTTCATAGCTGAGTAATATTCCATTGTGTAGATGTACCATATTTTCTGTATTCATTCCTCTGTTGAAGGGCATCTGGGTTCTTTCCAGCTTCTGGCTATTATAAATAAGGCTGCTATGAACATAGTGGAGCATGTGTCTTTTTTTTACATGTTGGAGCATCTTTTGGGTATATGCCCAAGAGAGGTATAGCTGGGTCCTCGGGTAGTTCAATGTCCAATTTTCTGACGAATCTCCAGACTGATTTCCAGAATGGTTGTACCAATCTGCAATCCCACCAACAATGGAGAAGTGTTCCTCTTTCTCCACATCCTTGACAGCATTTGTTGTCACCTGAGTTTTTGATATTAGCCATTCTCACTGGTGTGAGGTGAAATCTCAGGGTTGTTTTGATTTGCATTTCCCTTATGACTAAAGATGTTGAACATTTCGTTAGGTGTTTCTCAGCCATTCGGCATTCCTCAGTTGTGAATTGTTTGTTTAGCTCTGAACCCCATTTTTTTTCATTATGATCATAGCAGCTTTATTCATAATATTCATAATAATGTCCTTCAACTGAAGAACAGATAAAGAAAATGTGGTCCATTTACACAACAAAATATTATTCAGCTATCAAGAACAAGGGCACTATGAAATGTGCAGGCAAATGGATAGAACTAGACACATGCCCTCAGTGAGGTAACCCAGGTCCAAAAGGACATGGATGGTATGTACTCATTTACAAGTTGACATTAGCCATAAAGTACAGGCTACCCAAGCTATAATCCACAGGCCCCAAGAAGCTAATTAACAAGAAGGGCCCTTGAGAGGATGCTTGAATCTCATCCCATGCTTGCCCATGGGATGGGTCTCAAGTTGGGATGGTTATTGGTTGGCCATTTCCTCAGTCTCTGCTCCTTCCCCTGTCCATGCATTTCTTGTACACTGGGTAAATTTTGGGTTGAAAGTTTCGTGGGTGGGTTGCTGTCTCTATAGCTCCTCTGGGGATCCTGCCTGGCTCCAGGAAGCAGCCTCTTCAAGTTCCGTATTCCCCCATGCTGTGAGTCTCAGCTGAGTTCACTCCATTGATCCTTGGGTTCCTTCCTTATCCAAGATCTCTGTCACATCCTAGAGATGCCTTCCCCACACCTCTTCACCTCTGCCAGTTGCAGATTTCCATTTGTTCTTATGGTTATCTGGTCAACCCTCCTATCTGTCCCCACACGTGATCCTGAATGCCCCCATCCTCCCATTACCCTCCCCATCTCCTCTTCCACTCAGTTCCCTCCCTCCATCTGCCTCTTATGACTATTTTATTCCTCATTCTAAGTGAGATTGAAACATACTCACTTGGGCCTTCTTTCTTGTTTAGCTTCTTTGGGTCTGTGGAGTGTAGCTTATTACCTTGAACCCCATTTTTTAATAGGGTTATTTGTCTCCCTGCGGTCTAACTTCTTGAGTTCTTTGTATATTTTGGATATAAGGCCTCTATCTGTTGTAGGATTGGTAAAGATCTTTTCCCAATCTGTTGGTTGCCGTTTTGTCCTAACCACCGTGTCCTTTGCCTTACAGAAGCTTTGCAGTTTTATGAGATCCCATTTGTCGATTCTTGATCTTAGAGCATAAGCCATTGGTGTTTTGTTCAGGAAACTTTCTCCAGTGCACATGTGTTCGAGATGCTTCCCCAGTTTTTCTTCCATTAGTTTGAGTGTAGCTGGTTTGATGTGGAGGTCCTTGATCCACTTGGACTTAAGCTTTGTACAGGGTGATAAGCATGGATCGATCTGCATTCTTCTACATGTTGACCTCCAGTTGAACCAGCACCATTTGCTGAAAATGCTATCTTTTTTCCATTGGATGCTTTTGGCTCCTTTGTCAACAATCAAGTGCCCATAGGTGTGTGGGTTCATTTCTGTGTCTTCAATTCTGTTCCATTGGTCTATCTGTCTGTCTCTGTACCAATACCATGCAGTTTTTAATCACTATTGCTCTGTAATACTGCTTGAGTTCAGGGATAGTGATTCCCACAGAAGTCCTTTTATTGTTGAGGATAGTTTTAGCTATCCTGGGTTTTTTGTTATTCCAGATGAATTTGCAAATTGTTCAGCCTAGCTCTCTGTGGAATTGGATTGGTATTTTGATGGGGATTGCATTGAATCTGTAGACCGCTTTTGGTAAAATCGTGATTTTTACTATATTAATCCTGCCAATCCACGAGTATGGGCGGTCTTTCCATCTCCTGGGATCTTCTTCAACTTCTTTCTTCAGAGGTTTGAAGTTCTTATCATACATATCTTTCACTTGCTTGTTTAAAGTCAAACCAGGGATTTTATTTTATTTGGGACTCTTATGAAGGGTGTCGTTTCCCTAATTTCTTTCTCGGCTTGTTTCCCTTTTGAGTAGAGGAAGGCTACCAGTTTATTTGAGTTAATTTTATACCCATCCACTGTACTGAAGCTGTTTATCAGGTTTAGTAGTTCTCTGGTGGAACTTTTGGGATCACTTAAATATACTATCATATCATCTGCAAATAGTGATATTTTGACTTCTTCTTTTCCAATCTGTATCCCTTTGATCTCCTTTTGTTTTCTGATTGCTCTGGCTAGAACTTGAAGAAGTATATTGAAAAAGTAGGGAGAGAGTGGGCAACCTTGTCTAGTCCCTGATTTTAGTGGGATTGCTTCAAGTTTCTCTCCATTTAGTGTTATGTTAGCTACTGGTTTGCTGTATATGGCTTTTACTATGTTTAGGTATGGGCCTTGAATTCCTATCCTTTCCAGGACTTTTATCATGGAGGGGTGTTGAATTTTGTCAAATTCTTTCTCAGCCTCTAATGAGATGATCATGTGGTTTTTATCTTTCAGTTTGTCTATATAGTGAATTATGTTGATGGTTTTCCGTATATTAAACCATGCCTGCATGCCTGGGATGAAGCCTACTTGATCATGTTGGATGACTGTTTTAATGTGCTCTTGGATTCGGTTTGCCAGAATTTTATTGAGTATTTTTGTGTCGATATTCATAAAGGAAATTGGTATGAAGTTCTCTTTCTTTGTTGGGTCTTTGTGTGGTTTAGATATAAGAGTAATTGTGGCTTCAAGAAGGAATTCGGTAGCGTTTCATCAGTTTCAATTTTGTGGAATAGTTTGGATCCTATTAGTATAAGGTCTTATATGAAGGTCTGATAGAATTGTGCACTGAACCCATCTGGGTCTGGGGTCTTTTTGTTTGGGAGACCTTTAATGACTGCTTATATTTCTTTAGGAGTTATGGGGTTGTTTGAATGATTTATCTGTTCCTGATTTAACTTCAATACCTGGTATCTGTCTAGAAAATTGTCCATTTCCTCCAGATTTTCAAGTTTTGTTGAATATAGGCTTTTGTAGTAGGATCTGATAATTTTTTGAATTTTCTCTGATTCTGTAGTTATGTCTCCCTTTTCATTTCTGAGTTTGTTAATTTGGACACGCTCTCTTTGCCCTCTAGTTAGTCTGGCTAAGGGTTTATGTATCTTACTGATTTTCTCAAAGAACCAAATTTTGGTTCTGTTGATTCTTTGTATGGTCCTTTTTGTTTCTACTTGGTTGATTTCAACTCTGAGTTTGATTATTTCCTGCCTTCTACTCCTCCTGGGTGTATTTGCTTCTTTTTGTTCTAGAGCTTTTAGGTGTGCTGTCAAGCTGTTGATATATGCTCTCTCCTGTTTCTTTCTGCAGGCACTCAGAGCTATGAGTTTTCTTCTTAGCACAGCCTTCATTGTGTCCCATAAGTTTGGGTATGCTGTACGTTCATTTTCATTAAATTCTAAGAAGTCTTTAATTTCTTTCTTTGTTTCTTCCTTGACTTGGTTATCGTTGAGTAGAGCATTGTTTAACTTCCATGTATATGTGGGCATTCTTCCTTTATTGTTGTTGAAGACCAGCTTAGCCCGTGGTGGTCTGATAGGACGCATGGGATTATTTCTATCTTTCTGTATCTATTGAGGTCTGTTTTATGATCAATTATATGGTCACTTTTGGAGAAAGTACCATGAGGATAGAATGTTCTATAAATATCTGTTAAGTCTATTCGGTTCATGACTTCTCTCAGTCTGTCTATGTCTCTGTTTAATTTCTGTTTCTATGATCTGTCTATTGATGAGAGTGTGGTGTTGAAATCTCGTACTATTATTGTATGAGGTGCATTGTGTCCTTTGAGCTTTAGTAAGGTTTCTTTTATGTATGTAGGTACCCTTATATTTGGAGCATAGATATTCAGGATCGAGAGTTCATCTTGGTGGATTTTTCCTTTGAAGAATATGGAGTGTCCTTCCTTATCTTTTTTGATGACTTTTGGTTGAAAATTGATTTTATTTGATATCAGAATGGCTACTCCAGCTTGCTTCTTCAGACCATTTGCTTGGAAATTTGTTTTTCAGTCTTTCACTCTGAAGTAGTGTCTGTCTTTGTCTCTGACGTGTATTTTCTGTAGGCAGCAGAATACAGGGTTCTCATTCCATATCCAGTTTGTTAGTCTATGTCTTTTTATTGGGGAGTTGAGACTATTTATGTTCAGAGATATTAAGGAATAGTGATTGTTGCTTCCTGTTATAATCGTATTTGCATGTGAGATTATGTTTGTGTGCTTTCATTCTCTTTGTTTTGTTGCCAAGACGATTAGTTTCTTGCTTTTTCTAGGGTGTAGCTTGCCTCCTTATGTTGGAGTTTACCATTTATTATCCTTTGTAGTGCTGGATTTGTAGAAAGATATTGTGTAAATTTGGTTTTGTCATGGAATATGTTGGTTTCTCCATCTATGTTAATTGAGAGTTTTGCAGGATTCAGTAACCTGGGCTGGCATTTGTGTTCTCTTAGTGTCTGTATGACATCTGTCCAGGATCTTCTGGCTTTCATAGTCTCTAGGGAGAAGTCTGGGTGCTTCTGATAAGTCTACCTTTATATGTTACTTTACCTTTTCCCTTACTGCTTTTAATATTCTTTCTTCATTTTGTGCGTTTGGTGTTCTGACTATTATGTGACAGGAGGAATTTCTCTTCTGGTCCAATCTATTTGGATTTCTGGAGGCTTCTTGTATGTTTATGGGCATCTCTTTCTTTAGGTTAGGGAAGTTTTCTTCTATGATTTTGTTGAAGACATTTACTGGTCCTTTGAGCTGGGAGTCTTCACTCTCTTCTATACCTATTATCCTTAGGTTTGATCTTCTCATTGAGTCCTGGATTTCCTGTATGTTTTGGACCAGTAGCTTTTTCTGTTTTACATTATCTTTGACCGTTGTGTCAATGATTTCTATGGAATCTTCTGCTCCTGAGATTATCTCTTCTATCTCTTATATTTTGTTGGTTATGCTTGTATCTACTACTTCTTGTCTCTTCTTTTGGTTTTCTATATCCAGAGTTGTCTCCCTTTGTGCTTTCTTTTTTACTTCTATTTCCATTTTTAATTCCTTCACCTGTTTGATTGTGTTTTCCTGGAATTCTTTCAGGGATTTTGTGATTCCTCTGTATAGGCTTCTACTTGTTTATTTATGTTTTCCTCCATTTCTCTAAGGGAGTTCTTTATGTCTTTCTTGAAGTCCTCCATCATCATGATCAAATGTGATTTTAAATCTAGATTTTCCTTTTCTGGTGTGTTTGGATTTTCAGTGTTTGCCTTGGTGGGAGAATTGGGCTCCAATGATGCCATGTAATCTTGGTTTCTGTAGCTTGGGTTCCTGTGCTTGCCTCTCGCCATTGGTTTTCTCTGGTGTTACCTTGTTCTGCTATTTCTGACATTGGGTAGACTGTCCTATAGGCCTGTGTGTCAGGAGTGCTGTAGACCTATTTTCCTTTTTTCTTCTTCCAGTTATGGGAACAGAGTGTTCTGCTTTTGGACTTGTAATCTTTCCTGTCTACCGGTCTTCAGCTGTTCCTGTGGGCCTGTGTCCTGAGTCCACCAGGCAGGTTGCTTGGAGCAGAAAAGTTGGTGTTATGTGTGGTCCCATGGCTGAAGTTGCTCCTGGGTGGCTGCTTTTGAGCTCTCCGTGAGGGCAGCAACCAGGAGGGCCTGCACCACCTTTTCCTGGGTTCCCAGTGCACCGGGGTCCCAGATGGCGTTAGGTGTTTTCCTCTGGAGTCAGAAATGTGGGTAGACTTTTCCGTCTTCCCTGGCATGTCTGCCCCTCTGAAGGGTTAGCTCTCCCTTCCAGGGGATTTGGGTGCAGGGAGCTTTTTTTGGCTTGTGTGCTTTAAAAAGTGACTGAGAGAACATGAGAACTTGTTTAGTCTGATGTCTTGTGGGTTTCAGGTAAAGATGGCCAAGTAAATGGTTTCAAAGTGGCTGTGGAAGGCTGTCTGAGCCATGCTTGTAGTGTTTCCCATGTTTCCCTTAGAGAAAGATCATCAGGGCCCCTCCTTTTCAAAGGAGGCATTTGTCTGTGTGGAGAGCTGAGTAGTTTTCTGTTGGTGTTCTTGGGCTGTGGTTGAGATGTTATTGGTATCTGACTTCAGGGTGCTTTTACTTCTCTGGGGTCATTCAGAAAAGCTGTTTGTTGAGTAGCATCTGTTACTAGGCCTCAGTGATGAAAAGTCAATTATAGACCCTTAGGTGCCAGCTCTTCTAGACCAGTGATTTAACCTGAAGTATGTGCTGGGGAAAATAGGTTTTTGCTGTTGGACGTACCACTGTGGTGATAATAACCATCATAGTAATAAACACAGTAATAAATCCCTTCACAAAAAGCTGTACTAAGATGGGGTCTGGTTCTGCAGTGGTAGCGTCTAAGGGTGTGGGAAGAATAGGAAGAAGTATACAGTCTCAGGAGCCATCCTGAGTTGAGGTTCAGCTTTTTCCTTCTTAGACTCTTATTTTCTTCAGGAATGTCCTAGGCATGAGGCAGGTACTGGGGTTTCCACGTGACTGACATGCTAACATCCCTCATTCTCTCAATGCCTGGATGGGAGTTGCTGAGAAAGAGGTGATAAGAAAAACTGGAAAGATTTGTCTTTGGGTGACTTCCTGATTGACATGCTCCCTTCCTTCCTCTTCCTGTGGGAGGCAATGCGGTGATGCGTTGAGAGCCTTACATGTGGGCAGAAATGAGTAACGGCAGAAGCTGCAGACTGTGTCAAGAGAAGCTGGGCTTTGTGCTCTGAGACAAGGCTGTCCTTTTCTCTTTGAAAGTCTCACAGACTGTGTAGATCTTTCCTATAAGATTGGCCGTCTGCTTCTGTGTCTGCTGCTCTGTCTGATGTTCTCTGTTCCTTGCAGTTCTTGTTCTTCCCATCAGAGACACTTGTGTGATGTCATGATGGTTGTGACCTCATCTTCTCTCCCTAGTGCTTCTTGTTCCTGATGGGAACCCTGGCATTTTCCACATCCTGGGATTGGGGGCTGGGACCTCTCAGCACAGGGCATTACACTTTTTCTTCTCATCACCTAAAGAGAGAGTGAATTTTGCTTGTTGGGATTTTGAGAGAGAGGGAATCCTGCTGAACATTTTCCTTTTTGACTTGGTCCTTCCTTTCATCAGCATTGAAGGCATTAAAAACATCATTTGTGAGACCTTCTACTTTTATAATTCTTTCCTCTTCCCAATTTGTTTATGCTTCCTTTTAGGGGCATGTGTTCTGATACCTGTTTTTGGGCTGTTGTAGCATTGCTGTTCTGTGACTTTTTTATTTTTTTGCATTTTCTTTATTTTTTTTCCATTTTTTATTAAATTGGGTATTTCTTATTTACATTTCAAATGTTATTCCCTTTCCCGGTTTCCTGTCCATCAGTCCCCTAACCCCTCCCCTCCCTTTTAACATGGATGTTCCCCTCCACATCCACTCCCCCATTACTGCTCCCCCCAAACAATCCCCTACACTGAGGGTCCAACCTTGTCAGGACCCAGGGCTTCCCCTTCTACTGGTGCACTTACTAGGCTATTCATTGCTACCTATGCAGTTTGAGCCTAGGGTCAGTCCATGTATAGTCTTTGGGTAGTGACTTAGTCCCTGGAAACTCTGGTTGGTTGGCATTGTTGTTCTTATGGGGTCGCAAGCTTCTCCACCTCTTTCAGTCCTTTCTAAGATTCCTTCAATGGGGGTCCTGTTCTTAGTTCAGTGGTTTGCTGCTGGCATTTGCCTCTGTATTTGACATGTTCTGGCTGTGTCTCTCAGGAGAGAACTGTATCCAGTTCCTGTCAGCATGCGTTTCTTAGCTTCATCCATCTTATCTAGTTTTGGTGGATATATATATCCTCTTTTGTTCCTCTTTCAAAGAAGGAGTGAAACATCCTTATTTTGCTCATCCTTCTTGAGTTTCATGTAGGCTGTGCTTTGCATCTTGGATAATTCAAGCATTTGGGCTAATATACACTTATCAACAATTGCAAAACGTGTGTTTTTCTGTGATTGGGTTACCTCACTCGGGATGATATTTTCTAGTTTCATTTGCCTATGAATTACATGAAGTCATTGTTTTTGATAGCTGAGTAGTACTTCATTGTGTAGATGTACCACACATTTTGAATCTGTTACTCTGTTGAAGGGTATCTGGGTTCTTTCTAGCTTCTGGCTATTATAAATAAGGCTGTTATGAACATAGTGGAACATGTGTCTTTGTTGTATGTTGGAGCATCTTTTGGGTATATGTCTAGGAGAGGTATAGCTGGGTCCTCAGTACCCCATTATTTAATACAGTTATTTGGCTTTCTGGAGTCTAACCTTGTGAGTTCTTTGTATATTTTGATAATAGCCCTCTACCAGATGTAGGATGGGTAAAGATCTTTTCCCAATCTGTTGGTTGCCCTTTTGTCCTAATGACAGTATACTTTGGCTTATAGAAACTTTGCTTCTTTATGAGATCCTATTTATTGATTCTTGATATTAGAGCATAAGCCATTGAAATTCTGTTCAGGATATTTTTCCCAGTGCCCACTTTTCCTTCTATTAGTTTGGGTGTGTCTGGTTTGATGTGGAGGTCCTTCAAACACTTCAACTTAAGTTTTGTACAGGGCGGTAAGAAGGGATCTATTTGCATTTTTCTAAATGCTGACCTCCAGTTGAACCAGCAACATTTGTTGAAAATGCTATCCTTTTCCTTTTTTTTTCTTTTTCTTTTTTTCTTTTTTTTCGGAGCTGGGGACCGAACCCAGGGCCTTGCGTTTGCTAGGCAAGTGCTCTACCTCTGAGCTAAATCCCCAACCCCGACAAGGGAGCCAAAACCATCCAATGTTGGCTCCCTTGTCAAAAATCAAGTGACCATAGGTGTGTGGGTTCATTTCTGGGTCTTCAATTCTTTTCCACTGGTCTATTTGTCTGTCTCTGTACCAATACCATATAGTTTTCATCACTATTGCTCTGTAATACTGCTTGAGTTCAGGGATAGTGATTCCCCCAGAATTCCTTTTAATGTTGAGGTAGTTTTAATTATCCTGTGTTTTTTGTTATTCCAAACGATTTTGCAAATTATTCTGTCTAACTCTGTGAGGAATTGGGTTGGAATTTTGATGGGGATTGCATTGAATGTAGATTGCTTTTGATAAAATGACTATTTTTACTGTATTAATCCTGCCGATCCATGGGCATGGGAGATCTTTCCATCTTCTGAGATCTTTTTCAATTTCTTTCTTCAGAGATTCAAGTTCTTATACAGATCTTTCACTTGCTTGGTTAGAGTCACACCGAGGTATTTTATATAATTTTGGGACTACTGTGAAAGGTGTCATTTCCCTAATTTCTTTCTCAGCCTGTTTATCCTTTGAGTAGAGGAAGGCTACTGATTTGTTTTACTTAATTTTCCACCCAGCCACTTTGCTGAAGGTGTTTATCAGGTTTAGTAGTTCTCTGGTGGAACTTTTGGGATCACTTAAATATATTATCATATCATCTGCAAATAGTGATATTTTGACTTCTTCCTTTCTAATCTGTATCCCTTTGATCTCCTTTTGTTGTTTGATTGCTCTGGCTAGGACTTCGAGGAATATATTGAATAAGAAGGGAGAGAGTGGGCAGCCTTGTCTAGTCCCAGATTTTAGAGGGATTGCTTCAAGTTTCTCTCCATTTAGTTTAATGTTAGCTACTGGTTTTCTGTATATGACTTTTACTATGTTTATGTATAGGCCTTGAATTCCTGTTCTTTCCAGGACTTTTATCATGGAGGGGTGTTGAATTTTGTCAAATGCTCTCTCGGCATCTAATGAAATGATCATGTGGTTTTATTCTTTCATTTTGCTTATATAGTGGATTATGTTGATGGTTTTCTGTATATTAAACCATCCCTGCATACCTGGGATGAAGCCTACTTGATCATGATGGATGATTGTTTTGCTTTGTTCTTGAATTCGGTGTGCTAGAATTTTATTGTGTATTTTTGTGTAGATATTAATAAAGGAAATTGGTCTGAAGTTCTTTTTCTTTGTTGGGTCCTTGTGTGGTTTAGGTATAAGGGTAATTGTGGATTCATAGAAGCAATTCGGTAGTGCTCCATCTGTTTCAATTTTGTGGAATATTTTGGATAGCATTGGTATGAGGTCTTTTTTTTTTTATTAACTTGAGTATTTCTTATATACATTTCGAGTGTTATTCCCTTTCCCGGTTTCCGGGCAAACATCCCCCTCCCCCCACCCTTCCTTATGGGTGTCCCCCTCCCAACCCTCCCCCCATAGACTAGTTCACTGGGGGTTCAGTCTTAGCAGGACCCAGGGCTTCCCCTTCCACTGGTGCTCTTACTAGGATATTCATTGCTACCTATGGGGTCAGAGTCCAGGGTCAGTCCATGTATAGTCTTTAGGTAGTGGCTTAGTCCCTGGAAGCTCTGGTTGCTTGGCATTGTTGTACTTTTGGGGACTCGAGCCCCTTCAAGCTCTTTCAGTTCTTTCTCTGATTCCTTCAATAGGGGACCTATTCTCAGTTCAGTGGTTTGCTGCTGGCATTCGCCTCTGTATTTGCTGTATTCTGGCTGTGTCTCTCAGGAGCGATCTACATCCGGTTCCTGTAGGCCTGCACTTCTTTGCTTCGTCCATCTTCTCTAATTGGGTGGCTGTATATGTATGGGTCATATGTGGGGCAGGCTCTGAATGGGTGTTCCTTCAGTCTCTGTTTTAATCTTTGCCTCTCCCTTCCCTGCCAAGGGTATTCTTTTTCCTCATTTAAAGAAGGAGTGAAGCATTCACATTTTGATCATCCGTCTTGAGTTTCCTTTGTTCTAGGGATCTAGGGTAATTCAAGCATTTTGGCTAATAGCCACTTATCAATGAGTGCATACCATGTATGTCTTTCTGTGATTGGGTTAGCTCACTCAGGATGATATTTTCCAGTTCCAACCATTTGCCTACGAGTTTCATAAACTCGTTGTTTTTGATAGCTGAGTAATATTCCATTGTGTAGATGTACCACATTTTCTGTATCCATTCCTCTGTTGAAGGGCATCTGGGTTCTTTCCATTTTCTGGCTATTATAAATAAGGCTGCAATGAACATAGTGGAGCACGTGTCTCTTTTATATGTTGAGGCATCTTTTGGGTATATGCCCAAGAGAGGTATAGCTGGATCCTCAGGCAGTTCAAGGTCCAATTTTCTGAGGAACCTCCAGACTGATTTCCAGAATGGTTTTACCAGTCTGCAATCCCACCAACAATGGAGGAGTGTTCCTCTTTCTCCACATCCTCGCCAGCATCTGCTGTCACCTGAGTTTTTGATCTTAGCCAATCGCACTGGTGTGAGGTGAAATCTCAGGGTTGTTTTGATTTGCATTTCCCTTATGACTAAAGATGTTGAACATTTCTTTAGGTGTTTCTCAGCCATTAGGCATTCCTCAGCTGTGAATTCGTTGTTTAGCTCTGAACCCCATTTTTTAATAGGGTTATTTGTTTCCCTGCGGTATAACTTCTTGAGTTCTTTGTATATTTTGGATATAAGGCCTCTATCTGTTGTAGGATTGGTAAAGATCTTTTCCCAATCTGTTGGTTGCCGTTTTGTCCTAACCACAGTGTCCTTTGCCTTACAGAAGCTTTGCAGTTTTATGAGATCCCATTTGTCGATTCTTGATCTTAGAGCATAAGCCATTGGTGTTTTGTTCAGGAAATTTTTTCCAGTGCCCATGTGTTCCAGATGCTTCCCTAGTTTTTCTTCTATTAGTTTGAGTGTGTCTGGTTTGATGTGGAGGTCCTTGATCCACTTGGACTTAAGCTTTGTACAGGGTGATAAGCATGGATCGATCTGCATTCTTCTACATGTTGCCCTCCAGTTGAACCAGCACCATTTGCTGAAAATGCTATCTTTTTTCCATTGGATGGTTTTGGCTCCTTTGTCAAAAATCAAGTGACCATAGGTGTGTGGGTTCATTTCTGGGTCTTCAATTCTATTCCATTGGTCTATCTGTCTGTCTCTGTACCAATACCATGCAGTTTTTAATCACTATTGCTCTGTAATACTGCTTGAGTTCAGGGATAGTGATTCCCCCTGAAGTCCTTTTATTGTTGAGGATAGCTTTAGCTATCCTGGGTTTTTTGTTATTCCAGATGAATTTGCAAATTGTTCTGTCTAACTCTTTGAAGAATTGGATTGGTATTTTGATGGGGATTGCATTGAATCTGTAGATTGCTTTTGGTAAAATGGCCATTTTTACTATATTAATCCTGCCAATCCATGAGCATGGGAGATCTTTCCATCTTCTGAGGTCTTCTTCAATTTCTTTCCTCAGTGTCTTGAAGTTCTTATTGTACAGATCTTTTACTTGCTTGGTTAAAGTCACACCGAGGTACTTTATATTATTTGGGTCTATTATGAAGGGTGTCGTTTCCCTAATTTCTTTCTCGGCTTGTTTCTCTTTTGTATAGAGGAAGGCAACTGATTTATTCAAGTTAATTTTATACCCAGCCACTTTGCTGAAGTTGTTTATCAGCTTTAGTAGTTCTCTGGTGGAACTTTTGGGATCACTTAAATATACTATCATGTCATCTGCAAATAGTGATATTTTGACCTCTTCTTTTCCGATCTGTATCCCTTTGATCTCCTTTTGTTGTCTGATTGCTCTGGCTAGAACTTCAAGAACTATATTGAATAAGTAGGGAGAGAGTGGGCAGCCTTGTGTAGTCCCTGATTTTAGTGGGATTGCTTCAAGTTTCTCTCCATTTAGTTTAATGTTAGCAACTGGTTTGCTGTATATGGCTTTTACCATGTTCAGGTATGGGCCTTGAATTCCTATTCTTTCCAGGACTTTTATCATGAAGGGGTGTTGAATTTTGTCAAATGCTTTCTCAGCATCTAATGAAATGATCATGTGGTTCTGCTCTTTCAGTTTGTTTATATGATGGATCACGTTGATGGTTTTCCGTATATTAAACCATCCCTGCATGCCTGGGATGAAGCCTACTTGATCATGGTGGATGATTGTTTTGATGTGCTCTTGAATTCGGTTTGCCAGAATTTTATTGAGTATTTTTGCGTCGATATTCATAAGGGAAATACGTCTGAAGTTCTCTTTCTTTGTTGTGTCTTTGAGTGGTTTAGGTATAAGAGTAATTGTGGCTTCGTAGAAGGAATTCGGTAGGGCTCCATCTGTTTCAATTTTGTGGAATAGTTTGGATAATATTGGTATGAGGTCTTCTATGAAGGTTTGATAGAATTCTGCACTAAACCCGTCTGGACCTGGACTCTTTTTGGTTGGGAGACCTTTAATGACTGCTTCTATTTCCTTAGGAGTTATGGGGTTGTTTAACTGGTTTATCTGTTCCTGATTTAACTTCGATACCTGGTATCTGTCTAGGAAATTGTCCATTTCCTGAAGATTTTCAAATTTTGTTGAATATAGGTTTTTATAGTAAGATCTGATGATTTTTTGAATTTCCTCTGAATCTGTAGTTATGTCTCCCTTTTCATTTCTGATTTTGTTAATTTGGACGCACTCTCTGTGTCCTCTCGTTAGTCTGGCTAAGGGTTTATCTATCTTGTTGATTTTCTCAAAGAACCAACTTTTGGTTCTGTTGATTCTTTCTATGGTCCTTTTTGTTTCTATTTGGTTGATTTCAGCTCTGAGTTTGATTATTTCCTGCCTTCTGCTCCTCCTGGGTGTATTTGCTTCTTTTTGTTCTAGAGCTTTTAGGTGTGCTGTCAAGCTGCTGACATATGCTCTTTCCTGTTTCTTTCTGCAGGCACTCAGCGCTATGAGTTTTCCTCTTAGCACAGCTTTCATTGTGTCCCATAAGTTTGAGTATGTTGTATCTTCATTTTCATTAAATTCTAAAAAGTTTTTAATTTCTTTCTTTATTTCTTCCTTGACCAGGTTATCATTGAGTAGAGCATTGTTCATTTTCCAAGTATATGTGGGCATTCTTCCCTTATTGTTATTGAAGACCAGTTTTAGGCTGTGGTGGTCCGATAGCACGCATGGGATTATTTCTATCTTTCTGTACCTGTTGAGGCCCGTTTTTTGACCAATTATATGGTCAATTTTGGAGAAAGTACCATGAGGAGCTGAGAAGAAGGTATATCCTTTTGCTTTAGGATAGAATGTTCTATAAATATCCGTTAAGTCCATTTGGCTCATGACTTCTCTTAGTCTGTCGACATCACTGTTTAATTTCTGTTTCCATGATCTGTCCATTGATGAGAGTGGGGTGTTGAAATCTCCCACTATTATTGTGTGAGGTGCAATGTGTGTTTTGAGCTTTAGTAAGGTTTCTTTTACGTATGTAGGTGCCCTTGTATTTGGGGCATAGATATTTAGGATTGAGAGTTCATCTTGGTGGATTTTTCCTTTGATGAATATGAAGTGTCCTTCCTTATCTTTTTTGATGACTTTTAGTTGGAAATTGATTTTATTTGATATTAGAATGGCTACTCCAGCTTGCTTCTTCTGACCATTTGCTTGGAAAGTTGTTTTCCAGCCTTTCACTCTGAGGTAGTGTCTGTCTTTGTCTCTGAGGTGTGTTTCCTGTAGGCAGCAGAATGCAGGGTCCTCGTTGCGTATCCGGTTTGTTAATCTATGTCTTTTTATTGGGGAGTTGAGGCCATTGATATTGAGAGATATTAAGGAATAGTGATTATTGTTTCCCTTTATATTCATATTTGGATGTGAGGTTATGTTTGTGTGCTTTCATTCTCTTTGTTTCGTTGCCAAGACGATTAGTTTCTTGCTTCTTCTAGGGTATAGCTTGCCTCCTTATGGTGGGCTTTACCATTTATTATCCTTTGTAGTGCTGGATTTGTAGAAAGATATTGTGTAAATTTGGTTTTGTCATGGAATATCTTGGTTTCTCCATCAATGTTAATTGAGAGTTTTGCTGGATACAGTAACCTGGGCTGGCATTTGTGTTCTCTTAGGGTCTGTATGACATCTGTCCAGGATCTTCTGGCCTTCATAGTTTCTGGCGAGAAGTCTGGTGTGATTCTGATAGGTCTCCCTTTATATGTTACTTGACCTTTTTCCCTTACTGCTTTTAATATTCTTTCTTTATTTTGTGCGTTTGGTGTTTTGACAATTATGTGACGGGAGGTGTTTCTTTTCTGGTCCAATCTATTTGGAGTTCTGTAGGCTTCTTGTATGTCTATGGGTATCTCTTTTTTTAGGTTAGGGAAGTTTTCTTCTATGATTTTGTTGAAGATATTTACTGGTCCTTTGAGCTGGGAGTCTTCACTCTCTTCTATACCTATTATCCTTAGGTTTGATCTTCTCATTGAGTCCTGGATTTCCTGTATGTTTTGGACCAGTAGCTTTTTCCGCTTTACATTATCTTTGACAGTTGAGTCAATGATTTCTATGGAATCTTCTGCTCCTGAGATTCTCTCTTCCATCTCTTGTATTCTGTTGGTGAAGCTTGTATCTACAGCTCCTTGTCTCTTCTTTTGGTTTTCTATATCCAGGGTTGTTTCCATGTGTTCTTTCTTGATTGCTTCTATTTCCATTTTTAATTCCTTCAACTGTTTGATTGTGTTTTCCTGGAATTCTTTCAGGGATTTTTGCGATTCCTCTCTGTAGGCTTCTACTTGTTAATTAATGTTTTCCTGTGTTTCCCTAAGTGTGTTCATGTCTTTCTTGAAGTCCTCCAGCATCATGATCAAATATGATTTTGAAACTAGATCTTGCTTTTCTGGTGTGTTTGGATATTCCATGTTTGTTTTGGTGGGAGAATTGGGCTCCGATGATGCATTGTAGTCTTGGTTTCTGTTGCTTCGGTTCCTGCGCTTGCCTCTCGCCATCAGATTATCTCTAGTGTTACTTTGTTCTGCTATTTCTGACAGTGGCTAGACTGTCCTATAAGCCTGTGTGTCAGGAGTGCTGTAGACCTGTTTTCCTCTCTTTCAGTCAGTTATGGGGACAGAGTGTTCTGCTTTCGGGCGTGTAGTTTTTCCTCTCTACAGGTCTTCAGCTGTTCCTGTGGGCCTGTGTCTTGAGTTCACCAGGCAGCTTTCTTGCAGCAGAAAATTTGGTCTTACCTGTGGTCCCGAGGCTCAGGTTTGCTCGTGGGGTGCTGCCCAGGGGCTCTCTGCAGCGGCAGCAACCAGGAAGACCTGTGCCGCCCCTTCCGGGAGCTTCAGTGCACCAGGGTTCCAGATGGTCTTTGGCTTTTTCCTCGGCGTCCGAGATGTGTGTGCAGGGAGCAGTCTCTTCTGGTTTCCCAGGCTTGTCTGCCTCTCTGAAGGTTTAGCTCTCCCTCCCACGGGATTTGGGTGCAGAGAACTGTTTATCCGGTCTGTTTCTTTCATGTTCCGGCGGTGTCTCAGGCCGGTGTCCTGCCGCTCCTGGGCCCTCCCCCACGGGAGCGGTATGAGGTCTTGTATGAAGGTTTGGTAGAATTCTGCACTGAACTCTTTTTTTGGTTGTGAGACTTTTAATGACTGCTTCTATTTCTTTAGGAGTTATGGGGTTGTTTAAATGGTTTATTTGTTCCTGATTTAACTTCAGTACCTGTTATCTGTCTAGGAAATTTTCCATTTCCTCCAGGTTTTCAAGTTTTGTTGAATATAGGCTTTTGTAGTAGGATCTGATGATTTTTTGAATTTCCTCCGATTCTGTTCTTATGTCTGCCTTTTCATTTCAGATTTTGTTAATTTGGACACACTGTCTGTGTCCTCTGTAGTCTGGCTAAGGTTTAATCTATCTTGTTGATTTTCTCAAAGAACCAGCTTTTGGTTCTGTTCATTCTTTGTATAGTCCTTTTTGTTTCTACTTGGTTGATTTCAGCTCTGAGTTTGATTATTTCCTTCCTTCTACCCCCCTTTGGTGTATTTGCTTCTTTTTGTTCTAGAGCTTTTAGGTGTGCTGTCAAGTTGTTGATATATGCTCTCTTCTGTTTCTTTCTGCAGGCACTCAGAGCGATGAGTTTTCCTCTTAGCACGGCTTTCATTGTGTCCCATAAGTTTGGGTATGTTGTACCTTAATTTTCATTAATTTGTAAGAAGTCTTTTCCTTCTTTCTTTATTTCTTCCTTGACCAGGTTATCAATGAGCATTTTTCAGCTTCCATGTATATGTGGGCATTCTTCCTTTATTCTCATTGAAGACCAGCTTTAGCCTGTGGTGGTCTGATAGGTTGCATAGAATTATTTCTATCTTTCTGTATCTTTTGAGGACTGTTTTGTGACCGATTATATATATGGTCAATGTTGAACAAAGTACCATGAGGTGGTGAGAAGGTATATCCATTTGTTTTACGATAGAATGTTCCATAAATATCTGTTATGTTCATTTGGTTCATGACTTCTGTTAGTCTCTCTATGTCTCTTTTTAATTTCTGTTTCCATGATCTGTCCCTTGATGAGAGTGGGGTGTTGACATCTCCTACTATTATTGTGTGAGGTGCAATGTGTGCTTTGAGCTTTAGTAAGGTTACTTTTATGTATGTAGGTGCCCTCATATTTGGAGCACAGATATTTAGGATTGAGAGTTCATCTTGGTGGATTTTTCCTTTCATGAATATGAAGTGTCCTTCTTTATCTTTTTTGATGACTTTTGGTTTAAAATCGATTTTGTTCAATATTTGAATGGCTACTCCAGCTTGCTTCTTCAGACCATTTGCTTGGAAAGTTGTTTTCCAGCCTTTCACTCTGAGGTAGTGTCTGTGTTTGTCTCTGAGGTGTGCTTCTAGTAGGCAGCAAAATGCTCTGTCTGCATTACGTATCCAATTTGTTAATCTGTGTCTTTTTATTGGGGAAATGAGTCCATTGTTGTTGAGAGTTATTAAGGAATAGTGATTGTTGTTTCCTGTTATCTTCGTATTTGGAGGTGAGCTTATGTTCCTGTGCTTGTCTTCTCTTTGTTTTGTTGCAAAATGATTAGTGTCTTGCATTTTCTAGGGTGTAGCTTACCTCCTTATGTTTGACTTTACCATTTATTATCATTTGTAAGGCTGGATTTGTAGAAAGATATTGTGTAAATATGGTTTTGTCCTGGAATATCTTGGTTTCTCCCTCAATGTTAATTGAAAGTTTTGCTGGATACAGTAACCTGGGCTGGCATTTGTGTTCTCTTAGGGTCTGTATGACATCTGTCCAGGATCTTCTGGCTTTCATAGTCTCTGGTGAGAAGTCTGGTGTGCTTCTGGTAGGTCTGCTTTTATATGTTACTGGACCTTTTTCTCTTCCAGCTTTTAATATTTTTTCTTTGTTTTGTGCATTTGGTGTTTTGACTATTATGTGACAGGAGGAATTTCTTTTCTGGTCCAATGTATTTGGAGTTCTGTAGGCTTCTCCTATGTTTATGGGCATCTCTTTCTTTAGGTTAGGGAAATTTTCTTCTATGATTTTGTTGAAGATATTTACTGGTCCTTTGAGTTGGGAGTCTTCACTCTCTTCTATACCTTTTATCATTATGTTTGATCTTCTCATTGAGTCCTGGATTTCCTGTATGTTTTGGACCAGTAGCTTTTTCTGTTTTACATTATCTTTGACCGTTGTGTCAATGATTTCTATGGAATCTTCTGCTCCTGAGATTATCTCTTCTATGTCTTATGTTCTGTTGGTTATGCTTGTATCTACTACTCCTTCTCTCTTCCTTTGGTTTTCTATATCCAGAGTTGTCTCCCTTTGTGCTTTCTTTTTTACTTCTATTTCCATTTTTAATTCCTTCACCTGTTTGATTGTGTTTTCCTGGAATTCTTTCAGGGATTTTGTGATTCCTCTGTATAGGCTTCTACTTGTTTATTTATGTTTTCCTCCATTTCTCTAAGGGAGTTCTTTATGTCTTTCTTGAAGTCCTCCATCATCATGATCAAATGTGATTTTAAATCTAGATTTTCCTTTTCTGGTGTGTTTGGATTTTCAGTGTTTGCCTTGGTGGGAGAATTGGGCTCCAATGATGCCATGTAATCTTGGTTTCTGTAGCTTGGGTTCCTGTGCTTGCCTCTCGCCATTGGTTTTCTCTGGTGTTACCTTGTTCTGCTATTTCTGACATTGGGTAGACTGTCCTATAGGCCTGTGTGTCAGGAGTGCTGTAGACCTATTTTCCTTTTTTCTTCTTCCAGTTATGGGAACAGAGTGTTCTGCTTTTGGACTTGTAATCTTTCCTGTCTACCGGTCTTCAGCTGTTCCTGTGGGCCTGTGTCCTGAGTCCACCAGGCAGGTTGCATGGAGCAGAAAAGTTGGTGTTATGTGTGGTCCCATGGCTGAAGTTGCTCCTGGGTGGCTGCTTTTGAGCTCTCCGTGAGGGCAGCAACCAGGAGGGCCTGGACCACCTTTTCCCTGGAGTCCCAGTGCACCGGGGTCCCAGATGGCGTTAGGTGTTTTCATCTGGAGTCAGAAATGTGGGCAGAGTGTAGTCTTTTCTGTCTTCCCTGGCATGTCTGCCCCTCTGAAAGTTTAGCTCTCCCTTCCAGGGGATTTGGGTGCAGGGAGCTTTTCTTTGGCTTGTGTGCTTTAAAAAGTGACTGAGAGAACACGTTTAGTCTGATGTCTTGTGGGTTTCAGGTAAAGATGGCCAAGTAAATGGTTTCAAAGTGGCTGTGGAAGGCTGTCTGAGCCATGCTTGTAGTGTTTCCCATGTTTCCCTTAGAGAAAGATCATCAGGGCCCCTCCTTTTAAAAGGAGGCATTTGTCTGTGTGGAGAGCTGAGTAGTTTTCTGTTGGTGTTCTTGGGCTGTGGTTGAGATGTTATTGGTATCTGACTTCAGGGTGCTTTTACTTCTCTGGGGTCATTCAGAAAAGCTGTTTGTTGAGTAGCATCTGTTACTAGGCCTCAGTGATGAAAAGTCAATTATAGACCCTTAGGTGCCAGCTCTTCTAGACCAGTGATTTAACCTGAAGTATGTGCTGGGGAAAATAGGTTTTTGCTGTTGGACGTACCACTGTGGTAGTAATAACTACCATCATAGTAATAAACACAGTAATAAATCCCTTCACAAAAAGCTGTACTAAGATGGGGTCTGGTTCTGCAGTGGTAGCATCTAAGGGTGTGGGAAGAATAGGAAGAAGTACACAGTCTCAGGAGCCATCCTGAGTTGAGGTTCAGCTTTTTCCTTCTTAGACTCTTATTTTCTTCAGGAATGTCCTAGGCATGAGGCAGGTACTGGGGTTTCCACGTGACTGACATGCTAACATCCCTCATTCTCTCAATGCCTGGATGGGAGTTGCTGAGAAAGAGGTGATAAGAAAAACTGGAAAGATTTGTCTCTGGGTGACTTCCTGATTGACATGCTGCCTTCCTTCCTCTTCCTGTGGGAGGCAATGCGGTGATGCGTTGAGAGCCTTACATGTGGGCAGAAATGAGTAACAGCAGAAGCTGCAGACTGTGTCAAGAGAAGCTGGGTTTTGTGCTCTGAGACAAGGCTGTCCTTTTCTCTTTGAAAGTCTCACAGACTGTGTAGATCTTTCCTATAAGATTGGCCGTCTGCTTCTGTGTCTGCTGCTCTGTCTGACGTTCTCTGTTCCTTGCAGTTCTTGTTCTTCCCATCAGAGACACTTGTGTGATGTCATGATGGTTGTGACCTCATCTTCTCTCCCTAGTGCTTCTTGTTCCTGATGGGAACCCTGGCATTTTTCACAGCCTGGGATTGGGGGTCTTCACTCTCTTCTATACCTTTTATCCTTATGTTTGACTTTCCCATTGTGTCCTGGATTTCTTGTATGTTTTGGGCCAGTAGCCTTTTCCATTTTACATTATTTTTGACAGTTCTGTACATGATTTCTGTGGAATATTCTGCTCATGAGATTCTCTCTTCAATCCCTTGTATTCTGTTGGTGATGCTCACATGTACGACTCCTGATCTTTTCCCTACGTTTTCTATCTCCAGGTTTGCCTTCCTTTGTGCTTTCTTTATTTTTTCTATTTCCATTTTTAACTCCTTGACAGTTTTGTTTATTTTCTTCTCTTATTTGTTTGTTTATTCTAGTAGTTCTTTAAGGGATTTTAGTATTTTCTCTTTATGGGCTTCTACTTGTTTACTTGTGTTGTCCAGTAATTCCTTAAGAGAGTTATTTATGACTTTCTTAAAGTCCTTCATCATCATGATAAAATGTGATTTTAAATCTAGATCTTGCTTTTCTGGTGTGCTTGGATGTCCATTGTTTGCTTTAGTGGGAGAACTGGGCTCTGAGAATGACAAGTGGTCTTGATTTCTGTTGCTTGGGTTCCTGTCTTTGCCTGTCGCCATCAGGTTATCTGTGGTGTTAGTCATTCTTGTTGTTTCTAATGGCAGCTTGACCTTCCTGTGGGCCTGTGTGTCAGCACTCCTGTAGACCTGTTTTTCCTGTTTTCTTTTAGCCAGTTATGGGAACAGAGTGTTTTGCTTTCAGGTGTATAGTCGATCCTGGTGGCTGGCTCTCAGCTCTTCTTGAGGGCAGCAAGCAGAAGGGTCCTGCCCCTACTTCTCCTAGGTCCCTGTATGCAGGGATGGCACAGATGGCACTAGGCGTTTTCCTCTTGAGTCCGGTATGTGGGCAGAGAGTAGTCACCTCTGGTCTCACAGGAGTGTTCTCACTTCTGAGGGTCTAACTTTCCTCCCCACGGGATTTTGGTGCAGAGAGCTCTTTAGCCAGTTCAGTTCATATCCGTTTGAGTCGAGAATATGAGCAGAGTTCTTAGGAGTGTCTACACCTTTGAGGGTCTAGCTCTCTCCCCCCCACATGGGATTTGGGTGCAGGGAGCTGTTTGCCTGGTACAGTTCAGATCTAGGCAAAGATCTGGACTGCTGGCTTCCTCCAGCAGACTGCTCCTATAATCCTGTGTCCAGAGGCACTATGTAGTTTCTTCTTTGGCCAGGGATGTGGGCAAAGATAGGAAGAAGTGGCCATTTTGTGACATTTTTATGCAGAGGATTCTAGGGCACATTTGGGGTTCATTGCTAACATACAGTGCTTTCAGTTTGCCCAGAAGCACTGTCCAGAAATTCCAGTTGAGCTCCATCTTTTCTCTTCAGAAACATGGATGATCACACAGCTGCCTCTTTTTGGTCCTGTGTTTGAAAGGTCCCTGTGGGAATGATGGTCAATATCTCCAGGCATTTCATGCCTAGGAGGCTCAGGAAAGGGCTTTATTTTTGTGCTGGGGAGAGATGGGAAGTCAGTCCTCATACCCACTACCTTGCCAGTAGATGTATGTGACCACACAGAAGTGGAGATGCACCAAACCAAAGACTCTTGGAAGGGCATGTTCAGCGTGGCATCGTTGGGCATCCACAAAGTTTTACTAAAACTGTGTGAACACCTCCTGCCTTTGCCAAGCAGAAGAGAGAAGGATGGTCCAGAGTAGCAATGTTGTTGGCACAGAAAACAGGCTCTTACAACTTTGTGAAGGGATTCTAATCCTGTTTTTCCATTGTTAATATTAACTAACACTGGTATTGACATTCTTGCTCTTACTTTTCCCCTCCGTACCTCCCCCTCCTCTGTCTCTGTCTCACTCTGTCTGTCTCTGTTTCTGTCTCTCTCTTATTGAGTATGTGTGTGTATGTGTGTGTGTGTGTGTGTGCGCGCGCGCGCTCACATGTGAGAACATGCATATTTGTGTGCATCATCTTACTTCTGCATACCTAGTGTTATAAAGCTCCTGGGAACAGTGCTGACCAAGGGAATCCTGAAACTAATGGAGGACTTTGCCATGGGAATGACCATGGCTGACTATACATGTCTGAAGTGGCACATATGTTTTTGGACCACTGCTTTGGTCTGGGTCTTTGTGCCAGGCAACTGTCTGTGTGTCCACCTACTCTGATTGCTGCTGTGTGAACAGTTGCTTGTGTAGTCTTTCTGAGTGGATTTGTGGTTGAAATTGACATCACAGTGCTATTTCTCATGAATATTCATGCCAACTTCCCTTCTAGACCTGACTGTAGGACAGAGTAGGCAGATCGTTGGTTGCTAGATATGTGGAGCAGATGTCAGTCTGGGGTCTTGGAGTCATGGTGCTCCAGAGGCTGTGTGGTGTCTGTTGCTCTTGCAGTATTTACTGGATGCCACAGACTCATACCTGTAGTCACCTGCCATGGTGGTAAGGACTGGCTGATCCTGACTGCATGTAGGTTCTCCCCTCCAGATCACCTATGGTGGAGAGTCCTGAGCCAAATGAAAGGGTAAGGATGGCCTACCCCAAGTTATACAGGACTGTGGGTAATGCAGGAGCGCTTGGGTGTATATACACATATACATGCACACACACACACACACACACACACACACACACACACAAAGTGTCATGCAGGGAATGGGTCTTGGGGATGAGTTTTGGAGGGGAGTTTTAGTAGCAGATTTTCCTACAATGGAAGCCCAAATATACCCACCATGACAGTACCTAGTTCAAAATCCTCTCAGAACGTTCTTGGTGAGTAGTGGACATGCATGTGTAGGTTTCTCCTGTGGGCAGAGCTTCTCTGAGCACTGAGTTGTTTCAGAGCAAGTTTTTTTTTTATTAACTTGAATATTTCTTATTTACATTTCGAGTGTTATTCCCTTTCCCAGTTTCTGGGCAAACATCCCCCTAATCCCCCCTCCCCTTCTTTGTGGGTGTTCCCCTCTCCATCCTCCCCCCATTGCCGCCCTCCCCCCAACAATCATGTTCACTGGGGGTTCAGTCTTAGCAGGACCCAGGGCTTCCCCTTCCACTGGTGATCTTACTAGAATATTCATTGCTACCTATGAGGTCAGAGTCCAGGGTCAGTCCATGTATAGTCTTTAGGTAGTGGCTTAGTCCCTGGAAGCTCTGGTTGCTTGGCATTGTTGTTCATAAGGGGTCTCGAGCTCCTTCAAGCTCTTCCAGTTCTTTCTCTGATTCCTTCAACGGGGGTCCCGTTCTCAGTTCAGTGGTTTGCTGCTGGCATTTGCCTCTGTATTTGCTGTATTCTGGCTGTGTCTCTCAGGAGAGATCTACATCCGGCTCCTGTCGGTCTGCACTTCTTTGCTTCATCCATCTTGTCTAATTGGGTGGCTGTATATGCATGGGCCACATGTGGGGCAGGCTCTGAATGGGCGTTCCTTCTGTGTCTGTTTTAATCTTTGCCTCTCTATTCCCTGCCAAGGGTATTCTTGTTCCCCTTTTAAAGAAGGAGTGAAGCATTCACATTTTGATCATCTGTCTTGAGTTTCATTTGTTCTAGGCATCTAGGGTAATTCAAGCATTTGGGCTAATAGCCACTTATCAATGAGTGCATACCATGTGTATTTTTCTGTGATTGGGTTACCTCACTCAGGATGATATTTTCCAGTTCCAACAATTTGCCTACGAATTTCATAAAGTCATTGTTTTTGATAGCTGAGTAATATTCCATGTGTAGATGTACCACATTTTCTGTATCCATTCTCAGAGCAAGTTTTATTCTCTTTCTTTTCTTTCTTTTTTGCTTCTTTTAAGAATAGGTTTTCTTGATGTGGCCCTGGCTGAGCTGCCGTCCCACTTAGAGATCTGACTGCCTTTGGCTTCTGAGTTCTGGGATTAAATTCCTGTGCTACTATGCCCAGTGATGTATGATGTGTATATGACCTCGTGGCCTCATTCACTAGCATAGATAACCACAGTGCCTCATCCTGGCAAAAATTCCCCTCCATACTGTGACTACTTCCAGGTCTCTTTAGAATAGGTACTCCTGGTTGTAACATCAACACTATAAGGCTTTTTCATTCCACTATGTACAGGTTAGTTTGAGTGGGGAAGTCTTTGGGCTCTTTCTTGTTGTGACATTGTGTATGTTTGTGTGTGTGTGTGTGTGTGTGTGTTTGTGTGTGTGTGTAGTGTGTGTATGTGTGCATGTGGATGTATATGTATGTGGGTACACAAGTGCATGTGTAAATGCATGTGTATATGAGTATACATATGTGTTTGTGTGTGAGTGAGTGCCTCTACAAGTTTGTGTGTGTGGGACATGCATGTTCATGAATATGTGCATGTGTGTGTGTGTGTGTGTGTGTGTGTGTGTGTGTGCATGTTTTTATGTGTTTAAGTTCATGTGTAACTGTGTGCAGTCCTGGCTCATGCCCTACTTGGGTTGTTCCTGTCAGCTTGGAATGGAGGGTGAGGAATTGATCTCTCCAGGACATATCTGCTCACTCGAATAGCCTTGATTCTTTCCAACAATTATGCTGGATATGTTTTTGTATAATTGATTGACACCACAGTACAGAGTATACCAAACTAATCGTGGCACAGACTCTTGAAGAAACTTCTTGTCCTGTGATCCCTTTAGTTTTGCAGGACGCAGTGTCCTCTGGGGCCTATTTGACCTTGCAGTGTGTGTGGGTCTTTACAGCCTAAGTTTTTCTCTGCTGAGATCTGAAAACTTCTAGTCCCAGAGAAGATGTCATGTTGGATTGGGGATACTGCAGAGGCCTGATGTCTGAAGCCACCATGGGTACTGATATTGATGTCCTGAGAGTATAGCTAGACTAGAACCTGGGACTATCAACCCTAACTTCATGGAGACTCCCTAGGCTCAAAGCTGAGACTCCAAGCCACGCATAGGTCCCACACATCTTGTCTAGCTAGCCACAGTTGTTGAGGGATCAGGTTTCCAGGGCTTTTGGGACTAGGTATCCCACAGTGAGAGAGGCCCACAAAATACTCCTCCTGTGGTCTTCCTGCAATTGATGTGATGTAAAACAGTGAAAAACCCTCTTCAGGTATACTGTGTTGTTCCTGTACCTGAACTATATCAATATTTACCCTGTGACTCTAGCAGAGATGTAATATAAGAATGGTTGATATCATATGACCAGGCATTACCCAGATTTGCAGGAATGATGCAATAGGACCTGAGGGTTAGTTCATCAAAGAAACAGGACCTTGTGTTGTCTCTCTCCTAGTGAGACAGACACTGTAGCTTCCCACTGACACAGCCAACACTACATAGCACAGATGTGACATGCTCACACTTACCTTCCCTATGTCATTGTGGCAGGGAAGACATAGGGAGAGCAGAGGAGAGGAAGGACAGAGGACTAGGGTTCTGCAAGTGGCTGCTGAGGACAGAGACCCCTGAAGAGAATGTAAATGGTCTAATTTGTTCCCAACAGTAATCAGAAGAGGACTTGTATAGCTCTCTCTGGTCTTTCAGAGTAGGCAAAGGCAGTGTCTTTGGACTTGGGGCTGTAGGATATTTACTCTGGCCTATTGTCCCTTAACAGATCCATCATGGTGCATGATGTGGGGAATAAAGAAACACAATGCCTTCCACCCAAACCAAGAACCTTTCTAGGTCAGCAGAAGGTCAGGAGGTAGTTCTGTCATTTGGATTCTCCACTAGGACACTGGGAGCTCCTAGGTATCTGATGTCAGGCTCGGCTCCAGCAAGATGATCCTGGTAGTCTTCCATAGATCTTGGTAGAATTCATGGTCTACCAAGTGACTGAGAGAACATATTTAGGCTGTGCCTGAGGTATTGTTGTCTTGTTGGTACCACATAAAGATGGCCAAATCAAAGGTTTCCAAGTGGCTGTGGAAAGCTCTCTGAGTCATGATGGAGTGTTTCCCAAGTTTCTCTGAGAGAAAGATCTTTAGGGCTCTTCCTATCGAAAGGAAGCAATGGTCTATGTGGAGAGCTGGGTAGTTTTCAGCTGGTGAATTTGGGCTGTGGTTGAGAGGTTATTGGGATCCGACTCTAGGGTGCTTTGATTTCTCTGTGTTCATTTAGAAAAGGTATTTGTGGGGTATCATCCATTACTGGGCCTCAGTCATCAAAACTCAGATATAGACCCTTAGCTGACAGCTCCTCTCGACCAGGGTTTTAACCTGAAGAATCTGCTGGGCAAAGTGGGTTTTTGCTACTGGATATAACACTGTGCTCACTATACCCTCCGTAGTTAACACAGTAGTAGATCCCTTCACAAAAAGCACTGCTGAGTAAGGGTTCTGGTTCTGCAGTAGTAGCATCTGTCGAGGGCATAGGCAGCAGTACAGACTTTCAGGAGCCACCCTGAGTTGAGGTCCAGCTTTTTCACACTGGGCTTCCCTAGGGAAAGTCGTAGGCAGCAGACAGGGTCTGGGGCTGCCACAAGATGGAGGCTGCTGAGGGAAGGATGATCAGAACCACTGGAATGATTTGTCTCTGGGAGGTTTCTTAATTGACATGCTGCCTTCCTTCCTCTTCTTGGGAGAGGCAGTGTGGTGATGCCTGGAAAGCCTTTCATGTGGGCTGAGAGGAGCAAGTGCAGAAGCTGCAGGCTGTGTCAGGAGCAGTCGGGCCGTGTGCTTTGAGGCACGGCTGCCCTTTTCTCTTTGAAATTCTCACAGACTATGTAGATCTTTCCTATAAGACTGACTGTCTACTTATGTGTCTGCTTCTCTGTCTGCCATTCTCTGCTCCTTGCACTTCTTGTTCTTCTCATCATGGGCACTTGTGTGATGTGATGGCAGTTGTTACCTCACCATCTTCTCCCTAGTCCTTGACTGTTCCTGATGTTCCTGTTCCCTGACATTTTTCACAGCCTGGCACTGGGGTCCTGTAACTCTCAACACAGGGGCTTTCAGTTTCTTTTCTCATCTACTAAAGAGAGAGTGAATTTTGCTTGTTGGGATTTCGAAGGAGAGGGAATCCTTCTGAACATTTTTCTTTTTGACATTGTCCTCCTATTCTCAGTATTGAAGCCATTAAAAGCATGTTCTGAGTGATATTCTTCTTTTATAATTCTTTCCTTTTCCCAATTTGTCTCTACTTCCTTTGAGGGGCATGTGTTCTGTTTCCTGTTTTGGGCTGGTGCAGATTTGCTGTTCTGTGACATTTTTATGTAGAGGGTTCTGGGGCATATTTTGTCCTGGCATACAGTGCTTTCACTTTGCCCAGTGGCACTGTCCGGAAATTCTGGCTGAGCTCCGTCTTTGCTCTCCTGTCAGACAAGTTCTACTTCCTGCTTCAGAGCTCTACATTCTGGAGAATGTCTGCAGGTCTTCCTTTCAGCCCCTCCTCCTGATTCTTTTCATTTTTGTCTACATTAATTTTTAAAATTTCCATTACAAGGTGATGAGTTGGGAATGGAAATGCAGCACAGTGGTAGAGCATTTACCTGGCACACACATGTGCCTGGGCTCAATGTGCAGCACAGCAACAGTCACACAAGTTAGGTACCAAGAACAGGGGCTACATATGTTATAAATGCAAGGTGGCTGAGTAAATTGTGTGCATTTCCCACACATGCTCACCTTGGCCCACACTCCTTTGATGACCTGCAGTATTGCTTGCCATTCCTACACAGAGCTGATGGCTTTTCAAACTGTGCTACCACTGCTATTTGCAGAATGGCAGTTTGCTTGTAAGGTGGTTGTACTGTCTGGTTTTGTGTACCAACCTGACACAAGCTGGAGTCATTACAGAGAAAGGAGCATCTCTTGAGTAAATGCCTCCATGAGATCCAATTGTAAGGCATGTTCTCAATTATTGATTAATGGGGGAGGGCCCATTGTGGGTGGTACTGTCCCTCAGCTGGTAGTCTTAGGTTCTATAAGAAAGCAAGCTGAGCAAGCCAGGGGAAGCAAGTCAGTTAGTAACATCCCTCCATGGCCACAGCATTAGCTCCTGTTTCCTGAGCTGCTTGAGATCAATCCTGACTTCCTTGGGTGATGAAGAGCAATGTGGGAAGTGTAAGGTGAATAAATCCCTTCCTCCTCCACTTGCTTCTTGGTCATGATGTTCTGTGCAGGAAGAGAAACCCTGACTAAGACAGTGATAAAGGTCCCTAGCTTCAACATTTTGGTTGCAATAGAGCAGGTCCTTTGTTCTGTGTTTTTCTATCATTCTATATGAGACATCTTAGATCAGTGAGGATTTTTACCCTCACATTGGCAGATGTTATTTCATGATCCTTGTCCCACTGTCTTTCTTTGGGGGTGGTATGGAAGTACCAGGGCCAGTGTCACTGTGAAAAAAGCAAAAGCTCATCCTTATGTAATACAAGCTCCCCCACTCCAAGTCCTTGGTCCCATCTTTGTGTACACTGTGTGGTTTAGGGATTCCCTTGCAGTGGAGATGCTATTGTTGCTGATGTTTTATTCTGAAACATAGAACGAGTCAGAGTGAATGACTCAGACCTCTGTGCAGCACTCCCGATAGGCTGCTGGCTGGTTCTGGGGCTGCAATTGATCTAGCAAGGGAACTCTTGGTGCACTAAGCACAGTCATCATTCTGTATCACTTTAGTGTCTGATAGCAGCACACTTGGATAGTTTTCTTCTTTTACAACTGTTCTGGGAACATTGATCTTCTCCACCGTAATTCAGTCCCATGTATCCTCTTTCAGTTAACATGGCCTCTAGATGTCCAGCAAGGACTTTTCCTTTCTTCTACCAGTTGCTTCTGTGCTGTGCTTAGACCCTCAGTATTTCTGTCAACTCTGACTTCAGGGCATGAGTGGGTGACACAGGCTCAGTGAATACAGATACATCAGCTTTCAATTCTGATTTCCAACTGTGGGCTGGATGATCACATAGCTGCCCCTTTTGGTCCTATATTGGGAAGGAAATGTCTCTGTGGGACTGAAGGTCAATATCTCCAGGACTTTCATGTCTAGGTAGCTCTGGAAAGGCCTTTATTTTGGTGCTGGGGAGCAATGGGAAGTCCATCCTCCTACCCCTCTAATGCACTACCTTGCCAGTTGATGTATGTGTCTACACAGAAGTGGAGATGCACCAAACCAAAGACATTTGGAGGGGCATGTTCAGGGTGGTATTGTAGGGAGTCCAAAAGGTTTTGCTAAAATTGTGTGAACAGCTCCTGCCTTTGCCATGCAGAAGAGAGTAGGGTGGTCCAGAGTAGCCATGTTGTTGACATAGAAAATAGGCTCCTACCACGTTGTGAAGGGATTCTAAACCTGTTTTTCAATTGTAAATATTAACTAACACTAGTTTTATACTCCTGCTCTCACTTTCTCCCTCCCTCCCTCTCTCTTTTTCTGTCTGTGTGTCTGTCCCAATTTCTCCTCCCCCCTCTCTCTTTCTGTGTGTGTGTGTGTGTGTGTGTGTGTGTGCTTGCATGTGTGCACAAATGTGTATATCATCTCTAATTCTGAATACCTAGTGCTGTAACTCTCCTGGGAGCAGTGCTGTCCAGGGGACCCAGGGCTGGAGGGAAGTGAGTGATATTTTGAGTCTCCACTCCTGAAACTAATGGACGACTTTGCCAAGGGAATGACCATGACTGGCTGCAGGTGTCTAAAGGGGCACATGTGTTTTTGGACCATGCTTTGACCTGGGCCTCTGTGACAGGCATCTCTCTGATGTGTGTGTGTGTGTGTGTGTGTGTGTGTGTGTGTGTACTCGGTCTGACTTGTGCTGTGTGAACAGAAGCTTGTGTAGCCTTTCTGAGGGGATTTGTGGTTGACATTGACACCACAGTGCTGTTTCTCATGAGTATTCAAGAAAACTTCCCTTCTAGACCTGACTGGAGGACAGAGCAGGCAGATCCTTGGTTGCTAGAAATATGGAGCTGATGGCAGTTTGGGGCCTTGGTGTCATGGTGCTCCAGAGGCTGTGTGGTGTCTGTTGCTCTTGCAGTTTTTGAGGATGTCACAGGCTCATCCCTGTAGTCACCTGCCTATAGCCATGGTGGTAAGGACTGGCTGATTCTGTCTGCATGTAGCTTCTCCCCTCCAGATCACCTATGGTGGAGAGTCCTGAGCCAAATGAAACGGTAAGGATGGCCTACCCCAAGTTATACAGGACTGTGGGCAATGCAGGAGCAACTGGATGCTGGAGGAAACATACACATGTACATGTACAAGTGTGCACACACACACAAGTGCACACACACACATACATTTGCTGGTGCATACGGTGTGAGGCAGGGAATGGGTCTTGGGGATGAGTTTTAGAGGGCAGTTTGAGTGCAGCTTTTCCTACAGTGTTACCCCGAATTATACCCACTGTGACAGTAACTTGTTCAAAATCCTCTCAGAGCCTTCTTGCTGAGTAGTGGGCATGCATGGGTAGGTTTCATCTGTGGACAGAACTTGTGTGACCTCTGAGTGGATTCATGGTAAGTTTTATTCTCTTTCTTTTCTTTTTTGCTTTTTTTAAGGATAAGTTTCTTGTTGTGGCCCTGGCTGTGCTGCACTCCAACTTAGAGATCTGACTGCCTTAGCCTTCTGAGTGCTGGGATTAAATGCCTGTGCTTCACCCTTCACCATCCCTGTGAAGTTTTATGTTTGATATATGTAAGACCTTGTGGCACCATCCAGTAGTATAGATAACCACAGTGCCTCATGCTGGCAAAAATTCCCCTTTATGATGTGACTACTTCCAGGACTCTTTATAACAGGGCCTCCTGGGGGTCACATTAATACTATAAGCCTTCTTCATTCCAGTGTGGATAGGTTGGTTTGATTGGGCAAGTCTGGTGAGTTCTTTCTGGTTGATCCATTGTATATGTTTGTCCGTGTGTGTGTGTGTGTGTGTGTGTGTGTGTGTGTGTGTGTGTATGTGTGTGTGTGTATGTGTGTGTGTGTGTGTTTTGGAGAGTGTGTATACAGGCATGTGAATGTATTTGTGTATATGTGTGTACAAGTGCATGTATACATGTAAATGTAAATGAGTATACATATGTGTTTGTGTGTGTATGCATGCTGTTCATCCATATGTGGATGTGTGTGTGTGTGTGTGTGTGTGTGTGTGTGTGTGTTTGAGTGAGTGTATGTGTAACTGTGTGCAGTCCTGGCTCGTGCCCTACTTGGGTTGTTCCTGTCCTCTTGGAATGAAGAATGAGGAGTTGATCTCTCCAGGACGTATCTGCTCACTCGAATAGCCTTGATCATTTTCAACAATTGTCCTGGATATGTTTCTGTGTAATTGGCTGACGCCATGGTACAGAGTACTCCAAAATCATCATGGTACAGACTCTTGCAGAAACTTCTTGTCCTGTGATCCCTTTAATTTTGCAGGGATCAGTGTTCTCTGGGGTCTATATGACCTTGTAGTGTGTGTGTGCATCCTTCCACCCTAAGTTTTTCTCTGCTGAGATCTGAAAATTTCTGGTCCCAGAGCAGATGGCATGTTGGGTTGGGGGCACTTCAGAGGCCTGCTGCCTGAAGCCACCATGGGTTGTGATATTGAAGTCCTGAGAGCATAGCTAAACCAGAGATTGGAACTATCAATCCTAGATCCAGTGGGGCTCTCTAGGCTCAAAGCTGAAACTCAAAGCTAAGTTTAGGGTCCACATATTCTGCCTGGATAGCCACTGTGGTTGAGGGATCAGATCTTCCAAGGAATTTGGGACTGATCTATATCACTTTGGTAGGTATCCCACAGTGAGAGGGACCCATACGGAATCCTCCTCCTGTGGTTTTCCTGCCATGCTGTGATGGCAGATGGAGAAGAACCCTCTTCAGGGGTACTCTGCTGGTCCTGTACCTTATCTATGTCAATATCTTCCCCATGGCTCTAGAAGAGATGGAGTATGAGAGAAGAGGATGTCATGGGACTAGCCCTAGCACAGACTTGCAGGATAGTTCATGGGTCAGTTCATCAAAGACATAGGACCTTCTGGTGTTTCTCCCCTAGTGAGAAAGTCACTGGGGCTTCCCAGTGATACGGCCAATACTTCATGACACGGATCTGACCCACAGTTACCTTCCCCGAGTCTTTGAAGCAGGCAAGACAAAGAAAAGGCTCAGCTTCAGAAACATGGCCCTGGTATTTCCCACAGATCTTGGTAGAACCTACCATAGGCTTGTGTGATTTATAAAGTGACAGAGAGAACACGTTTATTCTGTGGCTGAGGTATTGTTGTCTTGTGGGTTTCAGATAAAGATGTCAAAATCAAGGGTTTCCAAGTGGCTGTGGAAGGCTGTCTGGAGTGTTTCCCAAGTTTTTCTGAGAGAAAGATCTTTAGGGCCCTTCCTATTGAAAGGAGGCGTTCATCTATGTGGAGAACTGAGTAGTTTTCAGCTGGTGTCATTGGGCTGTGGTTGAGAGGTAATTGGAATCTGACATTAGGGTGCTTTGACTTCTCTGTGATCATTCAGAAAAGCCATTTGTGGAGTAACATGTATTACTGGGCTTCAGTGATCAAAACTCCATTATAGACCCTTAGGTGCCAGCTCTTCTGAACGAATAATTTAACCTAAAGACCCTGTTGGGCAAAATGGGTTTTTGCTGCAGTATATATCGCTGTGGTAGTTGTTATAAACACAGTAGTATATTCCTTCACAAAAAGCTGTGCTAAGTAAGGGCTCTGATTCTCCAGTAGTAGCATCTGGGTGGGTGGGAGGCTACAATAAGGTGTCTCTGGAGCCATCCTGAATTGAGGTCCAGCTTTTGCTCTCCCAGACTTTTGTTTTCTCCAAGAACGTTCTAGGCATGAAGCAGGCACTAGGGTTGCCACATGGCTGACATCCTAACATCCCTGTTTTCTCAATGCCTGAATGGAGGCTGCTGAGGGAGGGGTGATAAAAACAACTGGAAAGATTTGTCTCTGGGTGTCTTCCTGATTGACATTCTGCCTTCCTTCCTCTTCTTGTGGGAGGCAGTGTGGTGATGCAATGAGAGCCTTTCATGTGGGCAGAGAGGAGCAAGGGCAGAAACTGCAGATTGTGTCAGGAGAAGGCAGGTGTTGTGCTTTGAGGCATGGCAGCCCTTTCATCTTTGAAATTCTCACAGACTATGTAGATCTTTCCTAAAAGACTGGACGTCTACTTATGCGTCTGCTTCTCCGTTTGACATTTTCTGCTCCTTGCAGTTCTTGTTCTTCCCATAGGGGACACATGTGTGATGTCCTGATGGTTGTTACCTCATCCTCTTCTCCCTAGTCCTTCTCTCTTCCGGGTGGGCACACTGGCAATTTCCACAGCCTGTCAGTGGGGGCCAGGTCCCTCCACCACAGGGTCTAGCACTGTCTCTTCTCATCTCCTAGAGAGAGAGTGAATTTTGCTTTCTGGGATTTTGAGAGAGAGAGAATCCTGCTGAACATTTTATGTTTCGACTTATCCTTCCTATTCTCAGCATTGAAACCAATAAAAGCTTGTTCTGTGTGATATTCTTTTCTTATAGTTCTTCCCTCTTCCAGTTTGTCTATGCTTCCTTTGAAGGGCATTTGTTTTGTTTCCCATTTTGGGCTGCTGCAGTTTTGCTGTTCTGTGACATTTTTATGCAGAAAATTCTGGGGCATATTTGGGGTTCATCTCTGATATACAGTGCTTTCAGATTGCCCAGTAGCACTGTCCTGAAATTCCGTTTGAGCGCTGTCTTTGTTCTTCTGTCAGCAAATTCTACTTCCTGCTTAGGAGTTCGAGAATTTCTGCAGCTCTGCCTTTCAGCTTCTCCTCCTGATCCTTTTCATTTTTGTCCACATGAATTTTTAAATTTCCATTACAAGGTGATGAGTTGGGAATGGAAATGCATCATAGTTGTAGAGCATTTATCTGGCATATGCATGCACCTGGGCTCCATTTGCAGCACAGCAACAGTCACACAAGTTAGGTATCAGGAAAAGAGGCTATATTTTTTTTTACAAATGCAAGTTAGATATGTAAATTTTATGCATTTCCCACACAAGTCCATCTTGGCCCACATTTCTTGGTTGACCTGCAGTATTGCACACAATTCATACACAGAGGTGAACGCTCTATGTGTTGTGCTTCCCCTGTCATTTGCAGGTTGGTAGTTTGCTTGTAAGGTGGTTGTACTGTCTGGTTTTGTTTGTCAACTAGACACAAGCTGGAGTCATCACAGAGAATGGAGCATCCTTTGAGAAAATGCCTCCATGATATCTGGTTTCAAGGAATTTTCTCAATTAGTGATTGAGTGGGGAAGGCACCTTGTGGCTGGTACTGTCCCTGGGCCAGTATTCTTAGGTTTTATAAGAAAGCAAGCTGAGGAAGCCAGGGGAAGCAAGCCAGTAAGCCGCATGCCTTCATGGCCTCTGCATCATCTCTTGCTTCCTAACCTGCTTGATTTCCTTTGATGAGGAAGAGCAATGTGGAAGTGTAAGCTGAATAAACCCTTTTATTCCCAACTTGCTTCTTGGTCATGATGTTCTTTGCAGGAATAGAAACCCTGACTAATATAGTGGTTGAGATTCACAGCTTCAATCCTTTGGTGCAATAGAGGAGGTTCTTTGTCCTGTGTTTTTCTATCACAGTATATGAGATATCTCAGCTCAGTGACTATTTTGACACCTCCTCTTGGAAGATGTTATTTCAGGTTCTTGTCCTGCTGTGTTCTGACCTGTCCAGCGGGTCCAGTTATTCAGGGTCCCAAAGAGGCTTTCTACCTGTAGGTCAATGGGGGTGAAGAGAAGAAAGGAGACCAAGCAAAAGTTCTGTTGTCAAGGTCTCGTTTATTGGGGTGAGCATTACAGCTTTTAAGGCTTTCAGGTAGGGGGAGTGACCTTTGTGAAACACAAAGAAAGGAGGGTTGAGGGTATAGGCAATGATAGCAGGAGGCAAAGAGGTCAGGCAGTAGATGATGAGGTCAGGCGGTGGAGACGTCTAGTGTTTGCTCAGGAGACATCTGGTATTTACTCGGGCTGAAGCATCCCATGGTTGTTATCTTCTTGTGCTGTAAATTCATGGGAGAGGCTTTTGTCCAACAATCTTAAGGCTTTGTGGTAGTCATTTCAAGGTTGAACATCTGTGGCCATGCAGCCAAGAGTCATGTAGCCACTTTGAGCCATACAGTTACAAAGCGGCCAGGCCCAAATCCAATATGGCTCCCTACAATGTTCCATTAGGGGTTGAGTGGGAAGATCAGGGCCTGTGTCACTGTGAAAATAGGAGAAACTCATCCTTACTGTGGTACAAGCTCCCTCCCTTCAAGTCCCTTATCCATGGTAAAGTCTTTGAGTATACTGTGTGGCTTAGGGATTCACCTGCAGTGGACATGCTATTGTTTCTGATGTTTTATTCTGAAATGTAGAATGACCCAATATGGAATGACTCAGACCTCTGTAGGTCACTCCTGATAGGCTCCTGGCTGGTCCTATGGCTACATCTTGATCTAGTGAGGGAACTCTTGGTGCCCTAGACACAGTCATCTCTTCTGTATCATTTTGGTGTCTGATAGCACACTTGGATATTTTTCTTTTTTTTTACAACTGTTCTGGCAACATTGATCTTCTGCACCTTAATTCAGTCCCATGTACCCTTTTTGGTTAACATGGCCTCCTGATGTCCAGAAAGGACTTTTCCTCTCTTCCTGCAATTGCTTTAGTGCTATGTTTAGACTCTCAGTATTTCTGTCAACTCTGATTTTGGGGCATGAGTGGGCAACACAGGCTCAGTGAATACAGATAAGTCAGCTTTCAATTCTGATCTCCAACTGTGGGCTGGATGATCACATAGCTGCCTCTTTCTGGTCCATGTTGGAATTGTCTCTGTAGGACTGATGGTCAATATCTCCAGGCCTTTCATGTCTCGGGAGCTGTGGAAAGGCCTTTATTTTTGTGCTGTAGATAGATGGGAAGTTCCTCCACAGATCCATTTGATGCACTAACTTGCCTGCTGATGTATGCAACTACATAGAAGTACAAATCAACCAAGTCTCTGGAAAGCTCATGTTCAGGGTGGACAGATAGAGCCACCATTATGTTTTGCTGGCGGTGTTTGAATATCTCTTGCCTTCGCAAAGCAGAAAGGAGAAGGATGGTCCAGATTAGCCACATCACTGGCATACAAAACAGGCTCTTATCTATTTGGGGAGGGATTCTAAACGTGTGTCCCATTGGCAACATTAACTACTGCTAGTTTTGACTTTCCTGCTCTTGCTTGCTCTGTCTCTGTCTCTGTCTCTGTCTTTCTCTGTGTCTCTCTGTCTGACTGTCTTTGTTTCTGTCTCTCTCTTTCTCTATTTCTTTGTGTGTGTGTATGTGTCTGTGGCCATGTGCATGTGCATGTGCATGTGCATGTGCATGTGTGTGTGTGTGTGTGTGTGTGTGTGTGTGTTATGTGCTCGCATGTATGCACAAATGCGTGTATCATCTCTACTTCTGAATACCTGGTGTTGTAAATCTCCTGGGACCAGTGCAGTCCAAGGGACCCATGACTGGAAGTGAGTGAGTGATAGTCTGAGTCTCTACTCCTGAAACTAGTGGAGGACATTTCCATGGGAATGACCCAGACTGGCTGAAGTTGTTTTAAGGGGCACATGTGTTTTTGGACAATTGCTTTGGCTTGTGCCTCTGTGCCAGGCTGTCCTTGGATGTGTGTGTGTCCACTCAGTCTGACTGCCAGTGTCTGAACAGAAGCTTGTGTAGCATTTCTGAGGGGATTTGTGGTTGACATTGACACCACATTTTTGTTTCTCATGAATATTCATGCCAACTTCCCTTCTAGACCTGACTGTAGGACAGTTCAGGCAGATCCTTGGTTGCTAGAAATGTGGAGCCAATGGCAGTTTGGGGCCTTGGTGTCATGGTGCTCCAGAGGATGTGTGGTGTCTGTTGCTCTTGCAGTATTTGAGGATTTCACAGACTCATACCTGGCATCACCTGCCTATAGCCATGGTGGTAAGGACTGGCTGATCCTGTCTGCATGTAGCTTCTCCCCTCAGGGTCACCTTTGATGGAGAGTCATGAGCCAAATGAAAGGGTAAGAATGGCCCTCCCCAATTTATAAATGAGGAGCTGGCTGCTTGAGAATATATACACATGAACATGCAGATGTGTGCACACAGACACAAACACACACACACACACACACACACACACACGAGTGCATAGGCACACACACATACACACACATACAGTGTCTGGCAGGGAATGTGCCTGGGGGATGAGTCATGGAGGCTGTTTTGGTTGCAGCTTTTCTTACATAGTAACCCCAAATTACACCCACTGTGACAGTAACTAGTTCAAAATCTTCCCAGAGTCTTCTTGCTGATTAGTGGACATGCATGGATAGGCAGATCCCTTGGGTGGAAACATTGATACTATCAGTCTTCATTCATCCACTCTGAATGTGTTGGTTTGAGTGGGCCAGGCTAGTGAATTTTTTCAATGCTTGACAATGTGTGTGTGTGTGTGTGTGTGTGTGTGTGTGTGTGTGTATGTGAGTGTGTGTGTTTCTCTTCATGTACTTGTATGTGCATGGGTGTTTAGAAGTGCATTTGTGCATGAATATGTGTGCATACCTGTGTGTGTGGATGTGTATGTGTGTGTGCTGGCCTGTCCACCTGTGCATGTTTATGTGTATGAGTTTGTAGATACATGTGTAGGTCCGTTTGTGTGTGTCCAGCATGTTCATGCATATAAATATATATGTCTATTTGTGTGTGAGTGCACATATTAATGTGTGTAATCCTAGGTCATGATGCCCTGTTTGGATTGTACCTGTCCTCTTGCACTGGGGAATGAGGAATTGATCACTAAGGACATTTCTGCTCACCTGAATAGCCTAGATCATATTCTAGAATTGTCCTGGATATGTTTCTTTATCATTGAGTGCCATCATGGTACTGAGTATCCCAAATTTTAAGAGAAACTTCTTGGCCTATGGTCCCTACAATTTGGCAGATATTGGTTTGCCCTAGGTCTTATTTGACTCTGTAGTATGTGTGTGGGTCCTTAAACCCTGAGTTTTTCTCTGCTGAGATCTGAAACTTTCTGGTCCCAGATCAGATGGAATTTTGGGTGGGTGCACTTAGAGGCCTGCTGCCTGAAGCCACCATAGGTACTGATATTGATGTCCTGAGAGTATAGCTAGACCAGAGACTGGGACTATCAATCCCAACTCCACTGGGGCTCTCTAGGCTCAAAGCTGAGACTCCTAGCCAAGCGTAGGTCCTACATATACTGCCTAGGTAGCCACTGTAGTTGAAGGATCAGATCTTCCATTGCTTTTGGGATTAATCTAGACCACTGTGCTAGATATCCCACAGTGAGAAAGGTCCATTCAGAATCCTCCTTCTGTGGTCTTCCTGCCATGCTGTGATGCCAATTTGAGAGAAATCCTCTTCAGGGTCATTCTGCTGTTTCTGTACCTGATGTATGTCAACATTTCCCTGTGACTCTAGGAGAGATGGAATATGTGAAAGGTTGATATCAAGTGACAGACCTTGACCAGATTTTTAGTAATGATTCAATGGGCCCTTAGGGCCCTTCATCAAAGATACAGGACTTTCTGTTGTCTCTCCCCTAGTGAGAAAGATACTGTAGCTTCCCAGTGACACAGCCAACACTACATGAGACAGATGTGTCATGCTCACACATACCTTCCCTGAGTCTCTGTGGCAGGGAAGACAAAGACAAAGCAGAGGAGAGGGAGGATTGGGGACTAGGGTTGTGGAGGTAGCTGCTGAGGACAGAGATGCCTGAAGGGAACACAAATAACCTAATTTGTTCCCAACAGTAGTCAGAGGGAGACTTATTTAGGCCTCTCTACTGTCTTTCAGAGTATGCAAAGGCATTGTATGCAAAGGCTGTAGTATGTTTACCCTGGTCTTCTTAATAGATTCATCATTTTCCAATATCTAGGAAATAAAGAAACATAGAATCCCCCCTCCCCACAAAGCAAAAATTCTTTCTAGGTCAGCAGTAAGTCAGGAGCTAGTTTTGTCATTTGGATTCTCCACCAGGACACTGGGAGCTCCTAGGTATCTGATATGATATGAGGGTCAGCTACAGAAAGATGGTCCAGGCTGTCTTTCACAGATCTTGGTGGAACCTACCACAGGGTCCTTGAGGTCTACCAAGTGACCGAGAGAACATATTGAAACTGTGCCCGAGGAATCCTTATCTTGTCAATTTCAGGTAAAGATGGGAAAATCAAAGGTTTCTAGGTGGCTGTGGAAGCCTGTCTGAGCCATGCTTGGAGTTTTTCCCAAGTTTCTCTGAGAGAAAGATCTTTATGGCCCTTCCTATTGAAAGGAGCCATTGGTCTATGTGGAGAGCTGGGCAGTCTTCTCCTGGTGTCCTTGGGCTGTGGTTTATAGGTTATTGGGATTCAACTTTAGGGTGCTTTGCCTTCTGTTTGGTCATTCAGAAAAGCCATTTTTTTTTTCGGGTAGCATCCATTACTGGGCCTTAGTGATGAAAACTCAATTATAGGCCCTTAGGTGCCAGCTCCTCTAGACCGGTGATTTAACCTCAAGACCCAGCTGGGCAAAATGGTTTTTGCTGCTGGATATTCCACTGTGGTAGTTATACCCATAGTATGTACACAGTAGTGTATGCCTTCACAAAAATCTGTGCAAAGTAAGGGCTCAGGTTCTGCAGAAGGAGCATCAGGGTGGGCAGGGTGGGGGATGACGAGCAGCAGTGCAGATGTTCAGGAGCCATCCTGAGTTGAGGTCCAGCTTTTTCCCTCCTAGACTTCTATTTTCTTCAGGAATGTCCTAGGCATGAGGCAGGCACTGGGGTTTCCACGTGACTGACATCCTAACATCCCTAGTTCTCTCAATGCCTGGTTGAGGGATACTCAGGAAGGGGAGATAAGAACAACTGGAAAGATTTGTCTCTGGGTGACTTCCTGATTGACATGCTGCCTTCCTTCCTCTTTTTGTGGGCGGCAATGTGGTGATGCCTTGATAGCCTTTCATGTGGGCAGAGAGGCAGGGCAGAAGCTGCAGTCTCTCGGAAGAAGCTGGGCTTTGTGCTTTGAGGCATGGCTGCCCTCTTGTCTTTGAAAGTCTCACAGATTATATCGCCCTTCTGATAAGACTGGCCGTCTACTTATGTGTCTGCTGCCCTGTCTGACGTTCTCTGTTCCTCGCAGTTCTTGTTCTTCCCACTGCGGATGCATTTGTCATGTCATGATGGCTGTTACCTCACCCTCTTCTCCCTAATCCTTTCCTGTAGGATATTTACTCTGGCCTACTGTCCCTTAACAGATCCACCATGGTGCAATATTTGTGGAATAAAGAAACACACAATGCCCCCCACCCCAACCAAAAATCTTTCTCATGTCAGGAGGTAGTTCTGTCATTTGGATTCTCCACCAGGACAGTGGGAGTTCCTAGGTATCTGATGTCAGGCTCGGCTCCAGGAAGATGCTCCTGGCAGTCTTCCACAGATCTTGGTAGAACCTAACACAGGGTCCTTGTGGTCTAACAAGTGACTGAGGGAAGATATTTAAGCTGTGCCTGAGGTATTGTTGTCTTGTTGGTAGCAGGTAAAGATGGCCAAATCAATGGTTTAAAAGTTGTTATGGAATACTCTCTGAGTTCTGCTTGGAGTGTTTCCCAGGTTTCTCTGAGAGAAAGATCTTTAGAGCCCTTCCTATTGAAAGGAGGCATTGAAGGTTGGACCCCTCCCCCAGTGCAGGGGACTAGGGTGGGGGCCCAGTAAGGGGCATGTATGGGAGGAATATCTGTATGGGGGAGGGGATGGGAGAGGATGGGGGTTTATGAACAGAAATCTGGGAAGGGAAATAACATTTGAAATGTAAGTAAAGCAACATATCTAATAAAAAATGAAAAAAATGAACAAAAAAGGAAAGGAGTCTTTGGTCTACAAGAAATGATCAGTTTTATCTGGTGGTGTTTCTTGACTCTGGGTGGAGGCTATTGGGATCTGATTTTTAGGATTCTTTGATGTCTCTCTTGCCAGTCAGAATTGTTATGGTTAGGGTAGTATCAATTTAAGGTCCTCTATGGTCAAGGCTTAGATGTAGACACTTAGGTGCCAATTCTTCTAGTCTCACTGTTTTGATCTGCTGGGCACAGTGGGTTTTTGTTGCTGAATATTCCACTGTGGTAGCTACCGTAGTTAAAAACACAGTAGTAGATCCCTTCACAAAAAGTCCTGGCAAGCAAGAGCTCTGGTTCTGCAGGAGTAGGGCCCTGTGGAGACACAGGAAGCAGTGCAGAGTCTTAATGGCCCCCCTGAGTTGAGTTCCTGCTTTTTCCCTCCTAGAATTTTATTTTCTTCAGGAATATCCTAGGCATGAGGCAAGCACTGGGGCTGCCACCAGGCTGACATCCTAATATCCCTTATCCTCTCAATGCCTAGATGGGGCTGCTGAGGGAGGGGTGCTAAGAGTTACTGGAAAGATTTGTCTCTGGGTGACTTTCTAATTGACATTCTGCCCTCATTCCTCTTCTTGGGGGGGAGGCAGTATGGTGATGCCTTGAGAGCTTACATGTGGACAGCAAGGAGCAAAGGCAGAAGCTGCAGTCTGTGTCAGGGGAAGCTGGACTTTGCTTTGAGGCATGGCTGCCCTTTTGTCTTTGAAATTCTCACAGACTACGTACATCTTTCCTATATGCCTGGACATTAACTTATGTGATGCTTCTCTGTTCGACATTCTCTGCTCCTTGCAGTTCTTCTTCACAGAGGGGACACATGTGTGATGTCCTGATGGTTGTCACCTCATCCTCTTCTCCCTAGTCCTTCTCTCTTCCGGGTGGGCACACTGGAATTTTCCACAGCCTGTCAGTGGGGGCCAGGTTCCCTCAACATAGGGGCTTGCACTCTCTCTTCTCATCTCTTAATGAGAGTGAATTTTGTTTTTGGGATTTTGAGAGAGAGGGAATTGCTGAACATTTTTCTTTTTGACTTATCCTTCCTATTCTCAGCACTGAAGTCATTAAAAGCTTGTTCTGTGTCATGCTCTTCTCTTCTAATTCTTTCCTCTTCCAGTTTGTCTATTCTTCCTTTGAGGGGCATATGCTTTGTTTCCCATTTTGGGCTGCTGCAGCTTTGCTGTTCTGTGACATTTTTATGCAGAGAATTCTGGGGCATATTTGGGGTTCATCTCTGATATACAGTGCTTTCAGGTTGCCCAGTAGCACTGTCCTGAAATTCCGTTTGAGCGCTGTCTTTGCTCTTCTACCAGCAAATTCTACTTCCTGCCTAGGAGTTCTACGTTCTGGAGAATTTCTGCAGCTCTGCCTTTCAGCTTCTCCTCCCGATTCTTTTCATTTTTTGTCCACATGAATTTTTAAAATTTCCATTACAAAGTGATGAGTTGGGAATGGAAATGCATCATAGTTGTAGAGCATTTATCTGGCATACACATGCACCTGGGCTCCATTTTTAGCACAGCAATAGTCACACTAGGTAGGTACCAGGAGCTGGCACTATATTCGTTACAAATGCAAGTTAGATATGTAAATTTTATGCATTTCCCACACAAGCCCACCTTGGCCCACATTCCTTGGTTGACCTGCAGTACTGTGCAGCATTCATACACAGAGGTGAAGGCTTTGTGTGTTGTAACTCTCCTGTCATTTGCAGGTTGGTAATTTGCTTGTAAGGTGGCTGTACAGGCTGGTTTTGTGTGTCAACTTGACACAAGCTGGAGTCATCACAGAGAACAGAGCATCCTTTAGAAAAATGCCTCCATGATATCTGGTTTCAAGGAATTTTCTTAATAAGTGATTGAGTGTGGAGGGCACCTTGTGGCCGGTACTGTCCCTGGGCTGGTATTCCTAGGTTTTATAAGAAAGCAAGCTGAGCAAGCCAAGTGAAGCAAGTCAGTAAATAGCATTCCTCCATGGCCTCTGCATCAGCTCTTGCTTCCTGACCTGCTTGAATTCTAGTCTTGACTTCCTTTGGTGATGAAGAGCAGTGTGGAAGTGTAAACTGAATAAACCCTTTTATTCCCAACATGCTCATTGGTCATGATGTTTGTGCAGGAATAGAAACTCCGAGTAACACAGTGGTTGAGATCTACTCCTTTGGTGCAATAGAGGAGGTTCTTTGTCCTGTGTTTTTCTATCACAATGTATGAGACATCTCAGCTCAGTGACTATTTTGACCTCTCCTCTTGGCAGATGTTATTTCAGGGTCTTTGTTCTGCTCTGTCCTTATGGTGGGGTGGTTGGTGGGATCAGGGCCAGTGTCACTGTGAAAATAGGAGAAACTCATCCTTACTGTGGTACAAGCTCCCTCCCTTCAAGTCCCTTATCCATGGTAAAGTCTTTGAGTACACTGTGTGGCTTAGGGATTCACCTGCAGTGGACATGCTATTGTTTCTGATGTTTTATTCTGAAATGTAGAATGACCCAATGTGGAATGACTCAGACCTCTGTAGGTCACTCCTGATAGGCTCCTGGCTGGTTCTAGGGCTACATCTTGATCTAGTGAGGGAACTCTTGGTGTCCTAGGCACAGCCATCTCTTCTGTATCATTTTGGTGTCTGATAGCACACTTGGATATTTTTCTTTTTTTTACAACTGTTCTGGCAACATTGATCTTCTGCACCTTAATTCAGTCCCATGTACCCTTTTTAGTTAACATGGCCTCCTGATGTCCAGAAAGGACTTTTCCTCTCTTCCTGCAATTGCTTTAGTGCTATGTTTAGACTCTCAGTATTTCTGTCAACTCTGATTTTGGGGCATGAGTGGGCAACACAGGCTCAGTGAATACAGATACATCAGCTTTCAATTCTGATTTCCAACTGTGGGCTGGATGATCGCACAGCTGCCTCTTTCTGGTCCTGTGTTGGAATTGTCTCTGTGGGACTGATGGTCAATATCTCCAGGCATTTCATGTCTCGGGAGCTGTGGAAAGGCCTTTCTTTTTGTGCTGCAGATAGATGGGAAGTTCCTCCACAGATCCACCTAATGCACTAACTTGCCTGTTGATTTATACAACTGCAAAGAAGTACAGATCAACCAAGTCTCTGGAAAGCTCATGTTCAGGGTGGACAGATAGAGCAACCATTACGTTTTTGCTGGCAGTGTTTGACCACTTTCACAAAACAGAAAGGAGAAGGATGGCCCAGATTAGCCACATCACTGGCTTACAAAATGGGCTTTTACCAATTTGGGGAGGGATTCTAAACCTGTGTCCCTTTGGTAACATTAACTACTGCTAGTTTTGACTTTCCTGCTCTTGCTTCCTCTGTCTCTGTCTCTGTCTCTGTCTCTGTCTCTGTCTCTGTCTCTGTCTGTCTGTCTTTGTTTCTGTCTCTCTCTTTCTCTATCACTGTGTGTGCATGTGTGTGTTGTCCGTGTGCATGTGTGTGTGCATGTGTGTGTGCTCACATGTGTGCGCATATGTGTGTATCATCTCTACTTCTGAATACCTAGTGTTGTAAAGTTGGAGCCAGTGTTGAACAAGGGACCCATGACTGGACATAAGTGAGCAATAGTCTGATTCTCTACTCCTGAAACTATTGCAGGACATTGCCACGGGAATGACCATGACTGGCTGAAGTTGTTTGAAGGGACATACGTGTTTTTGGACAACTGCTTTGGCCTGGGCTTCTGTGCCAGGCACCTATCTGATGTGTGTGTGCCCACTCAGTCTGACTGCTGTTGTCTGAAAAGCTGCTTATGTAGCCTTTCTGAGGGGATTTGTGGTTGACATTGACACCACATTTTTGTTTCTCATGAATATTCATGCCAACTTCCCTTCTAGACCTGACTGGAGGACAGAGCAGTCAGATCGTTGGTTGCTAGAAATGTGGAGCAGAGGGCAGTTTGGGGGCCTTGGTTCATGGTGCTTCACAGGCAGTGTGGTGTCTGTTGCTCTTCCAGTATTTGAGGATGTTGCAGGCTCATCCCTGTAGTCACATGCCTATAGCCATGGTGGTAAGGACTGGATGATCCTGTTTGCATGTAGCTTCTCCCTTCAGGATCAACTTTGGTGGAGAATCCTGAGCCAAATGAAAGGGTAAGGATGGCTCTTCCCAAGTTATGAAGGAGAAGCTGGGTGTTTGGGCATATATACACATCGACATGCACATGTTTGTACACAGACACACACAAACACACACACATGTACACACATATACACACACATACAGTGTCTGGCAGGGAATGGGTCTGTGGGATGAGTCATGAAGGGCAGTTTTCGTTGCAGCTTTTCCTACAGTGGTACCCCGAATTATACCCACTGTGACACTAACTAGTTCAAAATCCTCAAAGAGTCTTCTGGCTGAGTAGTGGACATGCATGGGTAGGCAGGTCCCTTGGGAGGAAACATTGACACTATCAGTATTCATTCCTCCACTCTGAATGGCCTGGTTTGAGTGGGCTAGGCTAGTGAAAAATTTTCAACGTGTGACAAGGTGTGTGTGTGTGTGTGTGTGTGTGTGTGTGTGTGTGTGTGTTTCTATGCATGTACTTGGGTGCATATTTGTATGTGCGTGAGTGTGTAGAAGTGCATTTGTGCATGAATGTGTGTGTATAACTGTGTGTGGAGATGTGTATGTGTGTGTGCTGGCCTGCCCACCTGTGCATGTTTATGTGTATGAGTTTGTAGATACATGTGTAGGCCTGTGTGTGTGTGCCGGCATGTTCATGCATATACATATGTCTATTTGTGTGTGAGTGCACATATTAATGTGTGTAATCCTAGGTCATGATGCCCTGTTTGGATTGTACCTGCCCTCTTGCAATGGGGAATGAGGAATTGATCACTAAGGACATTTCTGCTCACCTGAATAGCCTAGATCATATTCTAGAATTGTCCTGGATATGTTTCTTTATCATTGAGTGCCATCATGGTACCGAGTATCCCAAATCCTAACAGAAACTTTTTGGCCTATGGTCCCTACAATTTGGCAGATATCGGTGTCCCTGGGGTCATATTTGACTCTGTAGTATGTGTATGGGTCCTTAAACCCTGAGTTTTTCTCTACTGAGATCTGAAACTTTCTGATCCCAGAGAAGATGGCATGTTGAGTGGGTGCACTGCAGAGGCCTGCTGCCTGAAGCCACCATAGGTACTGATATTGATGTCCTGAGAGTATAGCTAGACCTGAGCCTGGGACTATTAATCTTAACTCCACTGGGGCTCTCTAGGCTCAAAGCTGAGACTCCCAGTCAAGCTTAGGTCCCACATATCTTGCCTAGCTATCCACTGTAGTTGAAGGATCAGATCTTACAGTGCTTTAGGATTAATCTATAACACTGTGATAGGTATCCCACAGTGAGAAAGGCCCATTCAGAATCCTCCTTCTGTGGTCTCCCTGCCATGCTGTGATGCCAATTTGAGAAAAATCCTCCTCAGGGTCATTCTGCTGTTTCTGTACCTGATGTATGTCAACATTTTCCCTGTGACTCTAGGAGAGATGGAATATGTGAAAGGTTGATATCAAGTGACAGACCTTGCCCAGATTTTTAGTAATGATTCAATGGGCCCTTAGGGCCCTTCATCAAAGATACAGGACTTTCTGTTGTCTCTCCCCTAGTGAGAAAGATACTGTAGCTTCCCAGTGACACAGCCAACACTACATGAGTGAGATGTGTCATGCTCACACATACCTTCCCTGAGTCTCTGTGGCAGGGAAGACAAAGACAAAGCAGAGGAGAGGGAGGATTGGGGACTAGGGTTGTGGAGGTAGCTGCTGAGGACAGAGATCCCTGAGGAGAACGCAAATGACTTAATTTGTTCCCAACGTTAGTCAGAGGGGTACTTTTTTAGGTCTCTCTTTTTTCTTTGAGAGTATGGAAAGGCATTGTCTTTGAATTTCGGGCTGTAGGATGTTTACCCTGGTCTTCTGTCCCTTAATAGATCCATCATGTTCCAATATGTTGGAAATAGAGAAACACAGAATCCCTCCCTCCCCTCAAAGCAAAAATCTTGCTTAGGTCAGTAGTAGATCAGGAGATAGTTCTGTCATATGGATTCTCCTCCAGGATACTGGGAGCTCCTAGGTATCTGATGTGAGGCTTAGCTTCAGCAGGATGATCCTAGCAGTCTTCCACAGATCTTGGTAGAACCTACCACAGGGTCCTTGAGGTCTACCAAGTGACCGAGAGAACATATTTAAGCTGTGCCTGAAGTATTGTTGTCTTGTGGGTTCCAGGTAAAGATGGCCAAATCAAAGGTTTCCAGGTGGCTGTGAAAGACTGTCTGAGCCATACTTGGAGTGATTCCCAAGTTTCTCTAAAAGAAAGATCTTTAGGGCCTTTCCTATTGAAAGGTGGCATTCTTTTATATGGAGAGCTGAGCAGTTTTCTCTTGGTGTGCTTGGGGTGTCATTGAGAGGTTACCGGGATTCAACTTTAGGATGCTTTGACTTCTCTTTGGTCATTCAGCCAAACCGTTTGTTGGGTAGCATCCATTACTGGGCCTTAGTGATGAAAACTCAATTATAGGCCCCTAGGTGCCAGTTTCTCTAGACTGGTGATTTAACCTGAAGAACCTGCTGGGCAAAATGGGTTTTGTTGCTGGATATTCCCCTGTGGTAGTCATACCCATAGTATGAACACAGTAGTGTATGCCTTCACAAAAATCTGTGCAAAGTAAGGCCTCGGGTTCTGCAGAAGGAGCATCAGGGTGGGGGGTGATGAGCAGCAGTGCAGTCTAAGGAGCCAACCTGAGTTGAGGTCCACCTTTTTCCCTTCTAGACTTTTATTTTCTTCAGGAATGTTCTAGGCATGAGGCAGGCCCTGGTGCTACCCCATGGCTGACATCCTAACATCCCTTGTTCTCTCAATGCCTGGATGGGGGCTGCTGAGGAAGGGGCGATAAGAACAACTGGAAAGATTTGTCTCTAGGTGACTTCCTGGTTGACATTCTGCCTTCCTTCCTCTTCTTGCGGGAGGCAGTGTGGTGATGCCTTGAGAGCCTTTCATGTGGGCAGAAAGGAGCAAGGACTGAAGCTGAAGACTCTGTCTGGAGAAGCTGGGCTTTGTGCTTTGAGGCATGATTGCCATTTTCTCTTTGAAAGTCTCATAGATGATGTAGATCTTTCCTGTAAGTCTGGCTGTCTACTTATGTGTCTGCTGCTCTGTCTGACCTTCTCTGCTCCTTGAATTTCTTGTTCTTCCCTTAGGGTACACGTGTGTGTTGTCATGATGGTTATGACCTCACCCTCTTCTCCCTAGTGCTTCTTGTTCCTGGTGGGTACCCTGGCATTTTTCACAGCCTGGCATTGGGGCCTGGCCCTCTCACAGGGCCTTACACTTTCTCTTCTCATCTCCTAAAGAGAGAGTGAATTTTGCTTGTTGTGATTTTGAGAGAGAGGGAATCATGTTGAACATTTTTTTTGAGTTGGTCCTTCATATCCTCAGCATTGAAGCCGTTAAAAGCCTGTTCTGTGTGATACTCTTCTCTTATAATTCTTTCCTCTTCCCAATTTGTCTATGCTTCCTTTGAGGGCCATGTGTTGTGTCCTGTTTTGGGCTGTTGCAGCTTTGCTGTTCTGTGACATTTTTAATCAGAGGAATTTGTGGCTTATTTCGGGTTCATTACTAGCATACAGTGCTTTCAGGTTGCTCTGTAGCACCGGCTGTTTTTTTTTTTTTTATTAGAGATATGAAGTGATTTTACATTTATTTCCTTCACATTAAGCCAATAATTAAATTTCATAGTGTTTTCTGGGGTGGGGCAGAAGGAAGGTGTCATTCAGAGCGACGGAGGCCGTAGCCTGGTTGGCCTCACTTGGAGAGCTGGAGGAGCACGGACTGCCCTGCTGGCAGATAGATGATATTCCAAGAGCAGGAGAGCTGGCAAACAATTCCTCTACAGCTTCCAGCTTTCGCAGCTCGATCAAGCCATCACCGGCAGCGGACAGTGAGTTGGCCATCCGCTCGGCTGCCTTGGAGTCCCCCTCAGCAGAGATGATGGCCGCCTTCTTCTGATGCTCAGCCTTTTCCACTACAAATCTGGTTCTCTCTGCTTCCTGCTGAGCCACCTATTTGGCCTCCACGCCTCTGTGAACTCCTTCCCGAAGGTCAGATGTGTCAGGGACACGTCATCCAGGATGAGCCCAAATGTTGCTGCTCGCTCGCTCTGTGAGGTCATCGCTCACCTGCCTGGAAACCAGCTCTCGCTGGGTACTCAATTCTCCAGCATCGAATCGAGCTACCACCGACTTGAGGATCTCTGTGGTGATAGACGGCAGCACCCGCTCATCATAGTCCTCGCCAATGCTGGTGTAGATACGAGGAAGCTGACTGGCCACCGGCCGGAAGAGGATGCGTAGTGTGATGTTGACATTCTGTAAGTCTTTGCTGCCAGTGATGACCGGCACATTCCGTGGTCGAGAGCGGTAAAGATGATAGGCTTCTGTACCCAAGGGATTAGAAAATGAGTCCCTTCCCTTACCACAATGTCCTGTACACAACAGCTCTGTGTCCGGCATCCACTTATATAAAGCAGAGTTCACCACGCCTCCTGCAACTGCTAACGCTAGGCTGAACTTTCCGATGGACTTAAACACTTTGGTAGCCATGACTCCTTCTGTTGCTTCCACTCACACCTGTTTTCACTCTGACCTCCACATGAATTCCCCCAGCACTGGCTGTTAATTCTGGCTGAACTCGTCTTTGCTCTTCTGTGAGGCAAGTTCTACTTGTTGCTCCGGAGCTCATCATTCTGAAGAATTTCTGCAGACCTACCTGTCAGCCCTTCATCCTGATTCTTATCATTTATGTCTAGATTAACTTCAGATTTCTATTGCAAGATGATGAGTTGGGAATGGAAATACAGCTTAGTGGTAGAGTATTTTCCTGGCATACACATGTACCCGGGCTCAATTTGCAGCACAGCAACAGTCATACAATTTAGGTACCAGGAACAGGGGCTAATATGTCATAAATGCTAGGTAGCTATGTAAATTGTATACATTTTCACACATCCACACCTTGGCTCACACTCCTTAGATGACCTGCTACTGCATTGCACGCCATTTTACACTGAGCTGAAGACATTGCATTTCCCTGTCATTTGCAGGTTGGTAGTTTGCTTGTAAGGTGGTTGTACTGGCTGGTTTTGTGTGTCAACTTGACACAAGCTGAAGTTATCACAGAGAAAGGAGCATCCTCTGAGAAAATTCCTCCATGAGATCCAGTTTTAATGCATTTTCTCAATTGGTGATCAAGTGGAGAGGACCCAGCCCCTAGTGGGTGGTGCTGACCCTGGGCTGGTGGTCTTGGGTTCTATAAGAAAGATAGCTGAGCAAGCCAGGGGAGGAAAGCCAGTTAGTAACATCCCTCCATGGCCTCTGCACCAGCTCCTGCTTCCTGACCTGCCTGAGTTCCAGTCAGGACTTCTTTGATAATGAACAGCAATGTGGAAAGTGTAAGCTGAATAAACCCTCCTAACCCCTCCTATGGGTATTTTTGCTCCCCTTTTAAAGAAGGCATGAAACATTCGCATTTTGGTTATCCTTCTGGAGTTTCATGTGGTCTGTGCATCTAGGGTAATTTGAGCATATGGGTGAATGTCCACTTATCAATGAGTGCATACCATGTGTGTTTTTCTGTGATTGGGTTACCTCACTCAGGATGATATTTTCCAGTTCCATCAACTTGCCTATGAATTTCATAAAGTCATTGTTTTTGATAGCTGAGTAGAACTCCATTGCATAGATGTACCACATTTTTTGTATCCATTCCTCTGGGATCTTTCCAGCTTCTGACTATTATAAATAAGGCTGCTGTGAACATAGTGGAGCATGTGTCTTTGTTGTATGTTGGAGCATCTTTTGGATATATGCCCAGGAGAGGTATAGCTGGGTACTGAGGTAGTGCAATGTCAAATTTTCTGAGGCACCTCCAGACTGATTTCCAGAGAGGTTGTATCAGTCAGCAATCCCAACAACAATGGAGGAGTGTTCTTTCTCCACATCCTCGCCAGCATCTGCTGTCACCTGAGTTTTTTATCTTAGCCATTCTGACTGGTATGAGGTGGAGTCTCAGGGTTGTTTTGATTTGCATTTCCCTTATGACTAAAGATGTTGAACATTTCTTTGGGTGCTTCTCAGCCACTCAATATTCCTCAGCTGTGAGTTTTTGTTTAGCTCTGTATCCCATTTTTAATATGGTTATTTGTCTCTCTGCAGTCTAACTTCGTGAGTTCTTTGTATATTTTGGATATCAGACCTCTACCATTTGTAGGATTGGTAAAGATCTTTTCTCAATCTGTTGGTTGCCATTTTGTCCTAATGACAGTGTCCTTTGCCTTACAGAAGCTTTGCAGTTTTATGAGATCCCATTTGTCGATTCTTGATCTTAGAGCATATGTTATTGGTGTTTTGTTCAGGAAACTTTCTTGAGTGCCCATGTGTTTGAGACTCTTCCCCACTTTTTCTTCTATTAGTTTGAGTGTATCTGGTTTGATGTGGAGGTCCTTGATCCACTTGGACTTAAGCTTTGTACAGGGTGATAAGCATGGATCAATCTGCATTCTTCTACATGTTGACCTCCAGTTGAACCAGCACCATTTGCTGAAAATGCTATCTTTTTTCCATTGGATGTTTTTGGCTCCTTTGTCAAAAATCAAGTGACTATAGGTGTGTGGGTTCATTTCTTGGTCTTCAATTCTATTCCACTGGTCTATTTACCTGTCTATGTACCAAAACCATAAAGTTTTTATGACTATTGCTCTGTAATACTGCTTGAGATCAGAGATAGTGATTCCCCCTGAAGTCCTTTTATTGTTGAGGATAGTTTTAGCTATCCTGGGTTTTTTGTTATTCCAGATGAATTTGCAAGTTGTTCTGTCTAACTCTCTGAAGAATTGGATTGGAATTTTGATGGGGATTGCATTGAATCTGTAGATCGCTTTTGGTAAAATGGCCATTTTTACTATATTAATCCTGCCAGTCCATGAGCATGGGAGATCTTTCTTTCTTCTGAGATCTTCTTCAATTTCTTTCTTCAGAGACTTGAAGTTCTTATCATACAGATCTTTTACTTGCTTGGTTAAAGTCACACCGAGGTATTTTATATTATTTGGGACTATTATGAAGGGTGTTGTTTCCCTAATTTCTTTCTCAGCTTGTTTATCGTTTGTGTAGAGGAATGCTACTGATTTATTTGAGTTAATTTTATACCCAGCCACTTTGCTGAAGGTGTTTATCAGGTTTACTAGTTCTCTGGTGGAACTTTTTGGGTCACTTAAGTATAGTATCATATCATCTGTAAATAGTGATATTTTGACTTCTTCCTTTCCAATATGTATCCCTTTGACCTCCTTTGTTGTCTTATTGCTCTGGCTAGAACTTCAATAACTTATTGAATAAGCAGGAAGAGAGTGAGCAACCTTATCAAATCCCTGATTTTAGTGGGATTGCTTCTAGTTTCTCCATTTAGTTTAATGTTAGCTACTGGTTTGCTGTATATGGCTTTTACTATGTTTAGGCATTGACCTTGAATTCCTGTTCTTTCCAGGACTTTTATTATGAAGGATGTTTAATTTTGTTAAATTCTTTCTCAGTATCTAATGAAATGATCATTTGGTTTTTATCTTTTAGTTTGTTTATATAGTGGATAATGTTGATGGTTTTCCATATATTAAACCATCCCTGGATCCATGTGATGAAGTCTACTTGATCATGATGGATGATCGTTTTGATGTGTTCTTTGATTCTGTTTGCAAGAGTTTTATTAAGTATTTTTGCATCAATATTCATAATTGGTTTGTAGTTCTCTTTCTTTGTAGGGTCTTCGTGTGGTTTAGGTATAAGAGGAATTGTGGCTTCATAGAAGAAATTTGGCAGTGGACTGTATTTGTATGAGGTTTTCTTTGAAGGTCTGATAGAATTCTACAGTAAACCCATCTGGTTGGGAGACTTTTAATGACTGCGTCTATTTTTTTAGGAGTTATGGGGTTGTTTAAATGATTTATCTGTTCCTGATTGAACTTTGGTACCTGGTATTTTTCTAGAAAATTGTCCATTTCCTCCAGATTTTCAAGTTTTGGTGAATATAGGCTTTTATAGTAGGATCTGATTTTTTTTTAATTTCTTCTGATTCTGTAGTTATGTCTCCCTTTTCATTTCTGATTTTGTTAATTTGGACACACTCTCTGTGTCCTCTGGTTAGTCTGGCTAAGGGTTTATGTATCTTGTTGATTTTCTCAAAGAACCAGCTTTTGTGTAGTCCTTTTTGTTTCTGCTTGGTTGATTTCAGCTCTGAGTTTAATTATTTCCTGCCTCTACTCCTCCTGGGTGTATTTGCTTCTTTTTTTTCTAGACCTTTTAGGTGTGCTGTCACCTGCTGACGTATGCTCTCTCCTGTTTCTTTCTGCAGGCACTCAGCACTATGAGTTTTCCTCTTAGCACAACTTTCCTTGTGTCCCACAAGTTTGAGTATGTTGTACCTTCATTTTCATTACATTCTAAGTATTTAATCTCTTTCTCTATTTCTCCCTTGACCAGGTCATCATTTAGTAGAGCTTTGTTCAACTTCCATGTATATGTGGGCATTCTTTCCTTATTGTTATTGAAGGCAAGCCTTAATCTGTGGTGGTCTGATAGGACGCATGGGATTATTTCTATCTTTCTGTATCTGTTGGGGTCTGTTTTGTGATTGATTGTATCGTCACTTTTGGAGACAGTACCACGAGGTGGTGAGAAGAAGTTATATCCTTTTGTTTTAGGATAGAATGTTCTATTAATATCTGTTAAGTCCATTTGGGTCATAACTTCTGTTGTTCTGTCTAGGTCTCTGTTTACTTTCTGTTTCCATGATCTGTCTGTCCCTCTGAAGGTCTAGCTCCCCTACCCGCCCATGGGATTTGGATGCAGGGAGGTGTTTTACAGGTTCAGTACAGATCCGGTTGTAATCTGGACTGCAGGCCTCCTGCAGCTTGAGAGACTGCAGTCTCTTCTGCCATGCAGTCTCAGGATTGCCCGCACTTCTGGGTGTTCAGCTCTCTTTCCTACCGGGTTTATGAGCAGGGAGCTGTGGGCCGGGATCAGCGAGGTTTGGGCGACAGCTAGAAACCAGAAGTACCTGGTACCATAGGAATTCTACCTTTGTGTGTCCTGAGTCCACCAGGCAGGTCACTTGGAACAGAAAAGTTGGTCTTACCTCTGATCACGAGCCTGTAGTCACTCCTCAGGGATGGCTATCAGCTGTACATCAAGGCAGCAACCAGAAGGGCCTTCCCCCTACTGTTCCTAGGTCCCTGTGCGCAGGGCGCCCAGGTGGCACTAGGCATTTTCCTCTTGAGTCAGGAATGTGAACAGAGTTCTCAGGGGTGTCTACCCCTCTGATGGTCTAGCTCCACCCCGCCCCAGGGAATTTGGGTGCAGGGAGCTGTTTGACTGGTTCAATTAAAATCTGGGTGCATTCTGGACCGTGGGGCTCCTGCAGCTTGACTGCTCCTATATTCCTGTGTCTAAAGGCACTATGCAGTTTCCTCTTGGGCCAGGGATATGGGCAAAGTGGGCAGAAGTGGCTGTCTCTCCTGCCCTGCAGTCTCAGGATTGCCCGCACTTCTGGGTGTTCAGGTCTCTCTCCCATGGGGTTTGGAAACAGGAAGCTGTGGACCTGGATCAGCCAGCATTCATCATTTTCAACAATTGCCCTGGATATGTTTCTGTATAATTGACTGACACCATGGTACAGAGTACTCCAAACTCATCGTGGTACAAACTCTTGCAGAAACTTTTTGGCCAGTGATCCTTTTAATTTGGCAGGGCCCAGTGTCCTCTGGGGCCTATGTGACCTTGCAGTGCGTAGGGTTCTTTTCACCCTGAGTCTTTCTTTGCTGAGATCTGAAACATTCTGGTCCCAGAGCAGATGGCATGTTGGGTTGGGGGCACTGCAGAGGCCTGCTGCCTGAAGCCACCATGGGTTGTGATATTGAAGTCCTGAGTGTATAGCTTGACTAGAGACTGGGACTATCCATTCTAACTCCACTGGGGCTCTTTAGTCTCAATGCTGAGACTCAAAGCCAAGCTTAGGGCCCACATATCCTGCCTGGCTAAACAGATAGTTGACAGATCAGATCTTCCAGGGCTTTTGGGACTGAACTATACTACTATGGTAAGTATCCCACAGTGAGAGAGGCCCATACAAAATCCTCCTTCTGTGGTCTTCCTGCCATGCTGTGATGGCAGAGGGAGAAGAAACCTCTTCAGGGGTACTGTGCTGGTCCTGTATCTGATCTATGTCAATATCTTCCCCCACAGTTCTAGCAGAGATGGAGTATGAGAGAAGAGGAGATCATGGGACTAACCCTGGTCCAGCATTGCAGGATGGTTCATAGGTCAGTGCATCAAAGACACAGGATTTTCTTGTGTTTCTCCTCTAGTGCAAAAGTCACTGGAGCTTCCCTGTGACACAGCCACCACTACATGACACAGATATGACCCACAGTTACCTTCCCTGAGGTTCTGTGGCAAGGAAGAGAAAGAGAAATCAGAAGAGATGAAGGACTGAGGAGTAGGGATCCGAAGAGTGTGCTGAGGACAGAGATCCCTGGAGAGAAGGCAAAAGGCCTAACATGTCCCCAACAGGAGTTATAAAGACACTCTGTGAGGGTCTCTATCTGATCTTCCAAAGTAGGCAAAGACAGGGTCTTTGGATTTGGGGCTGAAGAGTGGTCATCACTAACATTCTGTCCTTAAGAGATCCATCATGTTCCAGTAAATGAGGCATAAACAAACAACTTCCTTAAACCAAGAAACCTTTTTCAGGTCAGCAGTAGATTGGGAGATATTTCTGTCCCTTGGATCCTCTACCAAGATACAGGGAGCCCCCTGGTAGCTAAAGTCAGGATCAGCTCCAAGACTTGCTCCTGGTAGCTTTCCACAGATCTTGTTAGAACCTCCCACAGGCTTGCGTCATTTAAAAAGTGTCTGAGAAAATTGGACATTGAACTGCCTGAGGATCCAGCTATACCTCTCTTGGGCATATACCCAAAAGATGCCCCAACATATAAAAAAGACACGTGCTCCACTATGTTCATCGCAGCCTTATTTATAATAGCCAGAAGCTGGAAAGAACCCAGATGCCCTTCAACAGAGGAATGGATACAGAAAATGTGGTACATCTACACAATGGAATATTACACAGCTATCAAAAACAACGAGTTTATGAAATTCGTAGGCAAATGGTTGGAACTGGAAAATATCATCCTGAGTGAGCTAACCCTATCACAGAAAGACATACATGGTATGCACTCATTGATAATTGGATATTAGCCCAAATGTTAGAATTATCCTAGATGCCTAGAACACATGAAACTCAAGACGGATGATCAAAATGTGAATGCTTCACTCCTTCTTTAAAAGGGGAACAAGAATACCCTTGGCAGGGAAGAGAGAGGCAAAGATTAAAACAGAGACTGAAGGAACACCCATTCAGAGCCTGCCCCACATGTGGCCCATACATATACAGCCACCCAATTAGACAAGATGGATGAAGCAAAGAAGTGCAGACCGACAGGAGCCGGATGTAGATCTCTCCTGAGAGACACAGCCAGAATAGAGCAAATACAGAGGCGAATGCCAGCAGCAAACCACTGAACTGAGAATAGGACCCCCGTTGAAGGAATCAGAGAAAGAACTGGAAGAGCTTGAAGGGGCTCGAGACCCCATATGTACAACAATGCCAAGCAACCAGAGCTTCCAGGGACTAAGCCACTACATAAAGACTATACATGGACTGACCCTGGACTCTGACCTCATAGATAGCAATTAATATCCTAGTAAGAGCACCAGTGGAAGGGGAAACCCTGGGTCCTGCTAAGACTGAACCCCCAGTGAACTAGACAGTTGGGGGGAGGGCGGCAATGGGGGGAGGGTTGGGAGGGGAACACCCATAAGGAAGGGGAGGGGGAGGGGGATGTTTGCCCAGAAACCAGGAAAGGGAATAACACTCGAAATGTATATAAGAAATACTCAAGTTAATAAAAAAATAAAAAATAAAAAGTGTCTGAGAGAACATGTTTAGTCTATGACTGAGATATTGCTGTCTTGTGGGTTTCAGGTAGAGATGGCCAAATCAATGGTTTTGAAGTGTCTGAGAAAGGCTCTCTTAGCCCTGCTTGGAGTGTTGCCCAAATTTTTCTGAGAAAAAGATCTTTAGTGCCCTTCCTATTGGAAGGAGGCATTGGTCTATGTGGAGAGTTGAATAGTTTCCTGCTGGTGTTCTTGGGCTGTGGTCGAGAGCTTATTGGGATCTGACTTTAGGGTGATTTGATTTCTATGGGGTCATTCAGACAAGCCATTTGTTCGGTAGCATCCATTCCTGGACCTCAGTGATGAAAACTCAATTATAGACCCTTAGGTGCCAGTTCCTCTACACCAGTGATTCAACCTGAAGTACCTGATGGGCAAAATGGGTTTTTGCTGCTGGATATACCACTGTGGTAGTAGTAATCCGTAATATACATAAACACAGTAGTGTATCCCTTCACAAAAAGCTGTGCTATAAGGTCTTGGGTTCTGCAGTAGAAGCTTCTGTGGGTGGGATTTGGGGTGACAGGCACCAGTGAAGAGGCTCAGGAGCCATCCTGAGTTGAGGTCCACCTTTTTCCCTCCTAGACTTCAGGAATTCTTCAGGAATGTTCTAGGCATGAGTCAGGCACTTGTGCTGCCCCTGGCTGACATCCTAACATCCCTTGTTCTCTTAATGCCTGGATTGGGACTGCTGAGTGAGGGTGATAAGAAAAACTGGAATGATTTGTCTCTGAGTGACTTGCTGATTGACATGCTGCTTTCCTCCCTCTTCTTGGGGGAGGCAGTGTGGTGATGCCTTGAGAGCCTTTCATGTGGGCAGAGAGGATCAAGGGCAGAAGCTGCAGGCTGTGTCAGGAGAAGCCAGGCTTTGTACTTTGGGGCATGGCTACCCTTTTCTCTTTGAAAGTCTCACAGACTGTGTAGATCTTTCCTATAAGTCTGGCTGTCTACTTCCATGTCTGCTGCTCTGTCTGACATTCTCTGCTCTTTGCACTTCTTGTTCTTCCCACACAGGACACATTTGTGATGTCATGATGGTTGTTACCTCACACTCTTCTCCCTACTCCTTGCCTGTTCCTAGTGGGCACTTTGGCATTTTTCACAGCCTGGCATTGGGGCCTGGCACTCTCTTTTTTCCCATCTTTATTAAGTTGGGTATTTCTTATTTACATTTCAAATATTATTCACTTTCCTGGTTTCCAGGCCAACATCCCCCTAGCCCCTCCTCATCCCTTTCTATATGGGTGTTCCCCTCCTAAACCTTCCCCCATTACCACCCTCCCTCCAAGTAACTCATTCACTGGAGGTCCAGCCTTGGCAGGACCAAGGGCTTTCCCTTCCACTGGTGCCCTTATTAGGCTATTCATTGCCACCTATGCTATTGGAGCCCTGGGCCAGTCCATTTATAGTCTTTGGGTAGTGGCTTAGTCCCTGGAAGCTCTGGTTGCTTGGCATTGTTGTTCATATGGGGTCTCGAGCCCCTTCAAGCTTTCCAGTTCTTTCTCTGATTCCTTCAACGGGGGTCCCATTCTAAGTTCAGTGGTTTGCTGCTGGCATTCGCCTCTGTATTTGCTGTATTCTGGCTGTGTCTCTCAGGAGAGATCAATATCTGGTCCTGTCAGCCTGCTCTTCTTTGCTTCATCCATCTTATCTAGGTTGGCGGCTGTATATGTATGGGCCACATGTGGGGCAGGCTCTGAGTGGGCGTTCCTTCAGTCTCTGTTCTAAACTTTACCTCCCTATTCCCTCCCAAGGGTATTCTTGTTCCCCTTTTAAAGAAGGAGTGAAGCATTCACATTTTGATCATCCGTCTTGAGTTTCATTTGTTCTAGGCATCTAGGGTAATTCAAGCATTTGGGCTAATAGCCACTTATCAATGAGTGCATACGATGTGTGTTTTTCTGTGATTGGGTGACTTCACTCAGGATGATATTTTCCAGTTCCATCCATTTGCCTATGAATTTCATAAAGTCATTGTTTTTGATAGCTGAGTAGTATTCCAGTGTGTAGATGTACCACATTTTCTGTATCCATACCTCTGTTGAAGGGCATCTGGGTTCTTTACAGCTTCTGGTTATTATAAATAAGGCTGCTGTGAACATAGTGGAGCATGTGTCCTTGTTGTATGTTGGAGCATCTTTTGGGTATATGCCCAAGAGAGGTATAGCTGGGTCCTCAAGTAGTTCAGTGTCCAATTTTCTGAGGAACCTCTAGACTGATTTCCAGAATGGTTGTACCAGTCAACAATCCCAACAAAAATGGAGGAGTGTTCCTCTTTCTCCATATCCTCACCAGCATCTGCTTTCGCTGGAGTTTTTGATCTTAGCCATTCTGACTGGTGTGAGGTGAAATCTCAGGGTTGTTTTGATTTGCATTTCCCCTATGACTAAAGATGTTGAACATTTCTTTAGGTGCTTCTCAGCCATTCAGCATTCCTCAGCTGTGAATTCTTTGTTTAGATCTGAACCCCATTTTTAATAGGGTTATTTGTCTCCCTGCAGTCTAACTTCGTGTTTTCTTTGTATATTTTGGATATAAGTCCTCGATCAGTTGTAGGATTGGTAAAGATCTTTTCCCAATCTGTTGGTTGCCGTTTTGTCCTAACAACAGTGTCCTTGCCTTACAGAAGCTTTGCAGTTTTATGAGGGACCTGGCACTCTGAACACAGGGCCTTACACTTTCTCTTCTTATCTCCTAAAGAGAGAGTGAATTTTCCTTGTTGGAAATCCTGCTGAACATTTTTCTTTTTGACTTCGTCCTTCCTATCTCAGCATTGAAGCCATTAAAAGCCTGTTCTGTGTGATACTCTTATAATTCTTCTTCCCTATTTGTCTAGGCTTCCTTTGAGGGGGATGTGTTCTGTTTCCTGTTTTGGCCTGTTGCAGCTTTGCTATTCTGTGACATTTTTGCAGAGGGTTCTTGGGCATATTTGGGCTTCATTCCTGTCATACAGTACTTTCAGTTTGCCCCCTAGCACTGTCCTGAAATTCCAGCTGAGCTCTGTCTTTGCTCTACTGTTAGGTAAGTTCTACTTGCTTCTTCGGAGCTCTTCATTCTGGAGAATTTCTGCAGGTCTGCCTGTCAGCCTATCCTCCTTATTCTTTTCATATATGTCTATATTAACCTTTCAATTTTCCATTTCAAGGTGATGAGTTGGGAATGGAAATGTAGCTTAGGTGTAGTGCATTTTCCTACACCCGCACCTGGGCTCAGTTTGTAGCACAGCAACAGTCACATAATTTTGGTACCAGGAACAGGGGCTACCTATGTCATAAATGCAAAGTAGCTCTGTAAATTGTATGCATTTTTCACACATTCTCACCTTGGCCCATACTCCTTGGATGTACTGCAGTATTGCTAGCCATTCATACACAGAACTGAAGGCTTTGCATGTTGTGCTTCTCCTGTCATTTGCAGGTTAGTAGTTTGCTTGTAAGTTGGTTGTACTAGCTTGTTTTGTGTGTCTTCCCACAAAAGCTTGACACAAACTGAAGTTATCTCAGAGAAAGGAGCATCCCCTGAGAAATTACCTCCTTGAGATCCAGTTGTAAGGCATTTTATCAATTAGCAATCAAGTGAGGAGTGCCCCTTGTGGGTGGTACTGTCCCTGGGCTGGTGGTCTTAGGTTCTATAAGAAAGCAAGCTGAGCAAGTCAGGGGAAGCAAGCCAGTAAGTAACATCCCTCCATGGCCTCTGCATCAGCTCCTGCTTCCTGACCTGCTTGAGTTCCAGTCCTGACTTCCTTTGGTGATGAACAGCAGTGTGGAAGTGCAAGCTGAATAAACCCTTTCCTCCCCAACTTGCTTCTTGGTCATGATGTCTGTGCAGGAATAGAAACCCTGACTAAGGCAGTGGGGAAGATCCACAGCTTCACCCTTTTGGTTGGAATACAGGAGGTTCTTGTCCTGTATTTTTATATCACTCTATATGAGACATCTCAGTTCAGTAACTATTTTGACCCCTCCTCTTGGCAGATGTCATTTCAGCTTCCTTGTCCTGCTATGTTTTTGGGGGTGTGGTTGGAGGGTTCAGGGCCTGTGTCACTAAAAATAGCAAAAGCTCATCCTTACTGAGGTACAAGCTCCCTCTCTCCAAGTCCCTCACCCGTGGTGCTGTCTTTGTGTCTTTGGGTACACTGTGTGGCTTAGGGATTCACCTGCAGTAGACATGGTATTGTTTCTGATGTTTTATTCTGAAACTTAGAATGAGCCATATTTGAATGACTAAGATCTCTTTAGGTCACTCTTGGTAGGCTACTGGCTGGTCCTGGGACTACATCTTGATCTAGTGAGGGAAATCTTGGTGCATTAGGTCCACTCATCTCTTCTGTATCACTTTGGTGTCTGATAGAACACTTGGATATTTTTCTTTTTAAGCAACTTGTTTGGGAACCTTGATCTTTTCCACCTTAATTCAGTCCCACGTATCCTCTTTCAGTTAACATGGTCTCCAGAAATCAAGCAAGGACTTTTCCTCTCTCCTGCTAGTTGCTCTGGTTTTGTGCTTAGAGCCATCAGTATTTCCCTCAACTGTGACTTGGGGGCATGGTTGGGTAACACAGGCTCAGTGAATACAGATATATCTGCTTTCAGTTCTGATCTCCAAGTGTGTGTTGGATGATCACACAGCTGCCTCTTTCTGGTGCTGTGTTGGAATTGTCTCTTTGGGATTGATGGTCAATCTCCAGTCATTTCGTGTCTTGGCGTCTCTGGAAAGGCATTTCTTTGGTACTGGAGAGAGGTGGGAAGTCTGTCCTCAGACCCCTCTAATGCATTAAATTGCCTGTTGATGCATATGGCTACACAGAAGTGAAGATCTACCAAACAGAAGACTCTGGGAGGAGCATGTTCAGTGTGGACTTGGAGGGCAACAACA